>NC_059204.1:28959768-29332268 GCF_020615455.1 Coregonus clupeaformis | reverse complement strand
GCATTCATTAATTGGGCAGCAAATTCTTATTTGGTCCTCTGTAGCTCAGCTGGTAGAGCACGGCGCTTGTAACGCCAAGGTAGTGGGTTCGATCCCCGGGACCACCCATACACAAAAAATAAAATGTATGCACGCATGACTGTAAGTCGCTTTGGATAAAAGCGTCTGCTAAATGGCATATTATTATTATTATTATTATTATTTGGTCAGAGACTAAGTTAATTTGCAGCAGTCGGCTTTCATTCGTCTGGTTCATATCCTCCTCTGTGACTACATCACTCAGTCTCATCAGACACAAAGGCCTTTTTCTCTGGATATGAGTCTCCCTCTCAAAGCAGGACCTGAATGAGTGTTAAAAGGCCTCCTCTGACAACCACATCTCTTTCTGGAATTTCAAACCGGAATCTCCCTCCCTTCATCACTCACTCTACCCCTACCCACACATCACCCCTCCACATTCCATACATTCATGCTGAAACTCTCTGCAGTGGGCCATATCTCTCATTATGAGACATCTACTTTAGTGTGACAGCCACCAATGCTGAGCAGGGAGGGAGTGAAGTTGACAGAAGTTGGCAGAGAAGCATAGCAGAGAAGGTGACGTCATCAGCATTTTAAGCTCATCAAAGGTCATCAGAGAAGACTGGCTCGACGAGGCTTCCTTTAATCTATTAAGGTCATAAAGGGATGCTTCTATTTTCACAACCAATGTTGTCCTTCCGATGAGAACATGCTAAAAGAACAAAATGCTCTTCGACAACAGGAAACACCAAACTCACTATCTATCTAAAACTTGTTGACACTTTCAGCTTCCAATAAAATAAATAAAGTGCCTTGCAAGGGGTTTTGGAAAATATTGGTATAAATAAGTGAATCACACTCAAAAAGACCAACATCATGTGTTTTCAATAGGAATTGTTGAAAACATTCTCCTTAGCTGTTGAGCAAATATCAGGCGAGGAGACTTGGTTTAGACTTGCATTTCCTTCCGCTGTAAGCAATGTGCTGGTTCAGCAAATGGTTTTCAAAACCCCTTTTAAAGGGAGAAAATACAAGAAAAAAGGGAAAGAACTGAGCAGCGAAACTAAACTCTCACATTTCAAGTCTGGCATAGTGACGGCTGGGCAGAAGCCTAGAAACCACGTTCAACAGTCAAAAACAAAGGCAGAAGACACCAGTAAGTCAGCTAGGGGGAAAAGAGTGGAGCAAATTAAGATACTACTCAATCTCATTTGTCCTGCTGAAGTAAAAAGTCCTTAAGGTTTAGCCTATCTGTCTATGGATGATAGATCAGCTTCTAAATCAAGGAGAATATAATACCCTATTGGATTTATTGGTTATTGTCTTCAAATTATACCAGGAAATTGAACATTTGGAGTACTTTCATTTTGAAAAGTTGCATAAGCTTTGCCATTTTATTAGGCTAACTTACGGGCAAGTCATACTAATGCATACTGAACAAGTCTTCCACATGGATTTTGTCCCTGAACCCCCCTTTTCCCTTTCCAAAGCATTCCAGCAGGATTAAAAACCACTCAATCGTCAACTGCTGGATTTCCCCTAAAATCTATACTTAAAAGACATTGCATTTCCATAGTGCACAGTACTGCTATGTACTGTATTTATAGACCCAGATATCTTCTGTTCAGTCTTTTCTAAGTCAAGGCATATGTTATATCTAATTGTTTCCAGATCAAAAAGTATAGCATGGGATGCAGTTTATTGCAATAGGGTCCAGCAAATTATTGTGAATAAGGACCTGTTAAGCTTTTGCTCACAACAGGCAGCCCCGTGATCTCAACAGACGCTGCTCGCAACAGGCAGCCCCGTGATCTCAACAGACGCTGCTCGCAACAGGCAGCCCCGTGATCTCAACAGACTCTGCTCGCAACAGGCAGCCCCGTGATCTCAACAGACTCTGCTCACAACAGGCAGCCCCGTGATCTCAACAGACTCTGCTCACAACAGGCAGCCCCGTGATCTCAACAGACTCTGCTCACAACAGGCAGCCCCGTGATCTCAACAGACTCTGCTCGCAACAGGCAGCCCCGTGATCTCAACAGACGCTGCTCGCAACAGGCAGCCCCGTGATCTCAACAGAGGATTGCGCTCTTTCCACTTTAAGAGTTTTTTTTTGCTCAATTACCGCATGTGGAAAATATGTGACAACTGTGAGATTCTAGGGAGACAGTAGAAAAGTATCAGCTTTACATCACACCAATGCATAGGAATAGGAGTTTGTATCTATTCGAAAGTGGTTTTAGAATTTAAACAAGAATAGGGCATATTAAGTCCAACGTGGACAGATGTAGATCATGGAAACAATACTTAGAGGCATGGAAACAGAATTAGAAAAACAACTGTGATGAACCCATGACAGAATCTCTGTATTTTCCATCGTTTTTCAAAGCAATACATCAGTCATTTTGGTTCAAGCCATGTACACAGCATCATGAAATGTGCATGCAATTGTGTTTAGCCTATCCTCTGTTTTCATTTCTATTGTATCTCAAATGGCTCACGAAACTTATCTGGCTTCAAGTCTAGGAATCTAAAGACATACTAACTCTGCATTAGTAATTATAGAGGAGTAAACACAACAACATGCAGAGATCGTTTGCTCGGCTCCATTTGATGCGGTTGGCCTAATACAGTTGTTTTATGCCCTCATCAACAGGTAACAGCTCTCATCAGCTGCCATCAATGGACCAGGTACATTAAAGGAGAGTAACTCACCCTTACTGTCAGATGGAGATGGAATGTGAGGCGACATCTAGACCAGTCATGATAACAGCCTGTCTGTCTTTGTTGTCTTCCCTCAATGACTAACACACTCAGTGACTAACACACTCAATGACTAACACACTCAATGACTAACAGACTCACTGACTAACACACTCAATGACTAACAGACTCAATGACTAACACACTCAATGACTTACACACTCAATGACTAACAGACTCACTGACTAACACACTCAATGACTAACACACTCAATGACTAACACACTCACTGACTAACATACTCAGTGACTAACACACTCAATGACTAACACACTCAATGACTAACACACTCAATGACTAACACACTCAATGACTAACATACTCAGTGACTAACATACTCAATGACTAACACACTCAATGACTAACAGACTCAATGACTAACATACTCAGTGACTAACATACTCAATGACTAACAGACTCAATGACTAACACACTCAATGACTAACATACTCAGTGACTAACACACTCAATGACTAACATACTCAGTGACTAACATACTCAATGACTAACACACTCAATGACTAACATACTCAATGACTAACACACTCAATGACTAACATACTCAATGACTAACAGACTCAATGACTAACAGACTCAATGACTAACACACTCAATGACTAACAGACTCAATGACTAAGAGACTCAATGACTAACACACTCAATGACTAACACACTCAGTGACTAACACACTCAATGACTAACAGACTCAGTGACTAACATACTTAATGACTAAAACACTCAATGACTAACATATTCAGTGACTAACATACTCAATGACTAACAGACTCAATGACTAACACACTCAATGACTAACACACTCAGTGACTAACACACTCAAAGACTAACAGACTCAGTGACTAACAGACTCAATGACTAACAGACTCAATGACTAACACACTCAATGACTAACAGACTCAGTGACTAACAGACTCAATGACTAACAGACTCAGTGACTAACAGACTCAATGACTAACAGACTCAGTGACTAACACACTCAATGACTAACACACTCAATGACTAACATACTCAGTGACTAACATACTCAATGACTAACAGACTCAATGACTAACACACTCAATGACTAACAGACTCAGTGACTAACATACTCAATGACTAACACACTCAATGACTAACACACTCAATGACTAACATACTCAATGACTAACAGACTCAATGACTAACACACTCAATGACTAACAGACTCAGTGACTAACATACTCAATGACTAACAGACTCAGTGACTAACACACTCAATGACTAACACACTCAATGACTAACAGACTCAAGGACTAACACACTCAATGACTAACAGACTCAATGACTAACAGACTCAGTGACTAACAGACAAGCTCAATAATACATATTATCTGCTAGAATTAGGAACTTAGTTAAAGGTATAATGACAATGTCTCTGAGGACAGTATTATGATAACTCCACTGGGCCCCACTGCCATTCGTAGCTATGAGAACCTTGGACATGACAAACACAGCACCATGAATCAACCCAGGCCTATGGCCTGCATGTGGTCACACAGCCAAAGGTTTGCCAACAGCATTAGCCACTATTGATGGGATGTGATGCAGGAGACAGCCTGTCTCTGTGGTTATATATAATACTGAGGCTCATCGTTATGATCATGTTGTCGTTCTTTGTTTGCCAGCCGATCTGTTCATCTGAACATTACTTTCCAACAAAGGCTGTCTCCTGCAGGCAGGGTGGACAGCAGTGACATCAGAGAGGAGTGGGGGATGATGACCCAGTGAGAGTCAGAGGAAGGGAGGAAGAGAGGAACAGGGTGTGTGTGTGTGTGTGTGTGTGTGTTAATAGTTTTCAAAATAATGTTTTCTTCATTGTGAACCCAGAGATCCTATTTTTCTTTTTGATCCTTAACAAAAGCAGTAAAGGAGTCCAGTAGTGACGCAGCCAGCCAGGTGACATGCTCCACAGTGAGAAGCACTCTTCTAGGCCGGCCCAGCCCAGCTCATTGGTCTTATGTCCTTACCAACAGACAGCAACCATGGCAGGCTCTCAGAGAGATGCATCCAGGTGGGTCAGTACCGTCAGAGGAGCAGCAGCCAGATGAAATGACTCATCACGCCTTCACTGTCCCAAATGGCACCCTATCCCTTAGATAGTGCACTATTTTTGACCTGGGCCTACACTCTTAGAAAAAAGGTTACAAAAGGGTTCTTTGGCTGTCCCCATAGGAGAACCCGTTTTGGGTCCAGGTAGAACCCTTTTGGGTTCCATGTAGAATCCTCTGTAGAAAGGGTTCTACATGGAACCCAAAAGGGTTCTACCTGACACCAAAAGTTTTCTACCTGCAACCAAAAAGGGTTCTTCAAAGGGTTCTCCTGTGGGGACAGATAGCACCTTGACCAGAGTGTAGGACTTTACAGGTAGTAGGGTGTGTTGCATTTCGTATGCAGCACAGGCCTTGGATCTCAGAAGATTACGCTACCAGCCACCGTCATAGATGGTCAGCCAGCTTGCAGTCAGTGCCACAGCTTTACAGGAATTGACAAAAGCCCATTTCAAAGAATGGTAAATGAACAGTTTCCCCTTTGTCATAAGACCTCCTCTGAGTGAGACCGATACATCAGCCCCAGGTGGTTTAATGTTCCAGGGCCAAACCAATGGGCCAAACCAATGGGCCAAACAAATGGGCCGAACCAGGAGATTGTGATCTGGTGTAATTATATTGGTTATCTGAATTTCACTTGCCACTCTGACCCAGAGCTTTAAACAGAGAAGGAAGCAGCTGAAAAGCATGGATAAACATAAGAGGGAATGCCCCATTTTAAAAATACACACTGACTCAATATGACCGTTCACCTCCAATAGGCCTACCTGCTTCCTTAATCTACACTCAGACCATATTACACAATCTACACCAATAATATTTATTTAACACAGATCAATTGCCACAGAAAAAGGAACTGGAACTCTGAGTAGATTCCCTCCATATGCAATAAACGGCCTGTGTGAAGTTATTTTCTGAAACAGACATTTTTGTGGTTATCTGTTAATATCAACATTCAGCTTATCCAGGCTCCATTAGTTAATTTTCCGAATCGACTCATATGCAGGTAATTACCAAAGTCACATGGTTCAGTGACCCAGGCACTAACACTGTGTTCTTATTGGTAGGCCTGTACAATGGTATATTAACCCTTAGGGCTCTGGTAGAAAGTAGTGTACTATGTAGGGAATAGGGTGCCATTTAAGACGCAAACATAGTCTGGATTTATGATTGTACTGTAAGTTGTTTTCCCATAGCTGTTCCCAACTCACCTGCAGATCGAAGAACTTGCTGTAGCGCCTGAAGATGACCTCAGTGCTGCCATCAGACCAGGACACCTTGATGATGTAAACCTGATAGACAGAAAAAAGGGGGTTACCTTTAAACCTTTAACTCTTACAAAGCTTATAGTTACTATTACTACATAGGTGTGACGACCAGGACCCATATCAATTCAAATGGATCCATGTATTCATGGTAACAACAGTGTAATAACCTCAATATGTTGTCAAACCGATCATAGCTTCAAAGGTGAAATCCCACGATGATTTCATTTCTGATTCATGGTCACACCTAGTCCACAATGATGTGGTTTCAAGGGAAGATAAATGGAGTTACTTGGTACATTGTGTGGTTTAATTTGGTGTCGTGTCAACCATTTTCTACAGAATGGACCTGACATCCTTCCATATGATCTCACTTCCCACACCGTGAGATCATCATTTCCTGTGTAAAAGGAAACGATCATGTCTACTACTCACGCATTGGACTAACACTACTGTAGTCTTGCAAAGGATGCATGGACAATAGACAAACAGCGCATTCTGAAAGTATTCAGACCCCTTGACACATTTTGTTACGTTACAGCCTTATTCTAAAATTGATTAAATACATTTTTTCCCACATCAATTTACACACAATAGCCCAAAATGACAAAGCGAAAAAAGGTTTTTAGACATTTTTGCTAACTTATTAAAAATAAAAAACCTTCTTTACATAAGTATTCAGACCCTTTGCTATGAGACTCGAAATTGAGCTTAGGTGTATCCTGTTTCCATTGATCATCCTTGAGATGTTTCTATAACTTGATTGGAGTCCACCTGTGGTAAATTCAATTGATTGGACATGATTTGGAAAGGCACACACCTGTCTATATAAGGTCCCACAGTTGACAGTGCATGTCAGAGCAAAAACCAAGCCATGAGGTTGAAGGAATTGTCGTAGAGCTCGGAGACAGGATTGTGTCGAAGCACAGATCTGGGGAAGGGTACCAAAAAATTTCTACAGCATTGAAGGTCCCCAAGAACACAGTGGCCTCCATCATTCTTAAATGGAAGAAGTTTGGAACCACCAAGACTCTTCCTAGAGCTGGCCGCCCAGCCAAACTGAGCAATCGGGGGAGAAGGGCCTTGGTCAGGGAGGTGACCAAGAACCCGATGGTCACTCTGACAGAGCTCCAGAGTTCCTCTGTGGAGATGGGAGAACCTTCCAGAAGGACAATAATCTCTGCAGAACTCTACCAATCAGGCCTTTATGATAGAGTGGCGAGACGGAAGCCACTTTTCAGTAAAAGGCACATGACAGCCCGCTTGGAGTTTGCCAAAAGGCACCTAAAGACTCTCAGACCATGAGAAACAAGATTCTCTGGTCTGATGAAACCAAGATTGAACTCTTTGGCCTGAATGCCAAGTGTCACGTCTGGAGGAAACCTGGCACCATCCCTACGGTGAAGCATGTTGGTGGCAGCATCATGCTGTGGGGATGTTTTTCAGCAGCAGGGACTGGGAGACTAGTCAGGATCGAGGGAAAGATGAACGGAGCAAAGTACACGGAGATCCTTGATGAAAACCTGCTCCAGTGCGCTCAGGACCTCAGACTGGGGTGAAGGTTCACCTTCCAACAGGACAACGACCCTAAGCACACAGCCACGACAACGCAGGAGTGGCTTCGGGACAAGTCTCTGAATGTCCTTGAGAGGCCCAGCCAGAGTCTGGACTTGAACCCAATCGAACATCTCTGGAGAGACCTGAAAATAGCTGTGCAGCGATGCTCCCCATACAACCTGACAGAGCTGGAGAGCATCTGAAGAGAAGAATCAGAGAAACTCCCCAAATACAGGTGTGCCAAGCTTGCAGCGTCATACCCAAAAATACTTGAGGCTGTAATCGCTGCCAAAGCTGCTTCAACAAAATATTGAGTAAAGGGTCTGAATACTTCTGTAAACGTAATATTTAAGTAGGTTTTTTTTTGCAAAAATTTATACAAACCAGTTCTTGCTTTGTCATTATGGTGTATTGTGTGCAGATTGATGAGGGGAAAAAATCAATTTTAGAATAAGGCTGTAACGTAGCAAGATGTGGAAAACGTCAAGGGGTCTGAATACTTGCACTGTATGACATACCACCACTGTGTGACAGCAGAATATTGCACTACATTACTCAATACTGTGCTTTTCATAGTCAAAACACAGGCAAATTGACCATTCCTGTCTCCTCATGTTTCTATCAGTATGTTTCCTTATTTTCAACTGTATCTTCCCCTTAAGGCGTCCGCATGCTTCCCAGCCGAAACAGTTCCGAAGAGTTTGTGCATATATTATGACGACATTTTGTGAGGTTTTTGTTTGTTTTGGACTTCGGGAATGGTTTTCTTGGCTGACATTTTTCTTGAGGCAAGCCGAAGTCGGTAGCCGAAGTCTACGCCCCTTCGTCGGTGATTGGTCAACAGTAGGGATTCTTCAAAAAAAATGTTTTTGTCATTCAACAAGAGATGACTCGTATTCTTGCACATTTTTTCATTGAGAAATACTGCACCAAACATCTTAGTTAGATGTAAAATTGCCCCACTAAGATCTCCTCGGCAAAAACATCTAAATTAATGACAGATTTCTTGAGCTATCTTAGATTAATTGTGACTATTTTGAGGAAGTGTATACTGGCTACGGCATCTCAAAATGGACCAACAGTACTATTGCCGTTTTATTTACTTTTAAGGGAGTATACGAGCACACTCATTCGGTTCGCCTAAGTTCAGCTAGGCGCCAGCCGAACTGAAGCATGCTGATGCCTTTAGGAGTGCAATGAAATACTAAAGACTTGGGTATTCTGTTTGTAACATCAGTGAAACCAACCATGGGTAAATATAAAATATTTTGCATCACCCACCCTAAGATCAAAGTACTAACCAGACAGTGAATTAAAATAAAGCATCTTAATAATATGCCATTTAGCAGACGCTTTTATCCAAAGCGACTTACAGTCATGCGTGCATACATTTTTTGTGTATGGGTGGTCCCGGGGATCGAACCCACTACCTTGGCGTTACAAGCGCCGTGCTCTACCAGCTGAGCTACAGAGGACCACTAATGGCCTGCTGGTGCTTGACGTACAAGTACAACAAACCCTTTCCTTTTTGTAAAGAGAGGAAGAGAGAAAGAGAGTCTGGGAGGTTATCGGACGGAAACTCCCCAGTGATTGTGTCTGGCTGAGTGCTTCTGTTGGCCTCTGTCCCAGGCCGGGCCAGCTCGGCCTGGCCCAACTCCCTGCCTTCCCTGTAGGAGACCAAGGCTGTGGAGGAAGCTAAACACAAGGCTCAACGCAGGGCACACTACCAGTAAACCAGCAGATGAAGGAGACACAGGAGCTCAATAACTTTATATCCCGCACCTCACCGGGCATGTTTGTATGACGTAACCAGTCATCAACATCATCATCATACATCCAATACTTACACCCTTTATGGGGACTGAGGAGTGGTTGTCTAAATAGGAAAACATTATTTTATCTGCCTCAGCCCATGCTCAGCTCCTAACCCGTTCACTGTGCATTAGAGATAATTCAAAACAGAAACCCTGAGGTGGCTTGAGCGACAAAAACAGTGTTGGGATGCACTGATCACAGCACCATCAGAAAGTAGAATACTATATCTTGTAAGAATGCTTCATCATGTTTTGCAGTGTGCACACAAGGCATTCTCATTATCTTCCTGATGGCTCAGGGACTTTGTAGTAAGCCTACTATCCATTCTTCTACATCCATTTGTAGAAGGTAAGATTGTAAAGGAAGTGAGCAACACAGGAAGTTGTAGTCAGGACTAAACACAAATGAGGCAGACAGTCTCAAACTGTATGTTCTGCTTCTGCTCTCTGTCCTGGACAGAAGTGTGCAGAACGGCATTCCTTGTTCAAACATTCCACCAAGGCCTTGTGTACTCTGAGTCAACAAATACCAATACCCGAGGTCACGGTTTTCTCCAACAGTGTGTAGCCTATAGGTGAACATGAAGGCCTGGTAGGCAGTAGGGATGGGAATTGCCAAGGACCTCACGATATGATGTTATCACGATACTTAGGTGCTGATATGATATGTATTGCGATTCTCATTCGATAATGTGATTTTATTGCGATTCGATGTTCCAAACATATTTCTCACCATATGTCTGCTGCAGAGGGACAAGAGAGAGCCATGAGAAAACGAGTTTTGATCAGTCATGGAAATAAAAGAGCTGAAAACAAATAAGGTTCCCCGTTTAAAAAGAACATGGAGAACAAGTTATGAAGGTAAAATACTGGAGTTGTGAAAACGAAATGATATATCATCAAAAATAATATCCCGATATGTAACTGTATCTATGTTTTACCCCATCAGGCAGGGCTACCCAAACAAATCACACTGTAACTCAAACCATGCACAATTTCTCTGCTTCACAAATCTGGTTCTCTCAACCATTCTGAAATAGACATTAGACCAATCAAAATCTATAACATCTATTCCAAGGCTATCCTCAGGATGTTTTGAAAAGTCTGTGTCAGGTTTTATACACACATACACCTAACGTTATCATGAGACTGCACTGCATTCAGAACCTCACTGGTGACCTCATTGTTCCTCTGACAGCTTACTGCATATACTTTTACTCTGTTTATAGTTTACTGTAATAGTCATATAACAAAATAAAGTCGCAGCAGTTTTGGAAATAACTGTTTTCTATATTGGTCTTGTGTTTTTAATGTTTATTAAATGTATATAACCAGGTGTGGCATACATTCCAGAAGTGTCCAAAAGTGTTGAGCAGAAACCAAACCAACAACTTATAATATTAACATTATTTGACTACAGTAGCCTAATAAAGTGGAAATTAAAACAATCAACACCAAGAGTCTGGAAAGAAATCGCATGCCTGGTGTTCCGTTATTTCCAGATGTTGTCATGTGGTCTCTAAAGATTTTTTTGTGTGAAAATGTTCAACGCTAAACCGTACCCCAACCACTCACTCCACTTTTCTTTAGATGCATGCAACATAGTCGCACTGTAATTTTTTCTTCCAGCAACTGTTTTGGTAAAATGTAATTTGATACTCTCTTTGTTTTCACTTTATCGAAACAAGAAATGTAATCGAAGAAAATACGCGTGGCACATACATTCCTACAATATACAGACGTGGTCGGCCCTCTCCTGTAGAGTAGGAAAAAAAACTTGTTGACTTACATAATGTTTGTTCGGATTTCTCCTCTTCTGGACATCTTGAACTGTTACTTCGTGCACGGTCCGCCTTGCCATGATGTTCTCTTTCAGGGACTCCACTAAAAACTAAAAACAACAGGCCGGTTTTGAAACGATCAGACCCGAATACCAAAGTTTACGTTGCCAACCTTTGTCATTCGTCTGATCCTTGATTGCTGTATGCAACAATTTGAATACTTTTTAGGAGATGGTTCACGTCAGATTTCCTGTCCCACATTCAATCTCTAGTCTTCTTGCCCTGTCCCGCAGTAGGCTATGTCCGACCTTCTCTGAACCAAACTCCCAGCCTATCCCAGCTCACCGACTCTAATTTGACAACGGGAAGGTTTCCACAATTTCACCACAGACAAGGGCTGTATTCATTACGTGCAACGGAAAACGTTTACCGTTTAAGAACCAAACGGAAGCAAATGGGAGGGACCTACTTAACCAATAGAAACTCTCGTTTTCGTTTTGAGTAAACAGGTTCAGTTGCAAAACGTTTTTCAACAGACGAAACGGTCCAGCAGCAGTCAGCAACCAAGAGGAGCTACGGTACAGTACGTCAAAGGTTATCAAGGCTAGAGGCCTAGGCCTACTATAGGCATGTTCAAATCTGATATTGAAGTTTACTGGGAGAATGTCTTTGGGCAACTTTTCTTTTTGATAGACTTCTTTATAAAGTTAATTTGTTCCCAAAGCTGTTGAGAAGGAGACAGATTTGAACTTATCAACAGCTTTTACTGTTATAACTATACAGTTAGTAGGCCTGTAATCAATTTAACTGTTAATAACGGATGTATAAGCTATAAACTATTATACATTCTGTTTATTGTGTGATTAGCCTATAGTATATAATGTATTATGTGATATGAATTTATATGGTAAACATTATAATATGCTCCTGTAAGTCGCTCTGGATAAGAGCGTCTGCTAAATGACTAAAATTAAAATGTAAAAAATGTGAAGTCCACTGTAAACCATATCACATTACTGGCATTATAGCAAGGCAACACTTCAAGAATGCCACACCACACATGCCTGGCAAGTTTCACTCATGCCCACAAGAATTCTGGACAAACAGCAGGGTGTAGAAACCCAATGCTCTTATCTGTCACTCGATCATCATTGCCTGGTCTTCTTGTCTCTGTCATCATTAAATATAGGTGACAGGTCATTGGATGAGGATGAACCATCCCTGACGGTTGTGCTGGTGAGCCAAAACAGAGTCACTCTCTCAAGCGTCAACCGAGCTGTGTGTCACCAACAGATGGATTGTGTCTGTACAAATCTCCTTCACTCTGTACATATACAATATAACCTCTGAGCCAAGAGTACAATGTTTAATGTGTTGACTGTGTCAGAAGGTAATACAATGGATAAGGACAAGAAGTTGGTGATGTTGCATCCTCATTGACAGTGATAGCGATTCTGCTTTTGGAACCCTTTCAAAAGTCCCATTTCAGATATCTGCGGTGAGGAGGTTGATCAGGTGATAATGACTTTTGGCACGTTTTCCCCACAACATATAAACACTTAAATAATTAGCCTCGGATCTGAGTGGGACCATGAATAATATGTTCTTAATGTAAAATGCCCCCAAAATCATAATGTTCTCTCTACCATCTGTGTAACATTAAAGTTATTATCTGACTTGCAAAGCCTGTTTTTAACAGGATTGACAATGAATAGCACCTTTGTTGTTAGCAACACATGGAATATATCCTACTTTTGCTCATCTCAAACAAAAGAAGATCAGTGGATCTCTGTCAAAGAGAGCTGTCTGAGCTGAATGTGAATCAATTTCTATGTTTTGCCAAAAATGTATATGGAAAGCACAAATTAATTTAGAAAGACACAAATGTTTCAATTAGCAGAAAAACAAACATTATTAAATGAAGTGTGTTTGACTACTTATTTGTTAATTTACATCCAAGTAGTAGGTCTACACTTAACAGACTTTCACTGATGTTGACATAGGTGAGCTATTTTTGTGATAATTCAGACTGAAGGTTTGTGTTGAGATGTAACGTCATCTTGTGGTACATTATGAATACTGCATCTTGGAACATTTTGATATATAATGCTCTCTGTTGGTGCAAAGGAGAATTGCAGTTGTACTTGGCCTATTCACTCATGTGGGAGGACCATAGAGAGAAATAGAAGACTAATCCATACAGTGGAGGCTGCTGAGGGCTCATAATAAACGGAGCAAACAGAGCAAATGGAAGGGCATCAAACATCTGGAAACCATGTGTTTGATGTATTTGAGACCATTCCACCTATTCCGCTCCAGTCATTACCGCGAGCCCGTCCTCCCCAATTAAGGATGTGGTCAAAGTCACTGGGTGTAGAGTTTTTTTGTTGTTGTCATCACCAATCAGTTAATCTGTATTTGGGTTTCCGAAAAAGTGTGTATCTGGTATACAGTGAGGGGAAAAAGTATTTGATCCCCTGCTGATTTTGTACGTTTGCCCACTGACAAAGAAATTATCAGTCTATAATTTGAATGGTAGGTTTATTTGAACAGTGAGAGACAGAATAACAACAAAGAAATCCAGAAAAACGCATGTCAAAAATGTTATAAATTGATTTGCATTTTAATGAGGGAAATAAGTATTTGACCCCCTCTCAATCAGAAAGATTTCTGGCTCCCAGGTGTCTTTTATACAGGTAACGAGCTGAGATTAGGAGCACACTCTTAAAGGGAGTGCTCCTAATCTCAGTTTGTTACCTGTATAAAAGTCACCTGTCCACAGAAGCAATCAATCAATCAGATTCCAAACTCTCCACCATGGCCAAGACTAAAGAGCTCTCCAAGGATGTCAGGCACAAGATTGTAGACCTACACAAGGCTGGAATGGGCTACAAGACCATCGCCAAGCAGCTTGGTGAGAAGGTGACAACAGTTGGTGCGATTATTCGCAAATGGAATCTCCCTCGGCCTGGGGCTCCATGCAAGTTCTCACCTCGTGGAGTTGCAATGATCATGAGAACGGTGAGGAATCAGCCCAGAACTACACGGGAGGATCTTGTCAATAATCTCAAGGCAGCTGGGACCATAGTCACCAAGAAAACAATTGGTAACACACCACGCCGTGAAGGACTGAAATCCTGCAGCGCCCGCAAGGTCCCCCTGCTCAAGAAAGCACATATACAGGGCCGTCTGAAGTTTGCCAATGAACATCTGAATGATTCAGAGGAGAACTGGGTTAAAGTGTTGTGGTCAGATGAGACCAAAATCGAGCTCTTTGGCATCAACTCAACTCGCCGTGTTTGGAGGAGGAGGAATGCTGCCTATGACCCCAAGAACACCTCAAAACCTTAATGACTTGGAGAAGATCTGCAAAGAGGAGTGGAACAGAATCCCTACTGAGATGTGTGCAAACCTGGTGGCCAACTACAAGAAACGTCTGACCTCTGTGATTGCCAACAAGGGTTTTGCCACCAAGTACTAAGTCATGATTTGCAGAGGGGTCAAATACTTATTTCCCTCATTAAAATGCAAATCAATTTATAACATTTTTGACATGTGTTTTTCAGGATTTTTTTTTTGTTATTCTGTCTCTCACTGTTCAAATAAACCTACCATTAAAATGATAGACTGATCATGTCTTTGTCAGTGGGCAAACGTACAAAATCAGCAGGGGATCAAATACTTATTTCCCTCACTGTATTTCAGTTTTTTAAAAAGAGCGCTATCTAGGAGTACAAAACATTGGTATCTGTGGCGCTAGCCTCAGCCTATAAAGGCCTGCCACATGTGCCAGGAGTGTATCAGATGTATGGTAACAGGTCGGAGCAGTCACACATATGCAGCTCCATGTGTGAGGTGATGCCAGAGAAGCACTTCTGTAGTGGCAGCTGGTAGCCCAGGGCCTCACCCTGAGAGATGGGCCCCATGTAGCAGTACGGACGAATGTTAAAGATCTTCACAGTACTCTGACATACCCAAAAAAATACGAAAATACTGGTTATGTAAGGCAGGTGGTTCGTTGAACGACGCTGGCATGATGAGTAACCTTGAGTTTGAGTTAATTTTAATTTTTACAGGGGGCTGTGCACATTAATCAACGTTTCAGTAAAAGTTCCGGTTTTAGCCAGCCAGCTAATTTTCAACCGGAGTCCCTGGGCGCAGTCCCTGGGCAGGTTATTGCCTGAAGACCTGAAGACATGCGTTAGCTCCTCGCACATCAGACCCTGGTTATGACAAAGCGTAAATGTATAAATGGTTATGACAAAGCTATTTATCAGTCGTATTGCTTGGGGATAGAAGCTGTTCAAGAGCCTGTTGGTGTCAGACTTGATGCACCGGTACCTTTTGCCGTGTGGCAGCAGAGAAAATAGTCTATGGCTTGGGTGGTTGGGGTCTTTGATGATTTTCCCAGCCTTCTTTTCACACCGCCTGATATAGAGGTCCTGGATGGCAGGGAGCTTGGCCCCAGTAATGTACTGGGCTGTCCGCACAATCATCTGTAGCGCCATGCGATCGAAGGCGGTGCTATTTCCATACCAAGCAGTGATGCAGCCAGTCAATATGCTCATAATGGTACAGCTGTAGAACCTTTTCAGGATTTGAGGGCCCATGCCAAACTCTTTCAACCTCCTGAGGGGGAAGAGACACTGTGGCGCCTTCTTCACGACTGTGCGTGTGTATTTGGACCATTTTAAGTCTTTAGTGATTTGGACACCGAGGAACTTGAAGCTGTCTACCTGCTCTCCCCCCTGTTTCCTGTAGTCCACGGTCAGCTCCTTGGTCTTGCTGATGTTGAGGGAGAGGTTGTTGCTCCGGCACCACACAGCCAGGTCAATGACCTCCTCCCTGTAGGCTGACTCATTGTCGCCAGTGATCAGGCCTACCACCGTCATGTCGTTAGCAAACTCGATAGTGGTGTTGGAGTCGTGCGTGGCCACACAGTCATGGGTGAACAAGGAGTACAGGAGGGGTCTAAGCACACGTTAAGGCTCAGGTGGAGATGGTGTTGCCTACCCTCACCACCTGGGGTCGGCCCGTCAGAAAGTCCAGGTTCCAGTTGCTGAGGGAGGTGTTCAGACCCAGAGTCCTAAGCTTGGTGACGAACTTGGAGGGGATAATGTTGTTGAACGCTGAGCTGTAGTCAATGAACAGCATTCTCACATAGGTATTCCTCTTATCCAAACTAAAGAGCAGGGCTACCGCACACAGAGCTATCGCAGACAACCCTGATGCTACGGCCGAAGACAGGAACAAGTACAAGAAGTCCCGCTATGACCTCCACAGAGTCATCAAACGAGCAAAAGAGCAATTATGAATAAGATGAAATCATAATACACAGGCTCTGACACCCGCCGCATGTGGCAGGGGCTACAGTCTATTACGGATTACGAAGGAAGACCCAGCCATGATCTGCCCAACGATTCCGCTCTACCAGACAAACTCAATGCATTTTATGCACGCTTTGACAACAACAACATCGAGCCGGGTGTGAGGGCCGTCACTGACCTAGAGGACTGGGCGATCTCGCTCATTGAGGCCAACGTGAGAAGGGTCTTTAATCAGGTCAACACCTGCAAGGCCGTGGGCCTGGACGATATTCCAGGGCGCGTTCTCAGAGCATGCGCAGTACAGCTGGCAGGCATATTCACGGTAATAAACAGACTGGCACTCAGGCTAACACACATTAGGAAGCCATGGAATCCACACTGCCTGCAAGTCAGCTTAGAGATAGTTTGTTCCCTGTGATGTGTAACCATGCTAAAGATTGCACAAAGATGAAAGGATCTGACAGAACATGTGTTCCTCCCATACCGCAGTTCAATTAGAGGTAGCGAGGAGCAGAATAATGTTGTTTACCTGTTCCTGCGCTGCTGCTTTTCTGGCCAGGATGCAGACGGCTAATGCAGACGCATGGATGCAGCCATTACTGGAGATCCTTATGTGTTAGCTGTCTTTGATGAGATTTTAAAAACAGCCAGGTCCAAGTGTCAAAGGGGAGTTCAGTGTAATCTCAGCCCTCCTCCAGTAGCTTGGTTAATCCCTCCAAATCACTCGTTAGTACTGTTCAAGCTCTCACAGTCATGGTGTAGGAGCATCCTTGAGTTACGAGGCTCTTGTGTGGTTGTCACTGAATGTGAGCTCTACGGCAATTAAGCTACAAGTGTACACCATACAGTATGAAGTTCTCACCAGAGTTAGAGAGTTTAATGCCATCGTACAGGATACCAACCACTGGCCCCCCCAGGGTACCTGAGAAGGGGGCGCTGACTGTCACGGTTTCGGCCGAGGCTGCCTCTCTTCCTTGCTCGGGCAGGCTTCGGCGTTCGTCGTCTCCGGAATACTAGCTGCCACCGTTGTATGTTTCTATGTTCGTTTGGTCTTGTCTGGAATTGTACACCTGTTGTCGTTTAGTGTCATTAGTGTCCTATAAGTTCTCGTTGTGTTTGTCAGGTGTTGTGTGTGATTGTTTCCTATGTCGTGTTGGTGCGCTACCCTTTTCGGTGCGCTATTTGTAGCTTGCCTCCTTTGTATTTTAGGAGAGGATTTTCGCACATGTTTAGTGCGCCCTTTTTGTTTACGCCTGTGTGCGCATTTTCTCGCCTCCGGGCTGTTGGATTGTGTTTTTGTGTGTGCTCTACTAAAAGTCTTTGTTGGACTTATCTTCTGCGTCCTGCGCCTGATTCCACACCACACCCACCTACAGCACCTACTGACACTGACAATACCGTAATCATCACACACCACGTCCACTGCCTTGTGGAGGCCATCACCGTCTCTGTGAGAGAAAACATTCAAAATATATTTAGCTTTAAATGCAAATCTTTAGTTGTAGTCTGTAATATCTACATTTTAATGTTATTTAAATGTATGTAAATTGTAAAGTATTTTGGTCTGTACTGTATTTTTCGTTATGTGTTGGACCCCAGTAAGACTAGCTGTCGCCATTGGCGTAGGCTAATGGGGATCCTAATAAAGTCAACAGCAAATAAATATGCAAACATGTCCCCAAAATAGGAAAAATGTCCTCTGCTCTAAGCCTCCACAGCCGAACACGTCACAACCCCTCACTCTGTTGTTATAGTGACCGGCACACAGGTCGCTCCAAGCCCCGGTTGGAGAGACAGCAATGACCTAAAGACTGTGTTAATTTACCACTTTATACAAAACAAATATATAGTGTTTTGTGATTTACCAAGCAGAGAGTTATGGAGTAATGTGTCACCTGGCACACAGCACTGGCGTGTCTTAGGTATGGCACGCTTGTCTTCAGGTACCTCCCCTGGCAGACTTAGGAACTGCGTTAGCAGATGCCACCGATGCTGGTGCAGCCAGTGTCATTCCTTGGCTCCTTGCCACGTCTTGGAATTTCTGTATTTTTGCCTTTGACCTTTTTGTTTCGGGTCAGATCCTTTCAGTTTTACTACTTTTGGGTCCTTTTTGATCTCTACAACATCTCCAACCTTCTTTTCCATTCTTTTAATGTATTTTCCCACCTTCAAACCTTATATACTTCAATGACATCTTTGACCTTCTTCCTCTTCTCCTTCTCCATCCCTTCATCCCTCCATCCCTCCATCCCTCCATCCCTCCAACCCTCCATCCCTCCATCCCTCCATCCCTCCAACCCTCCATCCATCCCTCCATCCCTCCATCCCTTCTCATTTCACTTTCAAGAGCAAAACCAAAGAGCAGAACTTGGATGTAGAAGAGAGAGAGAGAGAGAGAGAGAGAGATATCAGGAGTTCTTAATCACACTCAATTAATTAGCTTGTACTGAAACTGCACTGCAAAACAAACCCACTGGGCACACACTGGTTGAAGCAACGTTGTTTCCACGTCATTTCAATGAAATGAGGTGTAACCAACGTGGAATAGACATTTGATTGACGTCTGTGCCCAGTGGGTTAGCAAAGCCATCACAGGTAAAATCATAATGAGGATTATCATAATTATTCCTAACCTAATACAAGTTAAAGGTCAGGTTGTGGGGTTGTGGGTATTCTGACCAGCAGGCCTTATCATCAGTGTTTGAACTTCATTAACTCTATTTCCCTCAACACCACAATGAATTTCCAATTGGTCCGCCTGTCACCTGAACATGCAGGCCGGACCTTGTCATTTAAATGAGCTGCTTATCACTAAGGTGTAATCAATTTGGCACACGCGACACCATGGTAACCTCAAGAAAAGGCAAGCGCAGTTGGGTTTGCATTTGTAAATCAATTCCAATGGATTACCCAGGCAAGCCTGACATGAACACACAACACAGACACACCTAACTGCACATGCAGGTCCACATGGACTTGTCGTTAGGTTAGATATCACTCACTGGTAGTTTTTATACAACCAGGAGGAGCCCTGTTTAGGGACACTTAGACAGCACATGTATTTACATGGCAGAGTTACTTATTTTATTCTCTGAAGAGAGAACCATGACAGACAGACAGTTGAAGAATCGTTTCATTGCCCTAATAAGATGGGTGCTGTCTGTGTGTTGCTCAACAGTCCTTCAGAGCCACTCTGCCATCTAGCGCATAGCCCCCTTTTGGCTGTAATTAATCTAATGTTGCATGAAACACTCCATCATGCTGTAAATGCTCATACAGTAATTCCACCAGTAAGCTGCTGCAACCCCAAGGATTCTGTTTACATGAATTTATAGCCACTTAATAAGGCTTCATGCAAAGTTGTTGTGGAAGGGGCTGAGTGGGGTATTTTTTATTTATTTATTGAAATCCACTTTTAAATACAACCCCTCTTCCATGGTGCATGGTGCATGCTCTAACATGCTGTTGAAGTAGCCTGTATTTACTACTGGACAATATACTTACAGCCTGCAACAAGAGATGAAAGAAAGTACTGGACGATATACTTACAGCATGCAACAAGAGACAAAATAAAGTATTGGACGATATACTTACAGCATGCAACAAGAGATGAAAGAAAGGAGATTCTCAACAGCATTCTGACAGTTTGGACTGGCACTCCAAAACCTGCAAAATTATGACAGAAAGAGAGACCAATTTATTGAATGTTTACTGGTAAAGCTTTACATTTATAAGCTCCTGATGCCTCCTGAGGTCTAAGGCACAGCATCTCAGCGCTAGAGGCACCACTACAGACCCTGGTTCGATTCCAGGCTGTATCACAATCGGCTGTGATTGGGAGTCCCATAGGGCAGTGCACAATTGGCCCAGCGTCGTCCGGGGTAGGCCTTCATTGTAAATAAGAATTTGTTCTTGCCTAGTTAAAAAATGTGTAATAACTTTAATAAATAGAAGATGGAATACATTCTCAAATAGATAGATCTCAGATAATAAGTAAAATGCTTTCTTTATAGCCAAAATGTAGAACTAGGTATTGATAGTAAAGTGTATCCAGTGTTTAAGGGTCCTATAAAGGAGTTGTGTGGGTGTAGTGAGGTCAACACAAAGAGCAGACTGTGTGAAACCTGGTCAGCCCAGTCTAGAGTATGCATCCCTCCTGGCCACAGGACATTCCACCACAGTCAATATTGATATTGGCCTTTAAAAAACATATCCCCCGGCCGGTCTCTCTCTCCTGAAGAGACCTCTTCTTCACTGTGTTACAGCTCATAAATCCACTACTCTAACCGGGCTAACCTTACACGATCAAAGCCATTAATACTATGACTTTTAGGAATTGTTATCTTCATCGTTGCCATCCTCATCCTCAGCTTCATCTTCATCTCTCTCTGCATGGCATCAGAAACAAAACTGTACTTTTCTCCTTCAGTACCATACCAAAGTAATCTTATCTCAAAAACACGTTTTATCCTCTATTAATACAGTTTTGCATGTGACTGTGCCGCGTCAGCATTAGTATGGATGGAAGCCTGTGAGTTTTGTGAGTACGTCTCACCGCTGCATGCCCTTGTCAGAGCTTCCACTTAACAAGATAAAAAATGCATTATTCTCAAGCTCATTTGCACCCAGCATCAGCCCAGCATCTATTATAAGATAATTAGGTTTAAGCAGGCACACAATGCAACTACAGTCAATCAATACAATGAATTCACCCTCCTCTAATTTGGCCATTCAGATGCTGGCACGTGGACATACTACGTGATGGGTTCTGTACAGAACCTCTTTGATGACCAGTGTGTCCAACAGCACAGCACCGGTCAGGCTGTTAGGCCTGTTAAAGCTTGGGTTATAGAGTCGTCTTCTCTCTCTCTGGCTGCCCTGGGGGAATTATAGGACTGGACCAGGCCACTGGTGGTGTGGCGACACACTCTGAATCTTAATGTACTGTAGTGGGAGGCGAGATGGCAGAGAGAGTGTAGCCTTTTCTGCCGGGCGGCTTTGATAATCAAATATCTGCACGGGGGATTATGCTGATAGACCATATGGCAAGGAATTAGACAGAGAGATGGAAAAAAGAGAGGAGGGGAAGGACTATAGCTGTAGCTACAGATGTAGGATCTTAATTTGATCAGTCTTTTGTTGCTGAGAATTTTCCTACATGGCAGGAAATGCAAACATGTAGTGTATCTGAGTTTTAAAAGGCATCTAAAATGTGTCATTTCCACTTTGAAATTTCAGACTTGATTTGCACTAACGAAAAATGTATCAACTTCTTCAAAAATGTCCATTAATTATAATCCACACAATAATTCACATTTCCTGTTGCTGGAGGATTATTTTCCTGCTGTAGCAAACTTGCTCAAATTAAGATCCTACATCTGTAGCTCTCAGCCAGTGCCTTAAACAAACACTTTCCCCTGGGCAGAGACGGGGGTACGTTGGCTCACAGAGCGCATTTTGATAAACGTTTGTATTTAAATGGATACATGCACCACATTCCCCAAACTCCTTGGAATGATTCGAGTGACATTTCACTCTGGCTGTTTCTTTCAGTCAGTTTGTTCTTCAAGGAGGCAGGGAGAGAAGAGGAGAAGCCACAAGTGTTTCCTAGCAACAGTGTGTCCGCAGCAACCCCCCTTCTCTCTACCCCACACTCCCTCCCTCCCTCCTTCCCCGAGTTGTAGCAATGCACCACTTGTTCCAGAACCTGGAATACATTCTAATTCTCTTGACCCCGCTCCCTTTCACAAACTGTAAAACATCAAATGACATTCAAGCCTCACAATCTTTAAGCAAAAGGCACACAGAGGGACAATTCCCTTTGAAGGTTTAAGCGAAGCAATTTTGCGGGAGCCGCAAACTGCTGGCAGAAAAAAGGAAGAAGGACCACTGTGATATTTCAATGCTTTTCAAGCTATGCAGCTTCTTGGCAAACCCTAACTTCTCTCAGAGCTGGGGAACAGAGCTGTCTCGCAAACCTGCCCATGTGAAAACACTGAAGCACATGATGGATTGGAGCTGTGCTTTGTGTAAATGAACTATCTCAAAAAGTCATGCCCACTTGGCCGAGTCGATCTGTAACCATATCTGAGGGACTTGGGAGGGGGCTCAGGCAGACTGCTCAGGGCAGAGAGGATGTCGAACTAGAGGAGTGTTATTCCCAGACGTGTCCGAACAAGGGGTGCCGTAGCACGGCTAATGTGTTCCACTAAGAGGGTTTCCGTGTACACCTCAGGGAGCTCTCAGAGGAAGGGAATGTAGCGTACTGCAGTCCAGTCACATAGCTAGCTCTCACCACCTGCAGAAATGTTTTGTATTGATCGTCTCTCAAAACACGCACAGCAATCTGGGAAATGCCCTTCAGAATTCCTGAACTCCCGTGGACAGTGTTAAAAGCCTGTCTGCACCCATCAGCCATCAGCCATCACACATCACCCATCGTGTCAGATCACAACGAAATAGAGTGGATACAAGGCCTCTCACACTTCATCTCTATTTATACCATGCTATTGTTGAATACTCGTTTCTGATTGTCTTGAAGGGCATTCTAGAGCATGCATTATTTCCCTATAACGCACGGTATGTTTACACGGTAGAATTCAATGGCTATATTTAATTCTTACGTGTTCTATGTTTGAGCAAGCAAAAGTCTTTTGAAAGCAAAAGTCGAATTGAAAACATGATTGGCATTGTTGAATTCGATTTTCATAATAGCAAGCTAGGACTGATGGTTTGGTTAGCTAAACTAGCAAGTCTGTTTGTTTGGTTACCAAGGCAACTACTGTTGCTATCTAGTAAACTTGCTAGCTACTTCAGTGGATGCTGTACACATTTCTAGCAGCAAATGAACACATTTCTAGCGGCAATGAGTTAAATTATAGCCATGGTATGAAGGGATAATGAACTCGGGGCTCTATGCGTTCTCTGGAAAATAATGCCTCTCCTTGGAAGGTTAGTTCCACTCAGCTAGCGCATCGTGGAACACACCTTCCACGTTGTTCATTATTTTCCATAGAACTGTCACGCCCTGGCTCTGGGGACAATGTTATGTTGAGCCAGGGTGTGTATTCTATGTTTGATTTTCTATGTTGGGCTGAGTGACTCCCAATCAGAGGCAACGAGTGACAGCTGGTTGTCTCTGATTGGGAGCCATATTTAACTATCGGTCTTTTCACTTTGTGTTGTGGTTTCTTGTTCCGTGTTGGTTTGTTTTTGTAACCAAGGACGTCACGTTTCGTTGTTTTGATCGTGTGATCTTGATAAAATAAATATGTTTGCTTTCAACGCTGCGCCTTGGTCCTCTCCCTCCTTAGACGATCGTGACAGAAGAAACCACCATAACAGGACCAAGCAGCGTGAAGAAGAGAGAGGATGGACTTGGGAGCAGTTGAGTAGGAGTCTCGACTGGGCCAAGCCAAGAGAAGAGGAGAGAGGTTGGACTTTGGAGCAGTGGGGTGAGAGTCTGGCGAGAACGATGGAGGCCTGGCCCACGGGGAGGAGAGACCCCCAGAAAATTTTTAGGGGGGGGGCTCACGACGTCGGACCAGCAGGAGGCCGCGATAGAGCGGCCCAGCGGGTTGCCAGAGGAGGCCGCCAGGTTACGGGGGCCACTGGTCGAAGAGGGGATGGAGGATGTAGAGGCACGGCGAGAGGTACTGGGGTGTGTTACCAGTCCGGTCCGGCCCGTTCCAGATCCCGAGGTAGAGCCAGTGGTGTGTGTCCCCAGTACGGTCCGGCCTGTTCCAGCCCCTCGCACCAAGTGTACGGTGCGCGTGCCGCCAGCCCAGCCCGGCCTGTCCCTGCTCCACGCACCAAGCCTACGGGTGCGTCGCCAGCCCAGTCCGGCCCATCCAAGCTCCCCGCACTAAGCCAGTGGTGTGCGTCATCAGTCCGGCACGGCCGTGCCTGCTCTCCGCACCAAGTCTGTGGTGCGTTTCGTCAGCCCTGTCCGGCCCGTTCCTGCTCTCCGCACCAAGCCTACGGTGTGCGTCGCCAGCCCAGCCCGGCCAGTCCCTGCTCCACGCACCAAGCCTACGGGGTGCGTCGCCAGCCCAGTCCGGCCCATCCAAGCTCCCCGCACCAAGCCAGTGGTGTGCGTCATCAGTCCGGCACGGCCCGTGCCTGCTCCACGCACCAAGCCAGGGGTGCGTATCGTCAGTCCGGCTCCGGCCAGCGGGGCCAGACCGGACCAGGGGTACTTTGGGGGGTTGGAGAGGGAGTGGGGATCAGGCCCGGAGCCGGATCCGCCGCCAAGGCGGAGTGCCCACCCGGTCCCTCCCCTGTGGGATGTAGTTGGCGCGGTCGGAGTCCGCGCCTTAGGGGGGTACTGTCACGCCCTGGCTCTGGGGACAATGTTATGTTGAGCCAGGGTGTGTATTCTATGTTTGATTTTCTATGTTAGGCTGAGTGACTCCCAATCAGAGGCAACGAGTGACAGCTGGTTGTCTCTGATTGGGAGCCATATTTAACTATCGGTCTTTTCACTTTGTGTTGTGGTTTCTTGTTCCGTGTTGGTTTGTTTTTGTAACCAAGGACGTCACGTTTCGTTGTTTTGATCGTGTGATCTTGATAAAATAAATATGTTTGCTTTCAACGCTGCGCCTTGGTCCTCTCCCTCCTTAGACGATCGTGACAAGAACGCATAGCCTCTGTTGATTATCCCTTACATGCAGTGCATTCGGAAACTATTCAGACCCCTTGACTTTTTCTACATTTTGTTACATCACAGCCTTATTCTAAAATGGATTAAATAGTATTTTTCCTCATCAATCTACACACAATATGGAAAAAAACAGAAATATCACATTTACATAAGTATTCAGACCCTTTACTCAGTACTTTGTTGAAGCACCTTTGGCAGCAATTACAGCCTCGAGTCTTCTTGGGTATGACGCTACAAGCTTGGCACACCTGGATTTGGGGAGTTTCTCCCATTCTCTACAGATCCTCTCAAGCTCTGTCAGGTTGGATGGGGAGCGTCACTGCACAGCGATTTTCAGGTCTCTCCAGAGAGATGTTCGATCGGGTTCAAGTCCAGGCTCTGGCTGGGCCACTCAAGGACATTCAGAGACTTGTCCCGAAGCCACTCCTGCGTTGTCTTGGCTGTGTGCTTAGGGTCGTTGTCCTGTTGGAAGGTGAACCTTCGTCCCAGCCTGAGGTCCTGAGCACTATGGAGCAAGCTTTCATCAAGGATCTCTCTGTACTTTGCTCTATTCATCTTTCCCTCGATCCTGACTAGTCTCCCAGTCCCTGGCACTGAAAGACATCCCCACAGCATGATGCTGCCACCACCATGCTTCACCATAGGGATCGTGCCAGGTTTCCTCCAGACGTGAGGCTAGAAATTCAGGCCAAAGAGTTCAATCTTGGTTTCATCAGACCAGAGCATCTTGTTTTTCATGGTCTGAGAGTCCTTAGGTGCCTTGTGGCAATCTCCAGGCGGGCTGTCATGTGCCTTTTACTGAGGACCATAAAGGTCTGATTGGTGGTGCTGCAGAGATGGTTGTCCATCTGGAAGGTTCTCCAATCTCCATAGAGGAACTCTGGAGCTCTGTCAGAGTGATCATCGGGTTCTTGGTCACCTCCCTGACCAAGGCCCTTCTCCCCCGATTGCTCAGTTTGGCCGGGCGGCCAGCTCTAGAAAGAGTCTTGGTGGTTCTAAAAGTCTTCCATTTAAGAATGATGGAGGCCACTGTGTTCTTGCGGACCTTCAATGCTGCAGAAATGTTTCGGTACCCTTTCCCAGGTCTGTGCCTCGACACAATCCTGTCTCGGAGCTCTACGGACAATTCCTTCGATCTCATGGCTTGGTTTTTGCTCTGACATGCACTGTGAACTGTGGGACCTTATATAGACAAGTGTGTGCCTTTCCAAATCATGTCCAATCAATTGAATTTACCACAGGTGGACTCCAATCAAGTTGTAGAAACATCTCAAGGATAATCAATGGAAACAGGATGCACCTGAGCTCAATTTCGAGTCTCATAGCAAAGGGTCTGAATAGTTATGTAAATAAGGTATTGCTACAAATAAGGTATTGCTACATAAACCTGTTTTCACTTTTTTTTTCATTTTTTTTTCACCTTTATTTAACCAGGTAAACCAGTTGAGAACAAGTTCTCATTTACTCTCATACTTTGTCATTATGGGGTATTGTGTGTAGATTGATGAGGGTAAAAATGTATTTAATCAATTTTAGAATAAGGCTGTAACGTAACAAAATGTGGAAAAAGTCAAGGGGTCTGAATACTTTACGAATGCACTGTATGAATGGATTTAAACCCATCTAATCAAGAAAATGTAGACTTCAGCAATGTTGTTCATGTCAGTAAATGAACTTGCCTGGGTTGATTGATTGATTCCTAGTCATGGTGAAATTAATGATTAAATAATATACACTGCTCAAAAAAATAAAGGGAACACTTAAACAACACAATGTAACTCCAAGTCAATCACACTTCTGTGAAATCAAACTGTCCACTTAGGAAGCAACACTGATTGACAATAAAATTCACATGCTGTTGTGCAAATGGAATAGACAACAGGTGGAAATTATAGGCAATTAGCAAGACACCCCCAATAAAGGACTGGTTTTGCATGTGGTGACCACAGACCACTTCTCAGTTCCTATGCTTCCTGGCTGATGTTTTGGTCACTTTTGAATGCTGGCGGTGCTTTCACTCTAGTGGTAGCATGAGACGGAGTCTACAACCCACACAAGTTGCTCAGGTAGTGCAGCTCACCCAGGATGGCACATCAATGTGAGCTGTGGCAAGAAGGTTTGCTGTGTCTGTCAGCGTAGTGTCCAGAGCATGGAGGCGCTACCAGGAGACAGGTCAGTACATCAGGAGACGTGGAGGAGGCCGTAGGAGGGCAACAACCCAGCAGCAGGACTGCTACCTCCGCCTTTGTGCAAGGAGGAGCAGGAGGAGCACTGCCAGAGCCCTGCAAAATGACCTCCAGCAGGCCACAAATGTGCATGTGTCTGCTCAAACGGTCAGAAACAGACTCCATGAGGGTGGTATGAGGGGCCCGACGTCCACAGGTGGGGGGTTGTGCTTACAGCCCAACACCGTGCAGGACGTTTGGCATTTGCCAGAGAACACCAAGATTGGCAAATTCGCCACTGACGCCCTGTGCTCTTTACAGATGAAAGCAGGTTCACACTGAGCACGTGACAGAAGTGACAGAGTCTGGAGACGCCGTGGAGAACGTTCTGCTGCCTGCAACATCCTCCAGCATGACCGGTTTGGCGGTGGGTCAGTCATGGTGTGGGGTGGCATTTCTTTTGGGGGCCGCACAGCCCTCCATGTGCTCGCCAGAGGTAGCCTGACTGCCATTAGGTACCGAGATGAGATCCTCAGACCCCTTGTGAGACCATATGCTGGTGCGGTTGGCCCTGGGTTCCTCCTAATGCAAGACAATGCTAGACCTCATGTGGCTGGAGTGTGTCAGCAGTTCCTGCAAGAGGAAGGCATTGATGCTATGGACTGGCCCACCCGTTCCCCAGACCTGAATCCAATTGAGCACATCTGGGACATCATGTCTCGCTCCATCCACCAATGCCACGTTGCACCACAGACTGTCCAGGAGTTGGCGGATGCTTTAGTCCAGGTCTGGGAGGAGATCCCTCAGGAGACCATCCGCCACCTCATCAGGAGCATGCCCAGGCGTTGTAGGGAGGTCATACAGGCACGTGGAGGCCACACACACTACTGAGCCTCATTTTGACTTGTTTTAAGGACATTACATCAAAGTTGGATCAGCCTGTAGTGTGGTTTTCCACTTTAATTTTGAGGGTGACTCCAAATCCAGACCTCCATGGGTTGATACATTTGATTTCCATTGATAATTTTTGTGTGATTTTGTTGTCAGCACATTCAACTATGTAAAGAAAAAAGTATTTAATAAGATTATTTAATTCATTCAGATCTAGGATGTGTTATTTTAGTGTTCCCTTTCTTTTTTTGAGCAGTGTATGATGTCCTTGTAAACCCTGGCTACTGTTCCACTTTCATAATGAAGATACCAGGGTAGGGGAGTGGGAAAACTTTTGAATATCCCCATATGAGAGTAACATTTTACTCTGGATAATGTGTCACGGTCAGGAATATATGGTGCACTCTAACAACAAGTAGGCCTACCATTTAAAGAAATGTTCATTAACCTCTGTATATTTTACTGCTTTTGTATAACATGACCCACTGGGCACACACTGGTTGAATCAACGTCGTTTCCACGTCATTACAATGAAATTACGTTGAACCAACGCGGAAAAGACGTTGAATCGGCGTCTGTGCCCAGTGGGGAAAGACAAATGGTGACATTTTAAAGTTTTACTCATGTGGCCTTTAAGACATTTTCTTAGATTTTGCTCTAAAGTGGGCTCAAAGAGACTTGAACCGAGCACATGACAAGTCAAGTCAATCGCTTTTGCGCACTTATTCAACATGAACGCCATGTGTCTGTCTCCGGTCTTTGACTAGAAAGGTGACCACTGCGGTTAACAGGGCCATACCTCTAACTCTCAGGAGAACTGCATCATCGGTAAAAAATGAACCAGTCTTCACGGGGGCTTTGTATGAGCAGGAAAGGCAGCTGTTTCATATAGCAGGCAAGATGAATGTCACACATGTCACAGTCAATCAGATATTGATCAAAGCGGAGCGCGGCCAATCATGATGGATTGGCGAGGCAGAGAGAATATGAATCACAGCGGGAGAGCCGAGCCACATACCTGAGCTTTGATGAGGAAGAGGAAGAAGAAGTACGGTGGGGCAGCGAGCAGCGAGATGAGAAGGAGGAGCAGCTCTCAGTACGGAAGCAGGAGCAACACGTCTCAGTCAGCTTGTCACCCTGATTACAACGTAATGGCAGCAGGGGCCTCAAAGGAGTCTATACCCTTTGAACCTGCTGCTCACACATCCAGAGGAAGAAATTACATTTCTGCCCTGTTCATGAAGCCTGCAGTAACAGTTAACAGTTAGCCCTTCACTCTCCTCTTAGTCCAACAGTTGCTACTGAACAGGTTTTCACCTAACCAGCTGCCCTGTGAAGGAATAACAGTGTAAAATTCATCAGCTTTTACAGTGATGAGGCTACTAACGAAACATTTGATTGTCAGTCCATCTACACTACAATGAAATGTGTGTTAACTAACTAAGAACAGTGGACTGCTAAAGTTATGAAGTAGTGATGCTACTGAAGTTGGTCCTTCTGGGAGTGAATGCGCTATTTGGATTTGTACAAGACTGTACATCTACCCAAGTCTGACTCGATCATCCATGCAACATCCAATTTAAAAGCCTGTTCATTAAGAAGATCCTAATTACACCTACATTATCTATAATTACTGTATTTTCACATCACACTTGGCTGAAAGAAGTCCTTCCTTGCAGACTTTATGTATAATTACACTTTGTGAACACCGATAGCACACATAATTAAAACCAAATTGTTGCTTGCACAAGCTTTACTTAAAAAAACAGAAAAACAGACACACAACGTGCAACACAGAGACGAGCAAAGGGAAAGAAAAGGGAAGACCAGAACCACAACGTATCTTCAATGAGATATGCACAGACGGAAGAGAGAGAATGCCCCCATATCCGTATTTGGAGACCACATGTTGGTCCGCTAGTTCGCTAAAGTCGATTTCTCTACTGGGCATTAAAATATCACCAAATACATTAGTAGATGTGAACATCTGTCGTCATTAAAAGATATATCGTGTAAAATAAGTGATTGAAATGAAGAGCGAGGTTTGAGACAGGCTCCTTGCTTTGCACTGGGATGACAGCACTGCACATGGTATTGTATTGTCCTCTAGATGGCAGAAATGTCTCACTGGTGGAGGCTGACTGGTTGGTGAGAGCGAGAGAGAGAGAGCGAGAGAGAGAGAGAGAGAGAGAGAGAGAGAGAGAGAGAGAGAGAGAGAGAGAGAGAGAGAGAGAGAGAGAGAGAGAGAGAGAGAGAGAGAGAGAGAGAGAGAGAGAGAGAGAGAGAGAGAGAGAGAGAGAAAGAGAGAGAGAGGCACGTTGACATCTCATGCCAGGGAACGTGATCATTCAAATAACTGAAGAGAAAAAAATCTGTTTGCTTATTAATAATCTGAGCAATCCCAGTTTCTCCCCTTTGCATTTGATTCTGTATTGAAATTGCATTATATATTACTCTGTGTCCCGGCTGAGACAAACAAGGCTTGGCAGCAGAGCGAGTTTGATGATGATGGCCTGGAGCTGACCTAGCTACCTCCTCCCTCCCCACTCGTCCTGCTATCTGACAGATCTAGCATTTAGATACCTTAATGTTACTACAGCAAACAGAAAGCAAAGCAGAGGATACTGCCTCAGTAAACAATGCAGTAAAGTGGTCAATACATTTAGCCACAGATGTTCAGAGATGTTTATGCCACTGTCTATAATAATCTAGTGGTCTTTCACGTAGCTGTCATTCTATGTTTTCTATTTCATCATCAAACACATGCCTGGCGGGGGGGAAAAAACATGTACACGTGCATTTATCTATGTGGGACGCCAGGCAGTCCGCCCATGCATGGAGAGAAATTAGTACAAATACAGAACAGCCAATTAGATGGGTGTTCAGTGATGTACACATAAGGCCCACTGTGTTCAATGGCCCAGCAGTCAGAAGAGATCCAACCACTCCTACAGTAGGACTGCAGTCAAATAGCTGTGTGGTCAATTCAACCTGACAGGAGACCTTACTGATCCTCCTATATGTTAGGCCACATGCCAGACATATAGCCAAGTATGTCGCAATAGGCCACATACACAGCAAAGATTGGCATTTAGTCATAGACAACTGGCTGAAAGAAACAGAGAGAAACTGTGTTGTCATGTCACAACAAGTGCAATGTGAGTCTTATTTTGGGCAAATAGAGACATGTCTGTGACTGCAGTCAGTCCCACCCTAGTGAGAGCAGATTTATTTGCTGCATGCTCTGAGGTGGATATGGAGAAAGAGCCTCACACAGCCTCACTGCAGTTGAAGCACATTCGCTCCAGGAACTGCATCGCTGTAGCTTTATGATCTCCATCAGCCTCACAGCAGCCAGCAGATAGACAGGACAGGGAGGTAGCCACGTCCAGGAGGGACAAAACCTAGGAGGCTCATGGTTCTTACCCCCTTCCATAGACTTACACCGTAATTATGACAACTTCCGGAGGACGTCCTCCAACCTATCAGAGCTCCTGCAACATAAACTGACATGGTGTCCACCCCATCAAAGAATCTGAGAAAGAATCTAGTACTGTAAGCATGAGCTACAGCTAGCTAGCACTACAGTATATAAAATATGGTGAGTAGTTGACTGAAAGAGAGAGAAAGACAATAGTTATTGTGCTGACGTTACATCCAGAGGCATTCTACTTCCAGTGTTTGTCTATGGAGATTGCATGGCTGTGAACACGATTTTATACACCTGTCAGCAACAGGTGTGGCTGAAATAGCCGAATACACTAATTTGAAGGGGTGTCCACATACTTGTACATATAGTGTATATAGGGCTATCAGTAGACAAACCAGACAGCCAGGTCCCCCTCAATGGAGTCATGTGTCTATCATCATCATCAGCTCTCTGCACAGCCAACTGTGGCCCACCACCATCACCATGGAAACTTAGATCTACTTGTTGTACTTTCTAATGCCCATAGTTGTTCTCACTGTTGTGAATAATGACTGTGTTTTTCTGGGGTCTCTTGTTTATGCTTTTATAAATTGGATCTTGCTCAGTAATTTCCCTTAATTTACAATGGGCCTGTGTCCACAGAGTTTGCATAGTTCAAAAGATAGCTCACTTACTGTAGACCCATCCTCTGAATACAGAATGTATTTGAGGCTATTTTCCATAATATAACCAACATGGCTATCAAAGAGAATAATGCATTATGGAAAACAAGAACAATATATATCTTATCAAAACACATCATGAGTGATGAAAAACATCAACTCCGTCCCACCCATGTGCACAGACTGTTTGATATGAACTAAAGTAAACCCTTTCCCCAACCACACACGCAGACACACACGCACACACACACACACACACACACACACACACACACACACACACACACACACACACACACACACACACACACACACACACACACACACACACACACACACACACACACACACACACACACACACAGGCACGCACAGATGCATACACCTAACCCCCAGGCTGAATACACAGACCACGCAGATGCACCCACACACTCTCTCACATCTCACATGTTCATACTGTACACATAGGTCTGCAAATGCCTCGCTCTCAAACACCCACATTCTGTGTCAACATGTGCCCACATATACAAATTGCATATAGCTACGCATACAACCACCCACACTTCCATAAGCAGAGGCAGATTTTCTCAAAGACACACTACGTGGGGTAGAGATGTGAAGACAGGAGTCCCATCACCACGCTCCAGACACACTACGTGGGGTAGAAGTGTGAAGACAGGAGGTGAGGGCTGGGTAGAGATTGCTGGTCAGGGCTAAGGAGAACCCCAAAACATGTCAAAGCCAGGAGCCCCTGAATGCCTGACAGCACCCACATGAAAGAATACTACAGTACTTACTACAGTAATGTCCGCAAAATCACTACTGCCGCAAAAACGCTACAGTAATTAATATAGTATATACTACAGTATTTCATTTGCACATACCCTGCCCATTCCCCTCCCCCATATCCCAATTTGTGCCCCTCATAAGTGAGAAACCTACTTCCCAAGTATACACCATATATTGTGTTCCCTACAGCCTATACAAAAGAGCAGAAGCTCTGAACTATCAGTTCAGACCCCAGTCCTACCTACCTGCAGGTTATGGCAAATTTGCACTTTAAGTGTGTTGTCCAGTAGGTTTCCTTAAGGAAAAAGCCCCCACTGCTATGTCAAAGATGATAAAACAAAAACACTATAGTAAATACTACAGTATAGTAGAGTCCACAAAAACACTACAGAAAATACTACAGTATACTACATTCCGCAAAAACACTACAGTGATTACTAAATGATATACTACAGTTCGTTTATTAATACAGTATCTATACTATAGTAAACTTTAAATACTACAGTATACTACAGGCATGTCCACAAAGCTACAGTAAATACTACATTAAAGTCTGCAATACTACAGTTAGAGACATTCTAAAAACAGCAGACTATACAGAATCGGAAAGGGGAGGAGGACGAGAGAGAGAGAGAGAGAGAGAGAGAGAGAGAGAGAGAGAGAGAGAGAGAGAGAGAGAGAGAGAGAGAGAGAGAGAGAGAAAGAGAGTAGGAGACAGTGTGACTTGGGTACACTGATGGGATGTGAGGAGAATCACTTCCTAGAAAAACACCTGGGAGGAGAGAGCAGAAGAGAGCAGGGACAAAACACAAGGCTAAGGCATCTGTAGGGACATCCCACCTGCAGAGTTGGCCCATGGGGCCCCTGGGGCTCTGACACAACCCCTCCCATGATTAATAGGCCTGTCATACATGACAAATGCACCGCTTCCTACGTGACCTAATTTAAGTGGGGGGAAACACACCGTTCCACACCCTCCACTCCCACCATCCGGTTCGGCCTACTTCTTGCCCCTCATCTTGGGGCCACGGTGACCTGCCTCCCCAAGGCTTCCAGAGGGTGGTGCGGTACAGGAAAGGGTGCGGATGTGTGGCAGCTGCCCCAGTGAGAGGGCCCCTTTAGAGCCTCTGTACCAAGGCCCATCTCCATCACCATCTGCCACAACAGGGTCATAGCTAGCTCAACTTGCCTCTAGTGGTTGACGTTTATTGGGATGAGTCTTGTCCTGGAGGCAGAACTGAGTGATTTCTGCTAGATGGGCCAGCTGCAAAGTAAAAATTGGCTATATTGTAAAAATTAATGAAAACAAAAATGATATTATTGGTCTTAATGTAAGGTTATGGTTAGACATTAGGGTTAGCAGTGTAGTTACGGTTAGGGTTAAGGTTAGGGTTATGACAGTCCCGTGTAGCTCAGTTGGTAGAGCATTGCGCTTGCAAAGCCAGGGTTGTGGGTTCAATTCCCATGGAGGACCAGTATGAAATTTTTTTATGCACTCACTAAACTGTAAGTCGCTCTGGACAAGAGTTTCTGCTAAATGACTAAAACGACTTTGTGGCTGTGCCATCTAGTGACCACTGCAGAGCTGCCTCCAGAACAAAATGAATGATGAAAGACCTGATGTCTGGGAACCCTCCCCTCCCCCTTTCTCTCATGCACAGATAGCTACATGTATAAGGATCCAGGTTGTGATGAGACGCTGTTGTAGGAATGCTAACTGCTTAGAGGTTGATGCAGTCAAGGATATACAGTGCCTTGCAAAAGTATTCATCCCCCTTGGCGTTTTTCCTATTTTGTTGCATTACAACCTGTAATTTAAATTGATTTTTATTTGGATTTCATGTAATGGATATACACAAAATAGTCAAAATTGGTGAAGTGAAATGAAAAAAATAACTTGTTTCAAAAAATTCTAAAAAATAAATAACGGAAAAGTGGTGTGTGCATATGTATTCATCCACTTTGCTATGAAGCCCCTAAATAAGATCTGGTGCAACCAATTACCTTCATAAGTCACATAATTAGTTAAATAAAGTCCACCTGTGTGCAATCTAAGTGTCACATGATCTGTCACATGATCTCAGTATATATACACCTGTTCAGAAAGGCCCCAGAGTCTGCAACACCACTAATCAAGGGGCACCACCAAGCAAGCGGCACCATGAAGACCAATGAGCTCTCCAAACAGGTCAGGGACAAAGTTGTGGAGAAGTACAGATCAGGGTTGGGTTATAAAAAACTATCTGAAACTTTAAACATCCCACGGAGCACCATTAAATCCATTATTAAAAAATGGAAAGAATATGGCACCACAACAAACCTGCCAAGAGAGAGCTGCCCACCAAAACTCACGGACCAGGGAATGAGGGCATTGATCAGAGAGGCAACAAAGAGACCAAAGATAACCCTGAAGGAGCTGCAAAGCTCCACATCGGAGATTGGAGTATCTGTCAATAGGACCACTTTAAGCCGTACACTCCACAGAGCTGGGCTTTACGGAAGAGTGGCCAGAAAAAAGCCATTGCTTAAAGAAAAAAATAAGCAAACACGTTTGGTGTTTGCCAAAAGCCATGTGGGAGACTCCCCAAAAATATGGAAGAAAGTACTCTGGTCAGATGAGACTAAAATTGAGCTTTTTGTCCATCAAGGAAAACGCTATGTCTGGCGCAAACCCAACACCTCTCATCACCCCGAGAACACCATCCACAGTGAAGCATGGTGGTGGCAGCATCATGCTGTGGGGATGTTTTTCATCGGCAGGGACTGGGAAACTGATCAGAATTGAAGGAATGATGGATGGTGCTAAATAAAGGGAAATTCTTGAGGGAAACCTGTTTCAGTCTTCCAGAGATCTGAGAAAATGGCACTAAGCATACTGCTAAAGCAACACTCGAGTGGTTTAAGGGGAAACATTTATATGTCTTGTAATGGCCTAGTCAAAGCCCAGACCTCAATCCAATTGAGAATCTGTGGTATGACTTAAAGATTGCTGTACACCAGCAGAACCCATCCAACTTGAAGGAGCTGGAGCAGTTTTGCCTTGAAGAATGGGCAAAAATATTTTGCATCTTTAAGTGGTAGACATGTTGTGTAAATCAAATGATACAAACCCCCCAAAATCAATTTTAATTCCAGGTTGTAAGGCAACAAAATAGGAAATATGCCAAGGGGGGTGACTAATTTCGCACGCCACTGTACTATCATTCTTTATGTCATTAATCTTTGTTTCATAGTGTAGTTTCTTCTTCTTTTAATTCAGTTTAGTCACATGATTTCTCAATTTGCAGTACGTTTGCCAATCGTTTGTACAGCCAGACCTATTTGCCATCTCTAATGCCTCATCCATCTCAACCATAAAATTTTTCAGTTCCTCATCAATCCACTGGGATTTAACCATTTTTACAGTCATTTTCCTAATGGGTGTATGCTTATTATTAACTGGGATAAGCAATTTCAGAAATGTGTCATGTGCAGCGTCTGGTTGCTCGTCATTACACACCACAGACCAATAAATATACTTTACATCAACAACATAGGAATCACTACAGAACATCTTGTATGACCTGTGTGTGTGTGTGTTTGTGTGTGTGTTTGTGTGTGTGTGTGTGTGTTTGTATGTGTGTGTGTATACACGCGTGTTTGAAAAAAAGAAAGGGATGGGGGTGTTCATTTGTAAAATAATTGTTGCTGTAAAACCAAAAAGCATATTTTTTCCAGTATCCTCCAGAGAGCCATGGTATCAGAGGTTAGACTTATATAAATGGTCATTTTTTCAGGTAAAGTGCTTACTATGGCAGAAAGTGTTTACCAGGCTTTTTATCCCGTGACCCTAACTAACATCCTAAAATTTTAGCAGGGAATTATTCTACCATAAAAATCATGGCCTGCGTAAAAGGGGTTAAATCAGGTGCTATGCACTAAAGGTATGTATCTGTATCCTTTAGAATTACTTTATGATGCTCAGAAATAATTAACTGTGTTGCTACCCACTGCAAAAGAGTAATGTTCACTGTCACACAAGTAATTATTTTGCCAGGTATTGCATAAATAAACAATTTTATTAAATACTCCCCCAATTCCAGGAATACAGTTACTGTACAACAATACAATCATTCAGCCATGACTTGGCTGAGGACAATGAAATCATAGTGAATGTGAATAGAAGGAACACAGGATGTGACTCCATTTCCATGTTCCTGGGGACAGAGTCAGGGTCAGTTTGTCAGTCATGGGATGGGAAGAGACTGTCTGACCCCGGTCACCCAGGGTAGGCCCCTAACACTGTGTGACACGTCCAAGCTTAGGGGTCTGGCTGGATTTTTTGGGGTTGGCAACTGATAGCCTCCCTGCCTGCCTATCTCCCTCCCTCCCTCCCTCCCTCCCTCCCTGCCTGCCTGCCTGCCTGCCTGCCTGCCTGCCTGCCTGCCTGCCTGCCTGCCTGCCTGCCTGTCTCCCTGCCTCCCTGCCTGTCTCCCTGCCTGTCTCCCTGCCTCCCTGTCTGTCTCCCTCCCTGCCTGCCTCCCTGCCTGTCTCCCTGCCTGTATCCCTGCCTCCCTGTCTGTCTCCCTCCCTGCCTGCCTGCCTCCCTGCCTGTCTCCCTGCCTGCCTCTCTGTCTGTCTGTCTCCCTCCCTGCCTGCCTGCCTCCCTGCCTCCCTGCCTGTCTCTCTGCCTCCCTGCCTGTCTCCCTCCCTGCCTGCCTCCCTGCCTGTCTCCTTCCCTGCCTGCCTCCCTGCCTCCCTGCCTGCCTCCATGCCTGCCTGCCTGCCTCCCTGACTGCCTCCCTGCCTGCCTCTTTCCTGCCTCCCTGCCTACCTGCCTCCCTGCCTGTCTCCCTCCATGCCTGCCTCCATGCCTGCCTCCCTCCCTGACTGCCTCCCTGTCTGTCTCTCTGCCTCCCTGCCTGCCTCCCTCCCTGCCTGCCTCCCTGCCTGCCTCCCTGCCTGTCTCCCTCCATCACTGCCTCCCTGCCTGTCTCCCTCCCTGCCTGCCTCCCTGCCTGCCTCTCTGTCTGTCTGGCTCCCTACCTGCCTGCCTGTCTCCCTGCCTCCCTGCCTGTCTCTCTGCCTCCCTGCCTGTCTCCCTCCCTGCCTGCCTGCCTCCCTGCCTGTCTCCCTCCCTCCCTGCCTGCCTGTCTCCCTCCCTGCCTGCCTCCATGCCTGCCTCCCTCCCTGATTGCCTCCCTGCCTGTCTCTTTCCTGCCTCCCTGCCTCCCTGCCTCCCTGCCTGTTTCCATCCCTGCCTGCCTCCACGCCTGCCTCCCTCCCTGACTGACTCCCTGCCTGTCTCTCTGCCTCCCTGCCTGCCTGCCTGTCTCCCTCCCTGCCTGCCTGCCTGTCTCCCTCCCTGCCTGCCTCCATGCCTGCCTCCCTCCCTGATTGCCTCCCTGCCTGTCTCTTTCCTGCCTCCCTGCCTCCCTGCCTCCCTGCCTGTCTCCCTCCCTGCCTGCCTCCATGCCTGCCTCCCTCCCCGACTGCCTCCCTGCCTGTCTCTCTGCCTCCCTGCCTGCCTGCCTCCCTGCCTGCCTGCCTCCCTGCCTGTCTCCCTCCATCCCTGCCTCCCTGCCTGTCTCCTTCCCTGCCTGTCTCCCTCCCTGCCTGCCTCCCTGCCTCTCTCCCTGCCTGCCTGTCTCCCTCCCTAACTGTCTCCCTCCCTGCCTGCCTCCCTGCCTCACTCCCTGCCTGCCTGCATGCCTCCCCGCCTGTCTCCCACCATCCCTGCCTCCCTGCCTGTCTCCCTCCCTGCCTACCTGCCTGCCTCCCTGCCTGTCTCCCCCCCTACCTGCCGCCCTGCCTGTCTCCCTCCCTGCCTGCCTGCCTGCCTCCCTGCCTGTCACCCTTCCTGCCTGCCTCCCTGCCCCCCTGCCTCCCTGTTTGTCTCCCTGCCTGCCTGCCTCCAAGCCTGCCTCCCTGCCTGCCTCCGTGCCTGTCTCCCTCCCTGCCTGTCTCCCTGCTTCCCTGCCTGCCTGCCTCCCTGCCTGCCTCCCCCTCCTTGCCTGTCTCCCTCCCTGCCTGCCTCCCTGCCTGTCTCCCTCCCTGCCCGTCTCCCTCCCTCCCTGCCTGTCTCCCTGCCTGCCTCCCTGTCTGCCTCCCAGCCTGTCTCTCTGCCTCTCTGCATGTCTCCCTCCCTGCCTGCCTGCCTCCCTGCCTGTCTCCCTCCCTCCCTGCCTCCCTCCCTGCCTGCCTCCCTGCCTGTCTCCCTCCATCCCTCCCTCCCTCCCTGCCTGTTTCCCTCCCTCCCTCCCTGCCTGTCTCCCTGCCTGCCTCCCTGTCTGCCTCCCTGCCTGTCTCTCTGCCTCCCTGCCTGTCTCCCTCCCTGCCTGCCTCCCTGCCTGTCTCCCTCCCTCCCTGCCTGTCTCCCTCCCTGCCTGCCTCCATGCCTGTCTCACTGCCTGTCTCTCTGCCTCCCTGCCTGCCTCCCTCCCTGCCTGCCTCCCTGCCTGCCTCCCTGCCTGTCTCTCTGCCTCCCTTCCATGCCTGCCTCCCTCCCTGCCTGCCTCACTGCCTGTCTCTCTGCCTCCCTGCCTGCCTGCCTCCCTCCCTGCCTCCCTCCCTGCCTGCCTCCCTGCCTGTTTCCCTGCCTGCCTGCCTGCCTCCCTGCCTGTCCCCTCCCTGCCTGCCTCCCTGCCTGTCTCCCTCCCTGCCTGTCTCCCTTCCTGCCTGCCTCCCTGCCTGCCTCCCTGCCTGTCTCCCCCTCCTTGCCTGTCTCCCTCCCTGCCTGTCTCCCTGCCTGTCTCCCTGCCTGCCTGCCTCCATGCCTGCCTCCCTGCCTGCCTCCCCACCTGCCTCCCTCCCTCCCTCCCTCCCTCCCTCCCTCCTCCCTCCCTCCCTCCCTGCCTCCCTGTCTCCCCCTCCCTCCCTGCCCTCCCTGACTGCCTCCCTGCCTGTCTCTTTCCTGCCTCCCTGCCTCCCTGCCTCCCTGCCTCCCTGCCTCCCTGCCTGTCTCCCTCCCTGCCTGCCTCCATGCCTGCCTCCCTCCCTGACTGCCTCCCTGCCTGTCTCTCTGCCTGACCTGCCTGCCTGCCTCCCTCCCTGCCTGCCTCCCTGCCTGTCTCCCTCCATTCCTGCCTCCCTGCCTGTCTCCTTCCCTGCCTGTCTCCCTCCCTGCCTGCCTCCCTGCCTGTCTCCCCCTCCCTCCCTCCCTCCTTCCCTCCCTGCCTCCCTGCCTGTCTCCCTCCCTCCCTGCCTGCCTCCCTGCCTGTCTCCCTCCCTGCCTGCCTCCCTGCCTGCCTCCCTCCCTGCCTGTCTCCCTCCCTGCCTGCCTCCCTGCCTGCCTCCCTGCCTGTCTCCCTCCCTGCCTGCCTCCCTGCCTGCCTCCCTGCCTGCCTCTCTGCTCATCAACCTACCTCCCTCCACTTTATCCCATTCCATACGAGTAGACATGCCTCTCTGGCTTGTCATAAAAAAATAAAAAAAAAACTCTAAAAGCTCTGCTCATACAGGTCAGTGAGGCTGCGGGGGCTGGGGCGAGGGCAGGGGCGGGGGAGGGGCATCTTCCCAGGGGTGGAGCGGTGGTCTGCTCTCCTATCCTCTGTGTGGTGTGGTGGGGTGTGCTGACATGGTCCAGGTGTTGGGGAAATCACCTGGATGGTGCTCAGACATGCGATGCCTACTGGCAGTTGTTCCCCTGGATAACGCCACAGACTGACTGTACAGACCGGGTCCCTGCACTTCATTCTGGGTGTGCACTAACACATACTGTAGAACTAAGTGTGGGGAGAGGAAAAGAGCATTCAGTAAAATGAACACAACAATAACTGGAGGGGAGAATCAGCTCTGCTCTGCCAGGGTGACCGGGCAACTCATTTCGTAATCAAGCGAGGGCACTCTCTCTCCTCCCCAAACTCATCCACGGTGGAGATGTGCATTAGTCCCCCTCAAGGACAGTAATAGGATGAGACAAGATAACTGGGAGGAGGAACACAATAACAACCAACTACAGTACCAGCCTCCTCCACCTCCTCCTCCTCCTCCTCCAGTCTGAACGAACAGCACCTCCCTGCCCTTGTGAATGAGTCCCTGTGGCCCTGTGCCCCAGTGGTGTGTGTGTGTGTGTGTGTGTGTGTGTGTGTGTATGTGTGTGTGTGTATGTGCAGTGATGAGAGAAGAGAGTGAGAACAGGGCTCACTCCATACCCAGACACGTCAGAGGGGACAGAGACACATGGAAGCCCCTCTCTTTGATGTCCTTACTGGGCCTAGCTACTGGAACATGACAAGTCCATTCACACATCCTGCAAGAGAAATACTAAGAAAGAAATCCTCACACCAACCCTCTCCCTTCACACACACAAGCACATGCGCCACACACACACACACACACACACACACACACACACACACACACACACACACACACACACACACACACACACACACACACACACACACACACACACCGCCACAGTGCTGGCTGATGAGGAGCTGATGGATATGACATTGGGCAGGGGGAGATGTCATCATTGCTGTAAGCTGAAATGACCTTCATCACTCACAGAGGATGACATCCAGAGGGACGTGGCAGCCATCATTCTCTCTCTCGCTGTCCCTGACCATCCCTCAGTCTCAAGTGTGCCATGTCGCTTTCATTTACACTCTCTGTCTATGAGTCCTTACAATCTATCATTGGCCAGAAAAGGCTGTACTGTCTGGAGCTGCCCATGACCTTCTTTTGTGGGTGACTCATTGCGTGGGTGATGTGCCCCATTGCGTTTTTGTCAGTGGATCCATTCAGGTAGGACAGGGGAGTCACTATCCACATCGCTCACCTCCCAGTCAAACATCAATGAGGATTCAATAGCCTAATGGAGAGGTCAGTGACTCACCATTTGTCCCCAGCTCAGCTGTGGAAATCCCAGTCAAACACACAGTAACAATGTAATGCTTGAACCCCACTGGCCCAGAATCCCTCTTTCTCTCCTCACCTGCCCTCATCTCCTCTCAGTGTCTGTTAGAGCCGTGACACACGTTCAGTATCTCTGGGAACATTCCTTGTGTCAGACGAGAGTGCCTGTCATCATGGATAGTCAAAGACAGATTGCGATGAGCACTTGTCCTGGCATTGTAAGTGGAGATTAGAAAGGCCCTAGGAACACTGAAAGCTAACGGACTGCTGTTGGGAATAGGGGAGACAGGCTAGAAGAGGTATCCACATTTTGGAGGAACAAATATTGGTTGTCACATAATTGTGACTAGTCACCAGCGGTCTCTCTTCTCTCTCTCTCTCTCTCTCTCTCTCTCTCTCTCTCTCAGTCTCTCTCTCTCTCTCTCTCTCTCTCTCTCTCTCTCTCTCTCTCTCTCTCTCTCAGTCTCTCAGCTCTTCTCTCTCTCTCTCTCTCTCTCTCTCTCTCTCTCTCTCTCTCTCTCTCTCTCTCTCTCTCTCTGTCTCTCTCGCTCTCACTATTTTTGAGTCTCATACATAACTCCCATTTGGCTGTGTTTAGGTTGGTCTGGCCTGCTTCTTGCTGTGAGTAGCGCTGCTGTGGAGACAGTGTGAAGGAAGATAGTGCCATCCCAGACAATCCATCATCTCACAGCGAGTGAAACACACAACAACACTCTGCTCAACTGTGGACCACTTCAAGTAATTTACACATTACTGAACGGCTGCAGTCAACAGCACCAGTTTACACATTGTAAAGACCACAAAGAGACCTACAGTATATAATAGTAAAATATAAAATGCATGTTTCCAAGATTTCGACATTTGTCAGTAGCTGAAAATACAAGGGAAAAAATATGGAATATCTTCTGGAATATCTTTCGATATTAAGGACAACATTTTAAAATAATGTGATGATTATGAAAAAATTGAAAACAGTAGACCTAGTTGTTTTTGTGAAAATTAGCTCTGAAGATGGTAGGCTATTAGTCAAAAACTTATATGAGCAACATGACATTCGATAATCTTACGTAAAGTTATACCATTTCTTTATTTATAGTTTTGTCCCCCATACCTTCGCCCTAACATAACATTATAGTCCTGATAGATCAGTTTTAGCTCTAGCTGAGTCTCATGGCCTATTTGAGTCGTGAAGGAGAGCAGAGCATCAGCTTACCTCTGACAGCCTCTCGTCACTTTCACTGACCAAACTTTTAACCTTTAAACTGGTGATTGTTTCTCCCGTGGCCACCGGCCCACCGCTCACAACACCTGAGAAAGCAACACAATTAAAGAGAGGAGGAAGACCCTGAGAAGTGGTCATTACATAGCACTAGCAAATCAATCATCACTATCCCCCCTGTGTCTTCTCACTCTGTTTCTCGTCTTGTACCATGGACTGAGACAACCTATTTCCCTGGAGAGATGGGCTTCCTTAAACCGCTTTGTTGTCCCTGGTGGTGCAGACATAGTGTCATCTGCCATGGTGCAATGTGTACGTTTGTATTTACAGTAATGGAGATATGGGCTAATAATCTGCTCATCCCTATGCCGTGATCGAGAAATTATTTCAGGTCAAATTAGTGTACTGTAGCCTCTCAAGAGTTGTAGGGCTAATGTTACTCAAGTGGTTTTATAGATGAGCAACAGAGCACACCATGTATTGTTCTGCATCACACTTGGTTAATACACTTAATCATTTTGTCTGTGTTGATGCATTTGTAGGATTACTGAACAGAGCAATGTTCTGTGAAACGAACATTAATCATATTGCCTCAAAGGCAGTTTGCCTGCAGTCTCTCAGATCCACAATGACAGAAGAGATTAGCTCTCGACACAGGAAATATCTGAAGTTTTTGAAAAGCCTCCATAATGTATTCTTGTTGCTTCGCCTAAAGTTAGTCCTGACATTGGGTGTGCAACGTAACAGCCCCTGGTCACAAGCCTTTCGCAATCAGCCTATAAACAAAATGAGGGATCGAGCTGCGTTAGCGTTAGCTCTTGTGCTTCCGGCACTATAACCAACACACAGGAAAGCTAGAGTGATTCACATTCCATGGCGGAGTGGGCTCCAGGCTCCAAAATAAAACAGCAACCAGGTCTTCGAGAATATAGCATATCTACTTCACTGTGATGGAAGTACACTGAGATGGGATTGAAATAAAAAGGCACATTGTATTGAATTCCCCCCATGGTTATAGAAATGTTCTAAAGAGTGATGCAACCATGGCAACTAGGCCTGTAGAACTTAGAAATCGATAAAAGACGGAACACGGCTGTGCTTTGAATGCTTAAGTTGAAATCAAGAAGGACCCTTTGAGTGATTTCAGGAACCTATCTTTCCTGTCTGAGAGAACAAGTAGAAACCATGGCCAGCCTAAAAACAGGTCAACTATTGTATTGACAAAAGTTTTGTCGGAGCTCATCAAATGTTTCTATGAAGTGAGGCCAGTGAGCAGGAAGACTGTATCACACTAGGCATTCTTCCAGTCATTATCTTTTTCTCACTGAGGCTTAAGCATTTGGCTCTTAATTGCTTACCAACTGCTGAGTAATTATGGAGTGATTACAAACAACTGAGTCTGCATGGAAGTCAGCGCCTTTAGGTCGGAACAAAAAACGTCATAAATAAATGCAATTGAATGAACATGGGTCTCTGCTAGCTGTGTGCGTGATTGTTGCTGAGTACTAATAAATGCTTTCAGTAAAGAGCACAGACAATAAGCTGTGACTGAATGTTAAGGACGTCCTAATCCTATAGGCGCTAGCTTGTCACCATGGATGGCTGTTTCCAAGTAAAGCGCCACAGCGTCCACATTGATCATTTGAACACCGCGCTGGAAGCACGCAGAGCTTAGTGTTTCAGAACACTCACTGAGGTGGATGATTGGTTTTGTGTTTTGTGAGAATGGCTGTGGCATCTGGGCGAGGTTCATCTATTAAGCTGTATATCCCAACCAATGGCATGCGCACATGCAGACAGCCAGCACAGAAAAAACTAGCCCATGAAGCTCTGTGGCGAAAACTGTGACCTGACAAGAAATCCATAGCCTTTGGTATTAGCCCAGGAGTTATCACCAAATAATATAGCTGTTTGATGACCAAACGTGTCCCTCAGCAGTAGGAGGTTCAGCCTAGACAGAGTGTAATGGTTAGCTCACATGAGACTGGGATGGTGAGCTTCCTGCTGTCTTCTTTTTTTGTCTCTTTTTCTTGTCCCATACACCTGGGGAACTTGGCACATTTTCCATTCTTTAGTGCTTTAAAGTATGACTTTAAGTGTAATCAAAGGGTATCACATTCCTGTTATGAAACCCGCCAGACTAGTTGAGAGAAGTGCTGGGAATCCCTATGAATCACCTATTGAAAATACTCTATGGTCACCCTTATCCTCACAGGTAATGAATCCACAGGTACAGTACAGGTGTTACAGGAGTGGGTCGCAGTTCCGGATCGACCCACTAGGTGTAAAACTTCGACAACCATAGGCACCTCCTCACTCACAGTCGGGACTAATTATCTGCCTATTGGTGTCACCTGTGTCTATCTGATTCACCTGTGTATTTATGCCCTCACTTCCCTGTGTTCCCTTGGTCAGTTTTCTCTGCTAGTTCCTTAATGTCAAGCAGTACGTATCAGTGTCGGATCACGTGACGGAGTTACAGGTACTCGAGAAGTGTTCTCCCTGTGTCATTGTCACACCCTGGCTCTGGGACTCTATTTGTTGAGCCAGGGTGTGTTTATTCTATGTGTTTATTTCTATGTTGGGGGTTCTAGTTTGTTGATTTCTATGTTTGCCTGAGTGACTCCCAATCAGAGGCAACGAGTGTCAGCTGTTGGCTGGTTGTCTCTGATTGGGAGCCATATTTAAACTGTCTGTTTTTCCCTTTGTGTTTGTGGGTTTTTGTTCCGTGTTCGGTCATTGATACCGTGGACTTCACGAGTCGTTTCTTGTTTTGTATTGTGTTTACACTTTAACTATTAAAGTATGTTCGTTCATCACGCTGCGCCTTGGTCTGTTCCCTATGACGATCGTGACAGAAAAACCCACCATGCAACGACCAAGCAGCGTGTCCAGGGGCAGCTCTTGGGCTGGACATGGGAGGAAGCGCCGGGAGAAGAAACGGTGGAGGCGCGCCGTAGAGAGGAGCAACGGCGTGATCAGGGTCGTCGTCGGGCGGTCGAGAGGCAACCCCAGAAAATGTTTAGGGGGGGGGCACACGGCATGGACGACGGGGCTGACGGAGGCAAAAAAGGGGCGGATTCTGGAGGCCACCAGGTTACGGATACACCGCCCTGTACGTCCTGTGCGGATGCCTCACACAGAGTGTGTGAGGGTAGGCATTCAGCCAGGACGGGTTGTGGCCGCTCTTCACTCCAGGACTCCTATCCGTCTCCACAGCCCGGTTCGGCCCGTCCCTGCTCCACGCACCAAGCCTACGGTGTGCGTCGCCAGCCCAGTCTGGCCTGTCCCTGCTCCACGCACCAAGCCTACGGTGCGCGTCGCCAGCCCGGCCCGGCCTGTTCCTGCCACTCGCACCAAGTCTACGGTGCGCGTCGCCAGCCCGGCCCGGCCTGTTCCTGCCACTCGCACCAAGTCTACGGTGCGCGTCGCCAGCCCGGCCCGGCCTGTTCCTGCCACTCGCACCAAGTCTACGGTGCGCGTCGCCAGCCCGGCCCGGCCTGTTCCTGCCACTCGCACCAAGTCTACGGTGCGCGTCGCCAGCCCGGCCCGGCCTGTTCCTGCCACTCGCACCAAGTCTACGGTGCGCGTCGCCAGCCCGGCCCGGCCTGTTCCTGCCACTCGCACCAAGTATACGGTGCGCGTCGCCAGCCCGGCCCGGCCTGTTCCTGCCACTCGCACCAAGTATACGGTGCGCGTCGCCAGCCCGGCCCGGCCTGTTCCTGCCACTCGCACCAAGCCAGGGGTGCGAGTCGTCAGCCTGGTCCAGCCCGTTCCTGCCACTCGCACCAAGCCAGGGGTGCGAGTCGTCAGCCTGGTCCAGCCCGTTCCTGCTACTCGCACCAAGCCAGGGGTGCGAGTCGTCAGCCTGGCAAGGCCCGTCGCTGCTCCACGCACCAAGCCAGGGGTGCGTATCGTCAGCCCGGTCCGGCCCGTTGCTGCTCCACGCACCAAGCCAGGGGTGCGCGTCGTCTGTCCGGCACAACCCGTGCCTGGGTCACCGGTGCCTAACCAGGTACCGGTCAACGGCTCCACTACGGAGCTGAAACTAACCGCTCCTGCTACGTCCAGTCCAGCTCCAGCCAGCGGGGCCAGACCGGACCAGGGGCGCTATGGGGGGTTTGTTGGAGGGTGGTGGGCAAGGCCGGAGCTAGAACCGCCGCCGAGGAGGTATGCCCACCCAGCCCTCCCCTGTTTTGCTCTTATTGAGGCGCGGTCGCAGTCCGCGCCTTTAGGGGGGGGTACTGTCACACCCTGGCTCTGGGACTATTTGTTGAGCCAGGGTGTGTTTATTCTATGTGTTTATTTCTATGTTGGGGGTTCTAGTTTGTTGATTTCTATGTTTGCCTGAGTGACTCCCAATCAGAGGCAACGAGTGTCAGCTGTTGGCTGGTTGTCTCTGATTGGGAGCCATATTTAAACTGTCTGTTTTTCCCTTTGTGTTTGTGGGTTTTTGTTCCGTGTTCGGTCATTGATACCGTGGACTTCACGAGTCGTTTCTTGTTTTGTATTGTGTTTACACTTTAACTATTAAAGTATGTTCGTTCATCACGCTGCGCCTTGGTCTGTTCCCTATGACGATCGTGACAGTCATTGTGTTTTTCCAGTCAGAGTTAGTATTTTGTATTGTTTGTTGTCAGCCTGTTTTTTGGAGACCTATGTGCTCCTCATTTGTTTTCGTGAATAGTCTGTTGTTTTGTATCCTGGCTTTTGGACCACCAGTAAAGATCCTTGTTTAACCATCTCTGCCTACTGCCTACTGTCTATCCTGCACCGCACCTGGGTCACACCTCACACCAACCCTTACAAAAAAACTGAGCCAATATGGACCCAGCGGAGGCAGCATACATACAGGCAGCACTCAAGACAAGTGTTTTCAAATCAAATCTAATCTAATTTTATTTGTCACATGCAACGAATACAACAAGTGTAGACCTTACAGTGAAATGCTTACTTACAAGCCCTTAATCAACAATACAGTTTTAAGAAAAATAAGTGTTAAGTAAAAAATAGATAACTAAAATATATACAGGGGGTACCTGTACAGAGTCAATGTGCGGGGGCACAGGTTAGTTGAGGTAATTGAGGTAATATGTACATGTACAGTATCAGTCAAAAGTTTGGACACAGCTACTCATTCCAGTGTTTTTCTTTATTTTTTACTATTTTCTACATTATAGAATAATAGTGAAGACATCAAAACTATGAAATAACACATATGGAATCATGTAGTAACCAAAAAGTGTTAAACAAATGAAAATATATGTTATATTTGAGATTCTTCAAATAGCCACCCTTTGCCTTGATGACAGCTTTGCACACTCTTGGCGTTCTCTCAACCAGCTTCACTTGGAATGCTTTTCCAACAGTCTTGAAGGAGTTCCCACATATGCTGAGCACTTGTTGCTGCTTTTCCTTCACTCTGCCGTCCAACTCATCCCAAACCATCTCAATTAGGTTGAGGTCGGGGGATTGTGGAGGCCAGGTCATCTGATGCAGCACTCCATCACTCTCCTTCTTGGTTAAATAGCCCTTACACAGCCTGTAGGTGTGTTGGGTCATTGTCCTGTTGAAAAACAAATGATAGTCCCACTAAGCCCAAACCAGATGGGATGGCGTATCACTGTAGAATGCTGTGGTAGCCATGCTGGTTAAGTGTGCCTTGAATTCGAAATAAATCACAGACAGTGTCACCAGCAAAGCACCCCCACACCATAACACCTCCTCCTCCATGCTTTAAGGTGGGAACCACACATGCAGAGATCATCCGTTCACCCATACCGCGTCTCACAAAGCCATGGCGGTTGGAACCAAAAATCTCCAATTTGGACTCCAGACCAAAGGACACATTTCTACCGGTCTAATGTCCATTGCTCGTGTTTCTTGGCAAAGCAAGTCTCTTCTTTTTATTGGTGTCCTTTAGTAGTGGTTTCTTTGCAGCAATTCGACCATGAAGGTTTGATTCACACAGTCGATGTTGAGATGTGTCTGTTACTTGAACTCTGTGAAGCAAATATTTGGGCTGCAATTTCTGAGGCTGGTAACTCTAATGAACTTATCCTCTGCAGCAGAGGTAACTCTGGGTCTTCCATTCCTGTGGCGGTCCTCATGAGAGCCAGTTTCATCATAGCGCTTGATGGTTTTTGCGGCTGCACTTGAAGAAACGTTCAAAGTTCTTGAAATGCTCCGCATTTACTTACCTTCATGTCTTAAAGTAATGACGGACTGTCGTTTCTCTTTGCTTATTTAAGTTGTTCTTGCCATAATATGACCTTGGTCTTTTACCAAATAGGGCTATCTTCTGTATACCACCCCTACCTTGTCACAACACAACTGATTGGCTCAAACGCATTAAGAAGGAAACAAATTCCACAAATTAACTTCCAGGTGACTACCTCATGAAGCTGGTTGAGAGAATGCCAAGAGTGTGCAAAGCTGTCATCAAGGCAAAGGGTGGCTATTTGAAGAATCTCAAATGTAAAATATATTTTGATTAGTTTAAAAAATTTTTGGTTACTACATGATTCCATATGTGTTATTTCATAGTTTTGATGTCTTCACTATTATTCTACAATGTAGAAAATAGTACAAATAAAGAAAAACCCTGGAATGAGTAGGTGTGTCCAAACTTTTGACTGATACTGTAGGTAGGGTTAAAGGTAGAGTTATTTTGCCTCCCAAGGGGCGTAGTGCTGCATCGCAGTGCTAGCTGTGTCACTAGAGATCCTGGTTCGAGTCCAGGCTCTGTCGCAGCTGGCCGCGTCCGGGAGACCCATGTGGCGGCGCACAATTGGCCCAGCGTCGTCCAGGTTAGTGGATGGTTTTGCTGGCCAGGATGTTCTTGTCCCATCCTGTGGCGGGCCGGGCGCAGTGCACGCTGACACGGTCGTCAGGTTTACGGTGTTTCCTCCGACACATTGATGCGGCTCTCGACCTTCGCCTCTCCCGTGTCCGTACGGGAGTTGCAGCGATGGGACAAGACTGTAACTACCAATTGGATACCACGAAATTGGGGAGAAAAAGGGAAAAAAAAAAAAAAGGTAGAGTTATTTTGTGCTGCAAATGAAGAGTGGTGTGGTCCTACTTTTACATTTTAGTCATTTAGCATTATTGGTCCTCCCTGCGCTCCTGCCATTAGGGCCTGCCAGGCTGACGTATTGCTGGGTGCACAGCACACCCCAGGCCCTTTCCTAATTGTACCTCTATAGGGGAGACTCACAAGCTTCATCCGTCAGGTGGACCCAAGAATGGAAGTTCACTTTGGCCGCATGTGATGCATAGATTACATTATACAAATCTCCAGAACAATAGGAAAATGGCTGGTGTTAATTTGTAATTTGGTTGGTTGGGAGCATTTTGGCTAAGCTGTCCCTTGTCTGGCTATATACTGTAACTGCAAAACAAAGACCAATTTTGGCCGCAAAATAATGCAACGTTTTGAGAAGAGACATATACTACAGAAACATTGCATTACAATCTTCAACTGGATGTTGTGAATGCTAATGTCCCTTCATCTGGATGTTGGGAATGTTAATGTCCCTTCAACTGGATGTTGTGAATGTTAATGTCCCTTCAACTGGATGTTGTGAAAATTAATGTCCCTTCAACTGGATGTTGTGAATGTTAATGTCCCTTCAACTGGATGTTTTGAATGATAATGTCCCTTCAACTGGATGTTATGAATGTTAATGTCTCTTCAACTGGATGTTGTGAATGTTAATGTCCCTTCAACTGGATGTTGTGAATGTTAATGTCCCTTCAACTGGATGTTGTGAATGTTAATGTCCCTTCACAAGAAATGAAAATAAATGTCAGCTTGTACAATATGCAGTACAGTATCGTAACCTAGTATGGATCTCCTACCTGCATGTTGAGTGACATGAGAGATAACCACTGTACTTATGCAGGGCAGACAGGTGTGTGTGTGTGTATGTGTGTGTGTGTGTGTGTGTGTGTGTGTGTGTGTGTCAATAGGGCAGACAGGTGTGTGAGTATGTGTGTGTGTGTGTGTGTGTGTGTGTGTGTGTGTGTGTGTCAATAGGGCAGACAGGTGTGTGAGTATGTGTATGTGTGTGTGTGTGTGTGTGTGTCAATAGGGCAGACAGGTGTGTGTGTGTGTGTGTGTGTGTGTGTGTGTGTGTGTGTGTGTGTGTGTGTGTGTGTGTGTGTCAATAGGGCAGACAGGTGTGTGTGTGTGTATGTGTGTGTGTGTGTGTGTGTGTGTGTGTGTGTGTGTGTGTGTGTGTGTGTGTGTGTGTGTGTGTGTGTGTGTGTGTGTGTGTCAATAGAGCAGACAGGTGTGTGAGTATGTGTGTGTGTGTGTGTGTGTGTGTCAATAGGGCAGACAGGTGTGTGAGTATGTGTATGTGTGTGTGTGTGTGTGTGTGTGTCAATAGGGCAGACAGGTGTGTGTGTGTGTGTATGTGTGTGTGTGTGTGTGTGTGTGTGTGTGTATGTGTGTGTGTGTGTGTGTGTGTGTCAATAGGGCAGACAGGTGTGTGTGTGTGTCAATAGGGCAGACAGGTGTGTGTGTGTGTCAATAGGGCAGACAGGTGTGTGAGTATGTGTATGTGTGTGTGTGTGTGTGTGTCAATAGGGCAGACAGGTGTGTGAGTATGTGTATGTGTGTGTGTGTGTGTGTGTCAATAGGGCAGACAGGTGTGTGTGTGTGTTCACAACAAAACACAGGTTATGTACAGGTAATGTTCAATGTACAGTACATCTTTAAAATGATATGAGCGTAAATTGTAAAGGTTGTCATGATTTTCCCCCAAATTCCGATAGTTGGGGGACTGTAACGTGAGATCTCAGGGCATGGCTGTTTTATAACTGCGTCGTGTCACACACACGTCTCATTCTAGAGTATGACAAAATGTATGCACTCACTAACTGTAAGTCGCTCTGCATAAGAGCGTCTGCTAAATGACTAAAATGTAAAATTTAAATGTAAATAACAACCCCACAAAGGAATGACAGGGGAAGGTGGGAAGTCATCACAACGCACCTCAGCTGCATGGTCTGAGATATATGCAAAACTCATTCTGTCTTTGGTCTGTATACAGTACCAACTGGTGACCCTTGCAGAGATGTCTGACCCAACGTCAACAACACATTTCATGGTGAGTCGATCACAAGCAGGCCATTGAATAGAATAGATCATAGAATATATCATTCAAATCAGTAATAAAAGCTGTTGTGTTACTATGGTGCCTGCATGGCTCTCCTGGTAAGACTTTATTTGTAGCAAATTACAACGACGTCAGGAGCCTTTGTTAACGACATGGAATGATCACCATAGCAGCTAGCTTCGTCAGTACACCTCTCTTACATCGGGCAAACTAAGATGAGAAGAACGGGGGATCGATCGATCCAGTTGAGTTGGGCACGGCATCGGTACCACTAGACAAATAAATTAGAGCTGATTTGTATCAGACAAGTGCGATTGAACAAAGGGTTGAACAAGCTGAGGGAATGCGGACACGGTCGACTCTGCGCCACATGCCACATGCTAATGGGTGTGTGATTAAGGTTGACAGGGTAACCTCTTCTAGAACCAGTCAGTTCCCTGGCCAGCTGCTGACCACAGGCTCTCTCTCTCCACTAGCCGCTCAGGGTTGGTTTTTAAGGATAACATTAGGCATCCCTAATTGGTGTGCAGAACAGACTGCAATCAGCAGAAGGCTGCAGACTGTTTGCCCTCAGTGAGAAGCTTTTCTGAGTACACATGCCGTCAGGTTGTCCACACTACCGTTATATTTATGACAATAGTGTGAATGTGTGAATGTGGAATGTGACACAGAAAGGCTTTGTGTTGAGGAGAAATTGAGGAATCCTGTCATTTATTCTCTTTAAGACTATTGAGAGAAAGTACAACTTTGATTCATGTTTTTCAACTGTGTCAGAGTTTCTCCTCTGTAACCTGAGTTTTAAATAGGAATGACGCAATATTGAGCAATTTGATTGAGTGGGTTGTTTTGTCACAGGGGTCACGTAGCATACCGTCTGTCTGCAAATGGCCTGCTTATCATTTAATAGAAAATGGTTAGCAATCTGATTACTTCCAGTCCTCATTTAGTCCGGCTCCATAGAGCTGTGTGTTTGTAAATCCAGATTTGTTAAGGTAGAAAAAATGACTGCACAGCACACGTCATCGTCACATCATTTATGGAGAGGAGGGCACGCCTCAGACCACTCCTGACTTCTCATGTCAATCCTTACCTATAAACAAAGCTTTCAGCTGATGTAACAGGTGTCACTGTGTTAGCTTAACTGTACCACTTCATCCCGCTCTAGCTCCCTGCCTCGCAAACACACATTACTGCCCTATTAACAACGTCTTAGCCAACTACACTTCTGAATAGCTAGCAGTTCCATAGCGCAGGTGGAGACACTTCACACTGGGGAGTAAGGTTAGAAATCCAACTCTGCTACACTAAATCACTACATCAGAATGCACGTAATGTGGCGATTTTGAGACAAAAAGTTACAGTGTAATATGATTTACAAAAACATCCTTGGTGGCCTATTCCAAAGGCAGGAGTGCTGTAGTGACTGTGATTGGGCTGTTTGCACATCTGTTAGCGTTGTCTTAGATGGTGTATATGCCACGTCCCATGGGAGAAGAGAATCTTTGTCTGGAAGTGGAAAAAGGTAGTACTACATCGCCCAAACATCAAAGCCAACTCCAATCAATAATGTACAACCCCCCAGCAACACAACTATAATTAAGAAGCACTAAAACGAAGATCCTTGTTCCAAAAGCAGAGGGAGATGCCTTAAGACACTCTGATGAATTATTCACCTCCCTTGTCCTTATCATTCTCAACTAAGACTGAGCAAATGGAAGAAATGGGGAAAAAATAACATAATTTTCCCCGAAGAGAAAAAATACACATTATGTAACATCTGCAGATCATGGATATTTTATGAACAATCTGGTGGATACGTAGATTAAAGAGATGTTTTGAGGTCAACACACAATAATGGTTTTACCATTCCCAACACTCATTATAATTGCCATGTGTCTCCTTAAACAGTAAATCCTATAATATTATTCAAAACCATTCAGATCATGGACCAAACTGGACAAATCTGATGAATCTAGAGGATGAAGGAGTAGAAATGAAAATCTATCAAATACTGATTTATCTGCCCTTTTTCCACCCAACTCCTGGAACAAGAAAGTGATGGAGCCAGTTATCTACTGGTCAGAGTGACACTCAAAAGACTCAAAAATACTCCCTGAGCTCGCATGAATGCCACTCATAACAACTCAATGCCACTCATAAAAAGTAGATACTGTCCGAGTTGTTCTAAACTGCCAAGGGTATGGGACCAAGAACCATACGTTTTAAGAAAGATGTTCCACAGAGGGAGTAGAATGTGAGGGACAAACATCCTTATCCTCTCAGACACATTAACACATGTTCCACACAGCAGATCCCCTGGTCCCAGAGAGGTGGCTCTGGTCACTCACACCCTCCCTTCCTCCCTCCCTCCCACCCTGTGAGACTTCAAACACGTCTATCAACAGTAGCTGGAACATTTCAGGGGATCGTCAATCAGTAAAAAATAAATTGCTCTCTCTCGTTCGCTCTCTCTCTCTCTCAGGTTACATATGCAAACACTTTATCAAGGAATGTGAATATTGGTACCAATATTGGTCCCTTCTGTTATAGGGGAAAAGTGTGTAGAACTTATTCCCCAAAAATATTAAAGACATGCTGTGATGTAGAGAGTGTCCGGTACAAATCGTACATGAATCCGGATAAGGTAATGCCCCTATACATTTGGATGGGCTAGAACAAATGTGTAGCACAATATGTGTACACTTAGGGGCACACATCAAACACTGAGCCAGAACACTTCTCTGTGATCTGTCCATTGCATCTCACTGTGTGTTAACTCAGCTCCATCAGTGCTGTACAAGGTCCCCCAGATCAAAAGAACACATGCAGTTGAATTAAGCAAGTGGGGGGGGAGGATGTGTGGTGTAGCAGCATAGGGAGGGAAGAAGAAGAAGAAGCCAGGGGCTTCCAACGAAGATCTCTCTCATAAAACATGGAGCATCTGTAGCAGACTGCCTGGTGTAAGATCTCCCTTTGAACTAGTTCTGTCAGAGCAGCGCTGAACACTCATAAAGCATCCATCTCCTGCAGGTCGTCTAATTCATCCTTGTGTCCTATCTCCAGACATTAGCAAGGATGTTAAAGAGTGAAAAACGAGGCAGGGTAAATACACAACATGTGCTGCAACATGTAACCTCCATGTACCTCTCCTCTCTCCATAGCTAGGTGGGCTGGTGCTGGTGGGTGGGAGGTATAGTGTTTCTACTGCTTGTAGGTCTGTGGAGAGACTCTCGGCTTGCGTCATAAATAACAACCTATTATTATTGTAGATCAGTCAGTCATTCACAATTTACTCATGATACATCACGGTTTTGATGCTCTCGAACACGGCCACTGAGTTTATGTCACGAGTGTGGAAGAAGGGGAAGAGACGTCAGGGGAAGAGTTCCTGTCATCATGCCAGTGTTGAAATCCTCTTCATGGCAAGACTATAGTATCTGGGGAGGATTGTGTATAAATTCATAAAACATGTATTCCAGCTGAAGTTTCAGTTATACTCAAAACTCTGACTGATCAGAAATGACCTTTACCAGCTGCAGAGGGATGTCGTTTCCCAGTACAAATGTGTTCAGAAAAGAAAAAAAAAAGTGCAAAGTCACAGAGTGCAGGAAGAGTGGCATAATCAGTCCTGAAGAAAGCCATTAACATGCAAGTGGCTGCAATGGACCACAGGATTCTCAGTCAGCCCCCTGATTAATCATACAGAGTGACATTTTACGTTCCTCCCCCTGGAGCATCTCTGTCTCTGCACCGTCAATCTCTCTCTCTCTCTCTCTCTCTCTCTCTCTCTCTCTCTCGCTCTCTCTCTCTCTCTCTCTCCCTCCTCTCTCTCTCTCTCTCTCTCTCTCTCTCTCTCTCTCTCTCTCTCTCTCTCTCTCTCTCTCTCTCTCTGGGATTCAGGTGCCCGCCTTTAATTTGTATGGAAATGGACACTTCTGCGCCGAGATAAAGTAGCTTTTCAAGGGGAGAGAGGGAGAAACAATTTCCAAAGTAAACTGAGCGTGTAAATAAAGGAGTATATGTATGGTTTCATCATGTGAAATAATAGACAGTTAGCTGAGGGAGGGGGGAGTGGGTGCGGGAGGCATAAGGTGAGGGAGGGGGGAGTGGGTGCGTGATGCATCAGGTGAGGGATGGGGGGTGGAGTTTGTCTGGTGTCAAGGATGTCACCTTAGATTCATTGCCTTTTTATGGCCCCTCCACTCCAAATACACTTTAATAGAAATTTGAAGAAGAGTCCCGAAACGCACAACTCTGTCATTGCCCAGGAATTAAGTCTTCATTTTTTTATCTGTGAATAGGGGCGATATGGATATACAGTGGGGAAAAAAAGTATTTAGTCAGCCACCAATTGTGCAAGTTCTCCCACTTAAAAAGATGAGAGAGGCCTGTAATTTTCATCATAGGTACACGTCAACTATGACAGACAAATTGAGAAAAGAAAATCCAGAAAATCACATTGTAGGATTTTTTATGAATTTATTTGCAAATTATGGTGGAAAATAAGTATTTGGTCACCTACAAACAAGCAAGATTTCTGGCTCTCACAGACCTGTAACTTCTTCTTTAAGAGGCTCCTCTGTCCTCCACTCGTTACCTGTATTAATGGCACCTGTTTGAACTTGTTATCAGTATAAAAGACACCTGTCCACAACCTCAAACAGTCACACTCCAAACTCCACTATGGCCAAGACCAAAGAGCTGTCAAAGGACACCAGAAACAAAATTGTAGACCTGCACCAGGCTGGGAAGACTGAATCTGCAATAGGTAAGCAGCTTGGTTTGAAGAAATCAACTGTGGGAGCAATTATTAGGAAATGGAAGACATACAAGACCACTGATAATCTCCCTCGATCTGGGGCTCCACGCAAGATCTCACCCCGTGGGGTCAAAATGATCACAAGAACGGTGAGCAAAAATCCCAGAACCACACGGGGGGGACCTAGTGAATGACCTGCAGAGAGCTGGGACCAAAGTAACAAAGCCTACCATCAGTAACACACTACGCCACCAGGGACTCAAATCCTGCAGTGCTAGACGTGTCCCCCTGCTTAAGCCAGTACATGTCCAGGCCCATCTGAAGTTTGCTAGAGTGCATCCAGAAGAGGATTGGGAGAATGTCATATGGTCAGATGAAACCAAAATATAACTTTTTGGTAAAAACTCAACTCGTCATGTTTGGAGGACAAAGAATGCTGAGTTGCATCCAAAGAACACCATACCTACTGTGAAGCATGGGAGTGAAAACATCATACTTTGGGGCTGTTTTTCTGCAAAGGGACCAGGACGGCTGATCCGTGTAAAGGAAAGAATGAATGGGGCCATGTATCGTGAGATTTTGAGTGAAAACCTCCTTCCATCAGCAAGGGCATTGAAGATGAAATGTGGCTGGGTCTTTCAGCATGACAATGATCCCAAACACACCGCCCGGGCAACGAAGGAGTGGCTTCGTAAGAAGCATTTCAAGGTCCTGGAGTCTCCAGATCTCAACCCCATAGAAAATCTTTGGAGGGAGTTGAAAGTCCGTGTTGCCCAGCGACAGCCCCAAAACATCACTGCTCTAGAGGAGATCTGCATGGAGGAATGGGCCAAAATACCAGCAACAGTGTGTGAAAACCTTGTGAAGACTTACAGAAAACGTTTGACCTGTGTCATTGCCAACAAAGGGTATATAACAAAGTATTGAGAAACTTTTGTTATTGACCAAATACTTATTTTCCACCATAATTTGCAAATAAATAAATTAAAAATCCTACAATGTGATTTTCTGGATTTTTTTTCCTCATTTTGTCTGTCATAGTTGACGTGTACCTATGATGAAAATTACAGGCCTCTCTCATCTTTTTAAGTGGGAGAACTTGCACAATTGGTGGCTGACTAAATACTTTTTTTCCCCACAGCCTAGTGGTTCTTACACACCAACCAAGATATTCTGAGAATCACCTTGAAATATACTGTATGTATTTTTCCCTTGGGAAAAGTCAAGAAGGCCTGAGGTACTGTAAATGCTTTACAATGGGCCAAACACACACAAAATATTATTACAGATTAAGACTTAGGTTATCAGCTAACACTTCAGATGATAAAACATTTATTCACTTCAGTAATTGGTCCTTGACAGGATACTCAAATCTGTGTGTGGAATCCTTTTTTTTATCCCATACTGCGGCCTTCTGCTGGGAGACCAGTCCAAACAGCACACTGAGGATATAGAACCAGTTACGTCATTCTAAAACACCATACTCATTCATTTTGATCTCACATCCAGGCACGAGAAAACCCTCCCATGTGAATGCTCTAAAACACCTGTGTTCCATCTGGAGGAGTCCACTGGCCACACTGCACACACATAGAACAATGAGGCAGGGTGATGAGGTAGAGCACGGATATGATATGACAAATAACCCATAACCTGGCGGAGGAACACAAAGAGAGACAGCTGTCACAGGTCACAGGGAATGTGTACAAGTGCCTGCTGAGTCAGGGATACACTCAGTTCTACTACATCTTTAGAGACACTCTTAGAGCACAGAGACTACATACTTAGGGAGGGATACATCGGCTGGTAAGAGAGCTCAGTTAGGTCTTAGTCTGACTCATCATACTTACCTTGCATTTAATTCCCACATAAAGAAATTCTACATTTTACGAAAAAATACTACAGTACTTACTGTAGAATTAAAACTAAAAAATATGTTTTAAGTGAGAATAGGCATTGGTCTGAAGCTGGAAAATAAAGGAAATTCACGTGAGCGCCACAATGCCTATTCCACCCATGCTCTACCAAGGTTTTCCAGCACACAGGTTTGACCTACTACAGTAGCTATGTTGGATTTGTAATTCAAACTATGTGTAGGCAGGCTGCTTAGTATTCAAACCTTCTCAACATTTTTGGCACTGAACAGTCTCCATATATATGTACATTTGTTTTTTCAACTGGTACCGGGGATCTTCAGACGAGTATTGTGGGCAGATTGGCTGTACCGACTTCAGACGAGTCCCTAAACGGAGAACAACAACATGTTCGTGAGAGTCTCATCTTTCCATAGAGGGGTCATAATAGTTTGTAGGCCAAACCGTTCGGACACTACAGCCGATTTTGTGAGAAGACCGATTTTCGGGATTTCTCATGGTCTGACAAACACCGCTCTAGCTCTGTCACCTTTCATTGGCGGATGCGGTGGATTGAGACGCTTCCAATGCAATAAACAAATACACTACATGGCAAAAAGTATGTGAACACTGCTTCAAATTGGTGGATTCGGCTATTTCGTCCACACCCGTTGCTGACAGGTGTATAAAATCGAGCACACAGCCATGCAATCTCCGTAGACAAACATTGGCAGTAGAATGGCCTTACTGAAGAGCTTAGTGACTTTCAATGTGGCACCATCATGGGATGCCACCTTTCCAACAAGTCAGTTTGTCAAATTTCCTCCCTGCTAGAGCTGCCCCGGTCAACTGTAAGTGCTGTTCTTCTGGGATGAACTGGAATGCCGACTGCGAGCCAGGCCTAATCACCCAACATCAGTGCCCGACCTCACTAATGCTCTTGTAGCTAAATGGAAGCAAGTCCCCGCAGCAATGTTCCAACATCTAGTGGAAAGCCTTCCCAGAAGAGTGGAGGCTGTTATAGCAGCAAAGGGGGGACCAACTCCATATTAATGTCTATGATTTTGGAATGAGATGTTCGACGAGCAAGTGTCCACATACCTTTGGTCATGTAGTCTAATTTTCCTTAAATTCGCAAGAGGCTGATTATATCTCACCGGAGAAAGCATTGGGAGTCCAATTTATTGATGTTTCAGACTTTTATTGTTACAAAGACCACAAAGATGATTGTATGTTATTGCTAAGCTTTTTACAATTCTTCTTTAAGAGAAGATTAATGCCTTGTTTTACGTGAAGGGGAGTTAAGTTAAGCGCCCCTCTGTCTCTGTATGTGTAGACCATCTATCTGATGCTGTCTGGTCAAAAAGAGTATGACATTATTTCTGCCCGTAGCATTGAATGAAAGGGAAACCAGTTTGGATTTGGCTTCTCCTCTATCACATCGCATCAAGAGAAATACATAATTGACAGAAACAACTTGAATTGTTGCATCTTGTTGTGTTGTTGTCCTCCGGTGGATAGATAGCTAGCTAAAATTGTCCCTTTCCTAAATTAGCCATGTATGGAGATAGGGATTTGGACTTGCGGTTTTACTTAATTCTCCGTACTGGCCAATGATTATAACGGCAATTCTGATCCAACCATAAATTCGTACATTTTGCCCCTGGACTGAAAGGATGGAAGTTCAATATGTAGCTAGATGTAGAAGGCTAATGTTAACTAGCTAACATTGCCCATGAAATGAAGTTAGGCTAGCAAGCAAGCATTTTAGCCAGGTAGCCTAAGACAACAAAAAATAAAAGCTTCTACTGTATGACAGAGTCATAGACCGTTTCATCTACATGAAAGAGGAGATTGGCATTGGTTTTTCTCTACAATTAGGGTGAGTCATGTTTTTTCTTCTACTTGCACGCACGCACACGCACGCACGCACACACACACACACACACACACACACACACACACACACACACACACACACACACACACACACACACACACACACACACACACACACACACACACACACACACACACACACACACACACACACAAATCAGAACCATGGACAGCCACATCATATTTAGCTTACGTTGATTAGACTAAATTGTTTTTGGCATCTTTTAGTTGTCACTGTATTAGACTAAGCATAGGTGATTCGATTTTGTTGAAATGTTGAAGTTGAAATGGTGCTGCAATAGTGGAGGCTGCTCCTGTTTTCTTTGCGACTTGCGGTAACTCTGTGGTTCTAAATTAAGTTCTTTAGTAGTCCAAAAATGCCGGAAACATTAACTTGCTTGACCACGCTGTAGGTCATGTACAGTGGCTTGTACATGACCTACATGACCTGTATTCTCCCCCTTGGCATTTTTCCTATTTTGTTGCCTTACAACCTGTAATTAAAATGGTTTTTTCGAGGGTTTGTAGAGCCACCTTTTGCAGCTGCAAGTCTCTTGGGGTATGTCTCTATAAGCTTGGCATATCTAGCCACTGGGATTTTTGCCCATTCTTCAAGGCAAAACTGCTCCAGCTCCTTCAAGTTAGATGGGTTCCGCTAGTGTACAGCAATCTTTAAGTTATACCACAGATTCTCAATTGGATTGAGGTCTGGGCTTTAACTAGGCAATTCCAAGACATTTAAATGTTTTCCCTAAAATCACTCAAGTGATGCTTTAGCAGTATGCTTAGGGTCATTGTCCTGCTGGAAGATGAAACTCCGTCCCAGTCTCAAATTTCTGGAAGACTGAAACAGGTTTCCCTCAAGAATTTCCCTGTATTTAGCGCCATCCCTCATTCCTTCAATTTTGACCAGTTTCCCTGTCCCCGCCGATGAAAAACATCCCCACAGCATGATGCTGCAACCACCATGCTTCACTGTGGGGATGGTGTTCTCGGGTTGATGAGAGGTGTTGGGTTTGCGCCAGACATAGCGTTTTCCTTGATGTCCAAAAAGCTCAATTTTAGTCTCATCTGACCAGAGTACCTTCTTTCATATGTTTGGGGAGTCTCCAACATGCCTTTTGGCGAACACCAAACGTGTTTGCTTATTTTTTTCTTTAAGCAATGGCTTTGTTCTGGCCACTCTTCCGTAAAGCCCAGCTCTGTGGAGTGTACGGCTTAAAGTGGTCCTATGGACAGATACTCCAATCTCCGCTGTGGAGCTTTGCAGCTCCTTCAGGGTTATCTTTGCCTCTCTGATTAATGCCCTCCTTGCCTGGTCCATGAGTTTTGGTGGGCGGCCCTCTCTTTGTATGTTTGTTGTGGTGCCATATTCTTTCAATTTTTTAATAATGGATTTAATGGTGCTCCGTGGGATGTTCAAAGTTTCAGATATTTTTATATAACCCTGATCTGTACTTCTCCACAACTTTGTCCCTGACCTGTTTGGAGAGCTCCTTGGTCTTCATGGTGCCGCTTGCTTGGTGGTGCCCCTTGCTTAGTGGTGTTGCAGACTCTGGGGCCTTTCAGAACAGGTGTATACATACTGAGATCATGTGACACTTAGATTGCACACAGGTGGACTTTATTTAACTAATTATGTGACTTCTGAAGGTAATTGGTTGCACCATATCTTATTTAGGGGCTTCATAGCAAAGGGCGTGAATACATATGCACGCACCACTTTTCCATTATTTATTTTTTAGAATTCTATGAAACAAATTATTTTTCTTATTTCACTTCACCAATTTGGACTATTTTGTGTATCTCCATTACATGAAATCCAAATAAAAATCAATTTAAATTACAGGTTGTAATGCAACAAAATAGGAAAAATGCCAAGGGGGATAAATACTATTTATTGCAAGTCACTGTAGGTCAACTATTTGTTACATGCAAAATGCTTTGTGGACTTCACCGGACAGAGGTTGCTCTCCGGTTTTGTGATGAAACAAAGGTTTGGTTGAATTTATTCTGCCACTGTGTCTTCTTGTCTCAGTCTTAGGCCTATATACAGTGGGGAAAAAAAGTATTTAGTCAGCCACCAATTGTGCAAGTTCTCCCACTTAAAAAGATGAGAGAGGCCTGTAATTTTCATCATAGGTACACGTCAACTATGACAGACAAAATGAGAAAAAATGTTCCAGAAAATCACATTGTAGGATTTTTAATGAATTTATTTGCAAATAATGGTGGAAAATAAGTATTTGGTCAATAACAAAAGTTTCTCAATACTTTGTTATATACCCTTTGTTGGCAATGACACAGGTCAAACGTTTTCTGTAAGTCTTCACAAGGTTTTCACACACTGTTGCTGGTATTTTGGCCCATTCCTCCATGCAGATCTCCTCTAGAGCAGTGATGTTTTGGGGCTGTCGCTGGGCAACATGGACTTTCAACTCCCTCCAAAGATTTTCTATGGGGTTGAGATCTGGAGACTGGCTAGGCCACTCCAGGACCTTGAAATGCTTCTTACGAAGCCACTCCTTCGTTGCCCGGGCGGTGTGTTTGGGATCATTGTCATGCTGAAAGACCCAGCCACGTTTCATCTTCAATGCCCTTGCTGATGGAAGGAGGTTTTCACTCAAGATCTCACGATACATGGCCCCATTCATTATTTCCTTTACACGGATCAGTCGTCCTGGTCCCTTTGCAGAAAAACAGCCCAAAAGCATGATGTTTCCACCCCTATGCTTCACAGTAGGTATGGTGTTCTTTGGATGCAACTCAGTATTCTTTGTCCTCCAAACACGACGGGTTGAGTTTTTACCAAAAAGTTATATTTTGGTTTCATCTGACCATATGACATTCTCCCAATCCTCTTCTGGATCATCCAAATGCACTCTAGCAAACTTCAGACGGGCCTGGACATGTACTGGCTTAAGCAGGGGGACACGTCTGGCACTGCAGGATTTGAGTCCCTGGCGGCGTAGTGTGTTACTGATGGTAGGCTTTGTTACTTTGGTCCCAGCTCTCTGCAGGTCATTCACTAGGTCCCCCCGTGTGGTTCTGGGATTTTTGCTCACCGTTCTTGTGATCATGTTGACCCCACGGGGTGAGATCTTGAGTGGAGCCCCAGATCGAGGGAGATTATCAGTGGTCTTGTATGTCTTCCATTTCCTAATAATTGCTCCCACAGTTGATTTCTTCAAACCAAGATGCTTACCTATTGCAGATTCAGTCTTCCCAGCCTGGTGCAGGTCTACAATTTTGTTTCTGGTGTCCTTTGACAGCTCTTTGGTCTTGGCCATAGTGGAGTTTGGAGTGTGACTGTTTGAGGTTGTGGACAGGTGTCTTTTATACTGATAACAAGTTCAAACAGGTGCCATTAATACAGGTAACGAGTGGAGGACAGAGGAGCCTCTTAAAGAAGAAGTTATAGGTCTGTGAGAGCCAGAAATCTTGCTTGTTTGTAGGTGACCAAATACTTATTTTCCACCATAATTTGCAAATAAATTCATTAAAAATCCTACAATGTGATTTTCTGGATTTTCTTTTCTCAATTTGTCTGTCATAGTTGACATGTACCTATGATGAAAATTACAGGCCTCTTTCATATTTTTAAGTGGGAGAACTTGCACAATTGATGGCTGACTAAATACTTTTTTTCCCCACTGTATATATACAGTGAGGGAAAAAAGTATTTGATCCCCTGCTGATTTTGTACGTTTGCCTACTGACAAAGACATGATCAGTCTATAATTTTAATGGTAGGTTTATTTGAACAGTGAGAGACAGAATAACAACAAAAAAAATCCAGAAAAACGCATGTCAAAAATGTTATAAATTGATTTGCATTTCAATGACGGAAATAAGTATTTGACCCCTCTGCAAAACATGACTTAGTACTTAGTGGCAAAACCCTTGTTGGCAATCACAGAGGCCAGACGTTTCTTGTAGTTGGCCACCAGGTTTGCACACATCTCAGGAGGGATTTTCTTCCACTCCTCTTTGCAGATCTTCTCCAAGTCATTAAGGTTTCGAGGCTGACGTTTGGCAACTCGAACCTTCAGCTCACTCCACAGATTTTCTATGGGAATAAGGTCTGGAGACTGGCTAGGCCACTCTAGGACCTTAATGTGCTTCTTCTCGAGCCACTCCTTTGTTGCCTTGGATGTGTGTTTTGGGTCATTGTCATGCTGGAATACCCATCCACGACCCATTTTCAATGCACTGGCTGAGGGAAGGAGGTTCTCACCCAAGATTTGACGGTACATGGCCCCGTCCATCGTCCCTTTGATGCGGTGAAGTTGTCCTGTCCCCTTAGCAGAAAAACACCACCAAAGCATAATGTTTCCACCTCCATGTTTGATGGTGGGGATGATGTTCTTGGGGTCACAGGCAGCGTTCCTCCTCCTCCAAACACGGCGAGTTGAGTTGATGCCAAAGAGCTCGATTTTGGTCTCATCTGACCACAACACTTTCACCCAGTTCTCCTCTGAATCATTCAGATGTTCATTGGCAAACTTCAGACGGCCCTGTATATGTGCTTTCTTGAGCAGGGGGACCTTGCAGGCGCTGCAGGATTTCAGTCCTTCACGGCGTAGTGTGTTACCAATTGTTTTCTTGGTGACTATGGTCCCAGCTGCCTTGCGATCATTGACAAGATCCTCCCGTGTAGTTCTGGGCTGATTCCTCACCGTTCTCATGATCATTGCAACTCCACGAGGTGAGATCTTGCATGGACCCCCAGGCAGAGGGAGATTGAATGTTATTTTGTGTTTCTTCCATTTGCGAATAATCGCACCAACTGTTGTCACCTTCTCACCAAGCTGCTTGGCGATGGTCTTGTAGCCCATTCCAGCCTTGTGTAGGTCTACAATCTTGTCCCTGACATCCTTGGAGAGCTCTTTGGTCTTGGCCATGGGGGAGAGTTTGGAATCTGATTGATTGATTGCTTCTGTGGACAGGTGTCTTTTATACAGGTAACAAACTGAGATTAGGAGCACTGCCTTTAAGAGTGTGCTCCTAATCTCAGCTCGTTACCTGTATAAAAGACACCTGGGAGCCAGAAATATGTCTGATTGAGAGGGGGTCAAATACTTATTTCCCTCATTAAAAGGCAAATCAATTTATAAAAAAAATTAAATGTGTTTTTCTGGATTTTTTTGTTGTTATTCTGTCTCTCACTGTTCAAATAAACCTACCATTAAAATTATAGACTGATCATTTCTTTGTCAGTGGGCAAATGTACAAAATCAGCAGGGGATCAAATACTTTTTTCCCTCACTGTATATATATATATATATATATATATATATATATATATATATATATATATATATATATTGTGATGTCACGAGAGGCTGTGTCCTGGAGGGACGTTACATCCCCCTGAGGTGGCTGCAAACCCAGACAGCTATGGCTCCATCTGCTGGTATGGTCGGGAACTCCACCCCTCTATGGCCAATCTTCCCACGCAGCTGAAACAAATGAGGAGCTGATGAGCTGAAGGTTTGGGAAGGGAAGAGACACAGTCTCCAACCTGGGCTCTCTGGAGGACAAGAGTGCTGCACGTCCACTTCCATGAGGAATATAAGGATTTGGAGATACTTACCTTTGGGAAATACTCACCTTTGGATATATGCACCTGTGGAAATACGTGAGAGACATTTGGAAGGACTTTTTGCTGGGTTGGCCACTAGCTGCAACGTGGACTACAGTAAGGCTGGGGAAAAGTTATCTGAGCGAGTGAGAATTATGACTTTGGATGTGGAAGAGACATCCCTGAACTGTTAACCCTTAAAGAGCCACAAGAGAACAGAATTTTGTTATATTTTCGTTAATTTCCCAAGACCTATAATAAAATCCTTGTTTTGTTTGAACCTTGTCTCCTTGCACTACTTGAGCAATCCCGCTGAAAGCTGTGTAGCCTCTCGTGACGTCACAGATGGTGGAGAATACGGGCACGCCAAGCGTTAATAGTGCATGTCAGAGGAGGATACCGAAGGTTTGATCACCCAGTTTTCCAAGTTGGCCGTAGGCTCCCGCCGACTGAAATGGAGGACATATTGAAAGCCCTTGTTGCTGGCCAGCAAGCCCAGATGCAAGCAAACGTGGCTCTCTTGGAGGAGCAAAAGAAAGCCAACCTTCTGAAGGCAGAGGAATTGCAGTTGCAGAGACAGAGGGTGGTCCAAAATACCCGCCCAATAAAGGCAAGTGACTTTATATCTAAGATGGGAGCTACCGATGACATTGAGGCATACCTGCATGCATTTGAGGCCACGGCCACTAGGGAAGCCTGGTCCAAGCAACAGTGGGTTGGTCTGTTAGCCCCCTTTCTAACCGGGGAATCGCTGAATGCTGTCCGGGACCTGGGCCCTGACCAGGTTACTGACTATGATGCCCTGAAGTCTGAGATCCTCAGCAGATATGGACTCACAAAGTTTGGTATGGCCCAGCGCTTTCACAGCTGGACCTTCCAACCAGACCAACCTCCTCGGGCGCAGATGCATGAACTTGTCCGAATCGCAAGGAAATGGCTGGATCCGCAGAGGACTGCTCGACATCGCCAAGGAGGCCTGGGAGGAGCAGCCATGCCAACAGCGGACACTGATCGACCATGTCGGGGCTATGAGGGAGAGAATGAAGGCCATCTATCCCATGATGCGGGAACACCTGGAGGCCAGTCAGCGGCAACAGCAAGCCTCCTACAACAGATCTGCTCAACCCAGGGAGTTTAAGCCGGGGGACAGAGTGCTGGTCCTGGTGCCAACCGTTGAGTGTAAATTCCTGGCAACCTGGCAAGGACCATATGAGGTCATTGAACGCATGGGAGAAGTAAACTACAAGGTGAGGCAACCAGATAAAAGAAAAACTGAGCAGATTTATCATGTTAACCTTTTAAAGAAGTGGCACGCCAGAGAGGCGCTGTTCAGCTGTCTACCCCCACAGAGACCAAGGAACCGGCGCGAGAAGAGGTTCAGCTGGGTCCAAATCTGTCCCCACATCAACGACAGATGGCCCTGGAACTCGTGGAGCAGAACCAGGATGTCTTCTCCTCCCTTCCCGGTCACACAGAGGTGGTCCAACATGAGATCCGCACCATGCCTGGCCGAACGGTAAACCAGCGCCCGTACCGCGTGCCAGAGGCTCGTAAAGTGGTTATACAGAAGGAGGTAAGGAAGATGCGGGAGTTGGGAGTAATCGAAGAGTCCCACAGTGCCTGGGCAAGTCCCATCGTACTAGTTCCCAAGCCAGACGGTTCAGTACGATTTTGTAATGACTATCGAAAGTTGAATGAAGTGTCTGAATTTGATGCATACCCAATGCCTCGTGTCGATGATTTAATAGACTCCTTGGGGTATGCTCGTTTCCTAACCACTCTTGATCTCACAAAAGGCTACTGGCAGGTGCCCCTGACCCCGGCGTCTAAGGAGAAGACAGCCTTTGCCACCCCGGAGGGGCTCTACCAGTATACCCGACTTCCGTTTGGTCTCCACGGGGCACCTGCCACGTTCCAACGCCTGATGGATCGAGTCCTTGCGCCCCACAAGAGGTACGCAGCGGCTTATTTGGATGATGTTGTTATACAAAGTCCGGATTGGGCCAGCCACATACCCCGGGTACAAGCGGTGCTGGATTCGCTCAGGGAAGCAGGGCTCACGGCAAACCCGAAGAAGTGCAAGCTGGCCTTCAGTGAGACAAACTACCTGGGGTACACCATTGGGCGGGGGTTGGTCAAACCACAGGAAGCCAAACTGCGGGCCATACAGGACTGGCCGCAGCCCATCACCAAGAAGCAAGTAAGGTCATTTTTGGGCCTCGCTGGCTACTATAGACGCTTTATTGCAGATTTTGCTACCATAGCTGCACCGTTGACGGAGCTGACGACCAAACGCCACTCACGAATGGTGAAGTGGAACCCTGCGGCGGAGGCGGCTTTCCTCAACCTGAAGCGAGCACTCTGCTCCAGTCCGATCCTGGTGGCACCAGACTTCAAGAAGGAATTCATTGTCCAAGCGGATGCTTCGGAGGTGGGTCTGGGTGCTGTCCTCACCCAGGCACATGACGGTGAAGAACATCCCATTCTCTACCTAAGCAGAAAGTTACTTCCAAGAGAGAAGAACTATTCAACGGTGGAGAAAGAATGTCTGGCTGTAGTCTGGGCCCTGGAGTCCCTTCGGTTCTATCTCCTGGGCCGACGTTTCATGGTGGTATCTGATCACGCCCCTCTGCAGTGGATGGCCAAGAACAAGGAATCAAACAGTAGAGTAACCAGATGGTTTTTGAGCTTGCAACCGTTTAACTTTTCTGTTGTCCACAGGGCTGGCAAGCACCACGGCAATGCGGACGCCCTCTCCCGGCGTGATGCCTTCTTCGCTGCCTTTACCCCGACGAGGACGTCGGTCCCGAGGAGGGGGATGTGTGATGTCACGAGAGGCTGTGTCCTGGAGGGACGTTACATCCCCCTGAGGTGGCTGCAAACCCAGACAGCTATGGCTCCATCTGCTGGTATGGTCGGGAACTCCACCCCTCTATGGCCAATCTTCCCACGCAGCTGAAACAAATGAGGAGCTGATGAGCTGAAGGTTTGGGAAGGGAAGAGACACAGTCTCCAACCTGGGCTCTCTGGAGGACAAGAGTGCTGCACGTCCACTTCCATGAGGAATATAAGGATTTGGAGATACTTACCTTTGGGAAATACTCACCTTTGGATATATGCACCTGTGGAAATACGTGAGAGACATTTGGAAGGACTTTTTGCTGGGTTGGCCACTAGCTGCAACGTGGACTACAGTAAGGCTGGGGAAAAGTTATCTGAGCGAGTGAGAATTATGACTTTGGATGTGGAAGAGACATCCCTGAACTGTTAACCCTTAAAGAGCCACAAGAGAACAGAATTTTGTTATATTTTCGTTAATTTCCCAAGACCTATAATAAAATCCTTGTTTTGTTTGAACCTTGTCTCCTTGCACTACTTGAGCAATCCCGCTGAAAGCTGTGTAGCCTCTCGTGACGTCACAATATATATATATATATATATATATATATATATATATCACAGTGGCAAGGCATATGAACTAACAGGTGATAGAACAAACAACGCAATTATTACAAAACATAGGTTGTAATAGATTATGGTTTTTTTTCCTGGCTTGGCGTCCCCAGTGATTTTACCCACGCACCGCTACTGGAGCAGAAGCTCTGAAATATCCCTTCAGAACCCAGTCCTACCTGTCTACAGGTTATGGAAAATGTGTTATTTTATTATTTCCTGAAGGAGAAAGCCTCCACTTCTATGCCAAAGATAATAAAACAACAACACAGCAATGTCCACAAAAACACAACAGTGTAACAATGACGCTGTGAGTCGAGAAGCAGGTGCAGAAGAAACGTTTAATGAAACAAACATGAAATGAGACAGCGTAACAGTGGCGATATAGCATGAACACAGGAACAATACCAACTGAGGACTAAACGTAAGGGAGGGACAGATAAAGGGGAGGTAATGAGGAAGTTAATGGAGTCCAGGTGTGAATCATAATGAACTGCAGGTGCGCGTAATGATAAATCCCAGGACTGGTGGATAGTATTCCAGCGACGTCGTACGCCGGAAGGGAGGAGCAGGAGTAGACGTGACAGACAGTAAATACTACAGTATAGCACACTCCGCAAAAAACACTACATTAAATACTACAGTATACTACAATCAGCAAGTTGTAAAGTGCCTTGCAAAAGTATTCATCCCACTTGGCATTTTTCCTATTTTGTTGCAGTACAACCTGTAATTTAAATTGATTTTTATTTGGATTTCATGTAATGGATATACACAAAATAGTCCAAATTGGTGAAGTGAAATGAAAAAAATAACTTGTTTCAAAGAATTCTAACAAATAAATAACGGAAAACTGGTGCGTGCATATGTATTCACCCCCTTTGCTATGAAGCCCCTAAATAAGATCTGGTGCAACCAATTACCTTCAGAAGTCATATAAGTAGTTAAATAGAGTCCACCTGTGTGCAATCTAAGTGTCACATGATCTGTCACATGATCTCAGTATATATACACCTGTTCTGAAAGGCCCCAGAGTCTGCAACATCACTAAGCATGGGGCACCACCAAGCAAGTGGCACCATGAAGATCAAGGAGCTCACCAAACAGGTCAGGGACAAAGTTGTGGAGAAGTATAGATGAGGGTTGGGTTATAAAAAAATATCTGAAACTTTGAACATCCCACGGAGCACCATTGAATCCATTATTAAAGAATATGGCACCACAACAAACCTGCCAAGAGAGGGCCGCCCACCAAATCTCACGGACCAGGCAAGGAGGGCATTAATCAGAGAGGCAACAAAGAGACCAAAGATAACCCTGAAGGAGCTGCAAAGCTCCACAGCGGAGATTGGGGTATCTGTCCATAGGACTACTTTAAGCCGTACACTACACAGTGTGGCCAGAAAAAAGCCATTGCTTAAAGAAAAAAGTAAGCAAACATGTTTGGTGTTCGCCAAAAGGCATGTCGGAGACTCGCCAAACATATGTAAGAAGATACTCTGGTCAGATGAGACTAAAATTGAGCTTTTTGGCCATCAAGGAAAATGTCTGGCGCAAACCCAACACCAGGTAGGAGAGGATCAACGGCGACATCAACGGTGCCGGCCGAAGAGGAAGCCCGAGAGGCAGCCCCAATAAAAAAAATTGGGGGGACTAAACGGGTGGTCGGGGATCGAGAGAGAAGAGCCCCGACCATTGCACCCGTGGGGGTTCCAGGTCTCTACAACCATGGGAGCAGGAATGGGAGCAGTTTTACACAGAGGAGTCGTAGGAAGATGACGACGATGAATTTCTGTTCCCTCACTCGTGGGGGCTCCCGGAGGAGTCCTCACTGGAGGGGAATTGGCGGTGGAGAGAGAAGGACTGGAACAGTCGTGGAACTCCAATGCCAGTTCCCAGCCCGGTACGCCCGTGCCTACTTCTCGCACCAAGCCAGTGGTGCGTGTTCCCAGTCCGGCACGGCCCGTGCCTGCCTCTCGCACCAAGCCAGTGGTGCGTGTTCCCAGTCCGGCACGGCCCATGCCTGCTCCTCGCACCAAACCAGTGGTGCGTGTTCCCAGTCCGGCACGGCCCGTGCCTACTCCTCACACCAAGCCAGTGGTGCGTGTTCCCAGTCCGGCATGGCCCGTGTCTGCTCCTCGCACCAACCTAGTGGTGCCTGTCGCCAGCCCAGTATGCCCCGTACCTGCTCCACGCACCAAACCAGTGGTGCGTGTCGCCAGCACGGTATGCCCCGTACCTCCTCCCCGCACCAAGCCAGTGGTACGCGTCGTCAGCCCGGTACGCCCCGTACCTGCTCCTCGCACCAAACCAGTGGTGCGTGTCGCCAGCACGGTACACCCCGTACCTGCTCCCCGCACCAAACCAGTGGTGCCCGCAGTTCGCTCCACCTGTGCCTTGTCCAGCTCCGGTCAGCGGCTCCACTCCGGAACCAGAGCAGTCCGCTCCACTGGTGCCCAATCCAGCTCCGGTCAGCAGTTCCACTCTGGAGCCAGAGCAGTCTGCTCCACTGGTGCCCTGTCCAGCTCCGGTCAGTGGTTCCATGGCGGAGCCAGAGCAGTTCGCTCCACCGGTGCCTTGTCCAGCTCCGGTCAGCGGCTCCACTCCAGAACCAGAGCAGTCCGCTCCACTGGTGCCCAATCCAGCTCCGGTCAGCGGTTCCACTCCGGAGCCAGGGCAGTCCGCTCCACCGGTGCCCAGTCCAGCTCCAGTCAGCGGCTCCACTCCGGAGCCAGAGCAGTCCGCTCCTCCGGTGCCCAGTCCAGCTCCGGTTAGCGGATCCACTCCGGAGCCAGAGCAGTCCGCTCCACCGGTGCCCAGTCCAGCTCCGGTCAGCGGCTCCACTCCGGAGCCAGAGCAGTCCGCTCCACCGGGGTCCAGTTCAGCTCCGGTCAGCGGCACCACTCCAGGCCCAGACGTTAGCCCCCCTCCAGGGTCGGGGTCTCCCACACCAGGGTCCAGAGAGGGCTTGGTGCATCGCGGGAGGATTGCCAATCCAGGCCCAGACGTCAGCCCCTCTCCAGGTTCGGGGCCTCCCACACCAGGGTCCAGACAGGGCTTGGTGCATTGTGGGAGGAAGGAGAAGGGAAGCATCGCACCGAGGTCCAGACCAGACCAGGGGTGCAATAGGGAGGCAGAGAGGGAGAGGTCGTCACGCCCGGAGCCGGAGCCGCCTCCGAGGCTGAATGCCCACCCGGACCCTCCCCTAATGAGTCAGGTTGGTGCGGCCGAGTACGCACCCTTTGGGGCGGGGGGTACTGTCACGCCCTGATCTAGAGAACTCTTGTTGGTTGGGTCAGGGTGTGAGTTTCAGTTGAGATCTATGTCATTGTATATCTATGTTTAGATCTAGTTTGATATTTCTATGTTTGGCGGGTGTGATTCCCAATCAGAGGCAGCTGTCGCTCGTTGTCTCTGATTGGGGATCATACTTAAGTAGCCTGGTTGCCTACCTTAGTTGTGGGATCTTGTTTGTGTTCCTGTTAGGCTTGTTGTGTGTATAGCCCATAGGACTTCACGTTTTGTTGTTTTGTTATTTTGTCAAGTGTTTATTCGTATTAATAAACATGTACGCATATCACGCTGCACCTTGGTCTGACCCGTCTCTCACCGACCGTGACAGTCTGATTGAGGGACAACGTTTTGCTGTGCTTTCTCATGTATCTTATTAGCACTGGAGCAAGTATGGTTGTCAAGTTTTTATTTGTTTCCATAAAAAAATATTTTATTCAAGTTGTTTTCCATCGTTGGGGGAGCAAAGTCCTCCAGAATGAGGTGACAACCCAAGGACAATTCCACAATGGAACAAGAGAGCTAGAGATGGAACTGCTAGATTCACTACGTCTGTTTCTATGAGCCTAATGATTAAGGGGTTGCCCAGTCAGATCAATATGTTCAATGTCCATGTAATTAAGTTGCCCCTCACCTCCTCCATCCAAGGACCCTTTCAAATCATTATCATCCCTTATGAAGTGATGTAGGGTGTCTTCAAAATAGACATATGATTATGTTAGTTGTCAGCCTTGCATTTAATGATGATATTGAACTGTGCAATAATAATGGTGTTATTTTCATTATAGAACATTTGGACAACGTGCTGCTGATTGCGCTAAAATGTGCTGCTGATGTTGACCTTGGTCATGTGACCTTCTCTCCCAGCTGAACTTGCTGCTGTAATTGGGCCTGGAAGCAGACGTTTAGATGATGAATGTATGTTCCAGACATGTCTGTGTTCAGGACAAATGTGCTGAGAAGACAGAGGAGACTACACAAGAAAATAGATACATTTTTGTGGTGTGCATTGTACATACTTTCTGAAAACGTTCAGGCTACTGTACTTTCACACCACTTACAGTGCTCTCTTCAGGTCATTGACCAGGTCCTGCCGTGTAGTTCTGGGCTGATCCGTCACCTTCCTCATGATAATTGATGCCCCACGAGGTGAGATCTTGCATGGAGCCCCAGACTGAGGTTGATTGACCGTCATCTTGAACTTCTTCCATTTTCTAATAATTGCGCCAACAGTTGTTGCCTTCTCACCAAGCTGCTTGCCTATTGTCCTGTAGCCCATCCCAGCCTTGTGCAGGTCTACAATTTTATCCATGATGTCCTTACACAGCTCTCTGGTCTTGGCCATTGTGGAGAGGTTGGAGTCTGTTTGATTGAGTGTGTGGACAGGTGTCTTTTATACAGGTAACGAGTTCAAACAGGTGCAGTTAATACAGGTAATGAGTGGAGAACAGGAGGGCTTCTTAAAGAAAAACTAACAGGTCTGTGAGAGCCGGAATTCTTACTGGTTGGTAGGTGATCAAATACTTATGTCATGCAATAAAATGCAAATTAATTACTTAAAAATCATACAATGTGATTTTCTGGATTTTTTAGATTCTATCTCTCACAGTTGAAGTGTGCCTATGATAACATTTATATACCTCTACATGCTTTGTAAGTAGGAAAACCTACAAAATCGACAGTGTATCAAATACTTATTCTCCCCACTGTATGTCAATCCCTGTCAATATCCCTCTCAATACCTCTGTCAATATCCCTGTCAATATCTATGTTCAAATCCCTGTCAATATCTCTGTTAATAACTCTGTCTATATCCCTGTCAATATACAGTGGGGAAAAAAAGTATTTAGTCAGCCACCAATTGTGCAAGTTCTCCCACTTAAAAAGATGAGAGAGGCCTGTAATTTTCATCATAGGTACACGTCAACTTTGACAGACAAAATGAGAAAAAAAAATCCAGAAAATCACATTGTAGGATCTTTTATGAATTTATTTGCAAATTATGGTGGAAAATAACTATTTGGTCAATAACAAAAGTTTCTCAATACTTTGTTATATACCCTTTGTTTTTTTTCCTGGCTTGGCGTCCCCAGTGATTTTACCCACGCACCGCTACTGGAGCAGAAGCTCTGAAATATCCCTTCAGAACCCAGTCCTACCTGTCTACAGGTTATGGAAAATGTGTTATTTTATTATTTCCTGAAGGAGAAAGCCTCCACTTCTATGCCAAAGATAATAAAACAACAACACAGCAATGTCCACAAAAACACAACAGTGTAACAATGACGCTGTGAGTCGAGAAGCAGGTGCAGAAGAAAGCGTTTAATGAAACAAACATGAAATGAGACAGCGTAACAGTGGCGATATAGCATGAACACAGGAACAATACCAACTGAGGACTAAACGTAAGGGAGGGACAGATAAAGGGGAGGTAATGAGGAAGTTAATGGAGTCCAGGTGTGAATCATAATGAACTGCAGGTGCGCGTAATGATAAATCCCAGGACTGGTGGATAGTATTCCAGCGACGTCGTACGCCGGAAGGGAGGAGCAGGAGTAGACGTGACAGACAGTAAATACTACAGTATAGCACACTCCGCAAAAACACTACATTAAATACTACAGTATACTACAATCAGCAAGTTGTAAAGTGCCTTGCAAAAGTATTCATCCCACTTGGCATTTTTCCTATTTTGTTGCAGTACAACCTGTAATTTAAATTGATTTTTATTTGGATTTCATGTAATGGATATACACAAAATAGTCCAAATTGGTGAAGTGAAATGAAAAAAATAACTTGTTTCAAAGAATTCTAACAAATAAATAACGGAAAACTGGTGCGTGCATATGTATTCACCCCCTTTGCTATGAAGCCCCTAAATAAGATCTGGTGCAACCAATTACCTTCAGAAGTCATATAAGTAGTTAAATAGAGTCCACCTGTGTGCAATCTAAGTGTCACATGATCTGTCACATGATCTCAGTATATATACACCTGTTCTGAAAGGCCCCAGAGTCTGCAACATCACTAAGCATGGGGCACCACCAAGCAAGTGGCACCATGAAGATCAAGGAGCTCACCAAACAGGTCAGGGACAAAGTTGTGGAGAAGTATAGATGAGGGTTGGGTTATAAAAAATATCTGAAACTTTGAACATCCCACGGAGCACCATTGAATCCATTATTAAAGAATATGGCACCACAACAAACCTGCCAAGAGAGGGCCGCCCACCAAATCTCACGGACCAGGCAAGGAGGGCATTAATCAGAGAGGCAACAAAGAGACCAAAGATAACCCTGAAGGAGCTGCAAAGCTCCACAGCGGAGATTGGGGTATCTGTCCATAGGACTACTTTAAGCCGTACACTACACAGTGTGGCCAGAAAAAAGCCATTGCTTAAAGAAAAAAGTAAGCAAACATGTTTGGTGTTCGCCAAAAGGCATGTCGGAGACTCGCCAAACATATGTAAGAAGATACTCTGGTCAGATGAGACTAAAATTGAGCTTTTTGGCCATCAAGGAAAATGTCTGGCGCAAACCCAACACCAGGTAGGAGAGGATCAACGGCGACATCAACGGTGCCGGCCGAAGAGGAAGCCCGAGAGGCAGCCCCAATAAAAAAAATTGGGGGGACTAAACGGGTGGTCGGGGATCGAGAGAGAAGAGCCCCGACCATTGCACCCGTGGGGGGTTCCAGGTCTCTACAACCATGGGAGCAGGAATGGGAGCAGTTTTACACAGAGGAGTCGTAGGAAGATGACGACGATGAATTTCTGTTCCCTCACTCGTGGGGGCTCCCGGAGGAGTCCTCACTGGAGGGGAATTGGCGGTGGAGAGAGAAGGACTGGAACAGTCGTGGAACTCCAATGCCAGTTCCCAGCCCGGTACGCCCGTGCCTACTTCTCGCACCAAGCCAGTGGTGCGTGTTCCCAGTCCGGCACGGCCCGTGCCTGCCTCTCGCACCAAGCCAGTGGTGCGTGTTCCCAGTCCGGCACGGCCCATGCCTGCTCCTCGCACCAAACCAGTGGTGCGTGTTCCCAGTCCGGCACGGCCCGTGGTTAGCGGATCCACTCCGGAGCCAGAGCAGTCCGCTCCACCGGTGCCCAGTCCAGCTCCGGTCAGCGGCTCCACTCCGGAGCCAGAGCAGTCCGCTCCACCGGGGTCCAGTTCAGCTCCGGTCAGCGGCACCACTCCAGGCCCAGACGTTAGCCCCCTCCAGGGTCGGGGGTCTCCCACACCAGGGTCCAGAGAGGGCTTGGTGCATCGCGGGAGGATTGCCAATCCAGGCCCAGACGTCAGCCCCTCTCCAGGTTCGGGGCCTCCCACACCAGGGTCCAGACAGGGCTTGGTGCATTGTGGGAGGAAGGAGAAGGGAAGCATCGCACCGAGGTCCAGACCAGACCAGGGGTGCAATAGGGAGGCAGAGAGGGAGAGGTCGTCACGCCCGGAGCCGGAGCCGCCTCCGAGGCTGAATGCCCACCCGGACCCTCCCCTAATGAGTCAGGTTGGTGCGGCCGGAGTACGCACCTTTTGGGGCGGGGGGGTACTGTCACGCCCTGATCTAGAGAACTCTTGTTGGTTGGGTCAGGGTGTGAGTTTCAGTTGAGATCTATGTCATTGTATATCTATGTTTAGATCTAGTTTGATATTTCTATGTTTGGCCGGGTGTGATTCCCAATCAGAGGCAGCTGTCGCTCGTTGTCTCTGATTGGGGATCATACTTAAGTAGCCTGGTTGCCTACCTTAGTTGTGGGATCTTGTTTGTGTTCCTGTTAGGCTTGTTGTGTGTATAGCCCATAGGACTTCACGTTTTGTTGTTTTGTTATTTTGTCAAGTGTTTATTCGTATTAATAAACATGTACGCATATCACGCTGCACCTTGGTCTGACCCGTCTCTCACCGACCGTGACAGTCTGATTGAGGGACAACGTTTTGCTGTGCTTTCTCATGTATCTTATTAGCACTGGAGCAAGTATGGTTGTCAAGTTTTTATTTGTTTCCATAAAAAAATATTTTATTCAAGTTGTTTTCCATCGTTGGGGAGCAAAGTCCTCCAGAATGAGGTGACAACCCAAGGACAATTCCACAATGGAACAAGAGAGCTAGAGATGGAACTGCTAGATTCACTACGTCTGTTTCTATGAGCCTAATGATTAAGGGGTTGCCCAGTCAGATCAATATGTTCAATGTCCATGTAATTAAGTTGCCCCTCACCTCCTCCATCCAAGGACCCTTTCAAATCATTATCATCCCTTATGAAGTGATGTAGGGTGTCTTCAAAATAGACATATGATTATGTTAGTTGTCAGCCTTGCATTTAATGATGATATTGAACTGTGCAATAATAATGGTGTTATTTTCATTATAGAACATTTGGACAACGTGCTGCTGATTGCGCTAAAATGTGCTGCTGATGTTGACCTTGGTCATGTGACCTTCTCTCCCAGCTGAACTTGCTGCTGTAATTGGGCCTGGAAGCAGACGTTTAGATGATGAATGTATGTTCCAGACATGTCTGTGTTCAGGACAAATGTGCTGAGAAGACAGAGGAGACTACACAAGAAAATAGATACATTTTTGTGGTGTGCATTGTACATACTTTCTGAAAACGTTCAGGCTACTGTACTTTCACACCACTTACAGTGCTCTCTTCAGGTCATTGACCAGGTCCTGCCGTGTAGTTCTGGGCTGATCCGTCACCTTCCTCATGATAATTGATGCCCCACGAGGTGAGATCTTGCATGGAGCCCCAGACTGAGGTTGATTGACCGTCATCTTGAACTTCTTCCATTTTCTAATAATTGCGCCAACAGTTGTTGCCTTCTCACCAAGCTGCTTGCCTATTGTCCTGTAGCCCATCCCAGCCTTGTGCAGGTCTACAATTTTATCCATGATGTCCTTACACAGCTCTCTGGTCTTGGCCATTGTGGAGAGGTTGGAGTCTGTTTGATTGAGTGTGTGGACAGGTGTCTTTTATACAGGTAATCGAGTTCAAACAGGTGCAGTTAATACAGGTAATGAGTGGAGAACAGGAGGGCTTCTTAAAGAAAAACTAACAGGTCTGTGAGAGCCGGAATTCTTACTGGTTGGTAGGTGATCAAATACTTATGTCATGCAATAAAATGCAAATTAATTACTTAAAAATCATACAATGTGATTTTCTGGATTTTTTAGATTCTATCTCTCACAGTTGAAGTGTGCCTATGATAACATTTATATACCTCTACATGCTTTGTAAGTAGGAAAACCTACAAAATCGACAGTGTATCAAATACTTATTCTCCCCACTGTATGTCAATCCCTGTCAATATCCCTCTCAATACCTCTGTCAATATCCCTGTCAATATCTATGTTCAAATCCCTGTCAATATCTCTGTTAATAACTCTGTCTATATCCCTGTCAATATACAGTGGGGAAAAAAAGTATTTAGTCAGCCACCAATTGTGCAAGTTCTCCCACTTAAAAAGATGAGAGAGGCCTGTAATTTTCATCATAGGTACACGTCAACTTTGACAGACAAAATGAGAAAAAAAAATCCAGAAAATCACATTGTAGGATCTTTTATGAATTTATTTGCAAATTATGGTGGAAAATAACTATTTGGTCAATAACAAAAGTTTCTCAATACTTTGTTATATACCCTTTGTTGGCAATGACACAGGTCAAACGTTTTCTGTAAGTCTTCACAAGGTTTTCACACACTGTTGCTGGTATTTTGGCCCATTCCTCCATGCAGATCTCCTCTAGAGCAGTGATGTTTTGGGGCTGTCGCTGGGCAACACTGACTTTCAACTCCCTCCAAAGATTTTCTATGGGGTTGAGATCTGGAGACTGGCTAGGCCACTCCAGGACCTTGAAATGCTTCTTACGAAGCCACTCCTTCGTTGCCCGGGCGGTGTGTTTGGGATCATTGTCATGCTGAAAGACCCAGCCACGTTTCATCTTCAATGCCCTTGCTGATGGAAGGAGGTTTTCACTCAAAATCTCACAATACATGGCCCCATTCATTCTTTCCTTTACACGGATCAGTCGTCCTGGTCCCTTTGCAGAAAAACAGCCCCAAAGCATGATGCTTCCACCCCCATGCTTCACAGTAGGTATGGTGTTCTTTGGATGCAACTCAGCATTCTTTGTCCTCCAAACACGACGAGTTGAGTTTTTACCAAAAAGTTCTATTTTGGTTTCATCTGACCATATGACATTCTCCCAATCCTCTTCTGGATCATCCAAATGCACTCTAGCAAACTTCAGACGGGCCTGGACATGTACTGGCTTAAGCAGGGGGACACGTCTTGCACTGCAGGATTTGAGTCCCTGGCGGCGTAGTGTGTTACTGATGGTAGGCTTTGTTACTTTGGTCCCAGCTCTCTGCAGGTCATTCACTAGGTCCCCCCGTGTGGTTCTGGGATTTTTGCTCACCGTTCTTGTGATCATTTTGACCCCACGGGGTGAGATCTTGCGTGGAGCCCCAGATCTAGGGAGATTATCAGTGGTCTTGTATGTCTTCCATTTCCTAATAATAGCTCCCACCGTTGATTTCTTCAAACCAAGCTGCTTACCTATTGCAGATTTAGTCTTCCCAGCCTGGTGCAGGTCTACAATTTTGTTTCTGGTGTCCTTTGACAGCTCTTTGGTCTTGACCATAGTGGAGTTTGGAGTGTGACTGTTTGAGGTTGTGGACAGGTGTCTTTTATACTGATAACAAGTTCAAACAGGTGCCATTAATACATGTAACGAGTGGAGGACAGAGGAGCCTCTTAAAGAAGAAGTTACAGGTCTGTGAGAGCCAGAAATCTTGCTTGTTTGTAGGTGACCAAATACTTATTTTCCACCATAATTTGCAAATAAATTCATAAAAAATCCTACAATGTGATTTTCAGGATTTTTTTCTCTCAATTTGTCTGTCATAGTTGACGTGTACCTATGATGAAAATTACAGGCCTCTCTCATCTTTTTAAGTGGGAGAACTTGCACAATTGGTGGCTGACTAAATACTTTTTTCCCCCACTGTATCTGTCAAAATCTCTGTCAATATCTCTGTCAATATCCCTGTTAATATCTGTGTCAATATCCTTGTCAATATCTCTGTCAATATCTCTGTCAATACCTATGTCAATATATCTCTGTCAATATATCTGTCAATATCCCTGTCAATATCTCTGTCAATATCTCTGTTAATATCTCTGTCAATATCCCTGTCAATATCTCTGTTAATAACTCTGTCAATATCTCTGTCAACATATCTGTCAATACCTCTTTCAATACCCCTGTCAATATCTCTGTCAATATCCCTGTCAATATCTCTGTCAATATCTCTTTCAATATCCCTGATCATTATCTCTGTCTATATCTCCATCAATATCCCTGTCAATATCCCTGTCAATACCTCTGTCAATATCCCTGTCAATATCCCTGACAATACCTCTGTAAATATCCCTGTAAATATCTCTGTCAATATCTCTGTCAATATCTCTGTCAATATCTCTGTCAATATCTAAGTCAACATCCCTGTCAATATCTCTGTCAATATACATGTCAATATCCCTGTCACTATCTCTGTCAATATGCCTGTCAACATCTCTGTCAATACCCCTGTCAATACTCCTGTCAATATCTCTGTCAATATCCATGTAATTATCAATGTCAATTTCCCTGTCAATACCTCTGTCATTATCTCTGTCAATATCTCTGTCAATATCTCTGTCAATATCCCTGTCAATATCTATGTTCAAATCCCTGTCAATATCTCTGTCAATATCCCTGTCTATATCCCTGTCAATATGTCTGTCAATATGTCTGTCAATATCTATGTTCAAATCCCTGTCAATATCTCTGTCAATATCCCTGTCTATATCCCTGTCAATATATCTGTCAATATCTCTGTCAATATCTCTGTCAATATCTATGTCAATATCCCTGTCAATATCTCTGTCAATATCACTGTCAATATCTACTGTATGTTCAAATCCCTGTCAATATCTCTGTTAATAACTCTGTCAATATCTCTGTCAACATCTCTGTCAATATCTCTTTCAATATCTCTGTCAATATCCCTGTCATTATCAATGTCAATTTCCCTGTCAATATCTCTTTCAATATCCCTGATCATTATCTCTGTCTATATCTCCGTCAATATCCCTGTCAAAACCTCTGTCAATATCCCTGTCAATATCCCTGTCAATATCCCTGACAATACCTCTGTAAATATCCCTGTCAATATCTCTGTCAATATATCTGTCAATATCTAAGTCAACATCCCTGTCAATATCTCTGTCAATATACATGTCAATATCCCTGTCACTATCTCTGTCAATATGCCTGTCAACATCTCTGTCAATACCCCTGTCAATACTCCTGTCAATATCTCTGTCAATATCCATGTAATTATCAATGTCAATTTCCCTGTCAATACCTCTGTCACCATCTCTGTCAATATGCCTGTCAATATCTCTGTCAATATCTCTGTCAATACCCATGTGAATATCTCTGTCAGTATCCCTGTCATTATCAATGTCAATTTCCCTGTCAATACCTCTGTCATTATCTCTGTCAATATATCTGTCAATATTTCTTGCAATATCCCTGATAAATATCTCTGTCAATATCCCTGTCAATATCTCTGTCAATATCTCTGTCAATATCTCTGTCATTATCTCTGTCATTATCTCTGTCAATATCCCTGTCACTATCTCTGTGAATATCTCTGTCAATATCTCTTTCAATATCCCTGATTATTATCTCTGTCAATATCTCTGTAAAAATCCCTGTCAATATCCTTGACAATACCTCTGTAAAAATCCCTATCAATATCCCTGTCAATATCTCTGTCAATATCTAAGTCAACCTCCCTGTCAATATCCCTGTCAATATCTCTGTCAATATCTCTGACAATATCCATGTCAATATCTCTGTAAATATCTCTGTCAATATCCCTGTATATATCTCTGTCAATATCTCTGTCAATAGCCCTTTCAATATCTCTGTCAATATCCCTGTCAATATCCCAGTCAATATCTCTGTCAACATCTCTGTCGATATATCTTGCAATGTTTCTGATCAAATCTCTGTCAATATCTCTGTCAATATCCCTGTCATATCTCTGTCAAAATCCTTGTCACAATCTCTGTCAATATCCCTGTCAATATCTCTCTCAATATCCCTGTCTGTATCCCTGTCAATATCTCTGTCAATATCCCTGTCACTATCACTTTCAATATCTATGTTAATATCCCTGTCAATATCCCTTATCAATAAACCTGAGCAATATCCCTGATCAATATCTTTGTCAATATATCTGTTAGTATCTCTGTCAACATCCCTGTCAATGTCTCTGTCTATATCTGTTATAATCCCTGTCAATGTCGCTGTCAATATCCCTGTAAATATCTCTGTCAATATCCCTGTCAATATCTCTGTCAATATCTCTGTCAATATCTCTCTCAATATCCCTTTCAATATCTCTGTCAATATCCTTGTCAATATCCCTGTCAATATATCTGTCAATATACCTGTCAATATACCTGTCAATATCTCTGTCAATATCTCTCTCAATATCCCTGTCAATATATCTTTCAATATCTCTGTAAATATCTTTGTCAATATATTTTGCAATATCCCTGATCAATATCTCTGTCAATATCTCTGTCAATATTCCTGTCAATATTCCTGTCAATATATCTGTCAATATCTCTGTCAATATATCTCTCAATATCCCTGTCAATATCTCTCTCAATATCCCTGTCAATATATCTTTCAATATCTCTGTCAATATCTCTGTCAATGTTTTGTCAATATTCCTGTCAATATCTCTGTCAATATCCCTGTCAATATCTCTGTCAATAACCCTGTCAATAACCCTGTCAATATAACTGTCAATATCCCTGATCAATAACCATGACCAATATCACTGATCAATATCTCGGTCAATATCTCTCTTAATATCCCTGTCTGTATCCCTGTCAATATCCCTGTCACTATCACTTTCAATATCTCTGTTAATATCCCTGTCAATATCCCTTATCAATAAACCTGAGCAATATCCCTGATCAATATCTTTGTCAATATATCTGTTAGTATCCCTGTCAATATCCCTGTCAATATCTCTGTCAATATCCCTGTCAATACCTCTGTCAATATCTCTGTTATAATCCCTGTCAATGTCGCTGTCAATATCCTTGTCAATATCTCTGTCAATATCCCTGTCAATATCTCTGTCAATATCTCTCTCAATATCCCTTTCAATATCTCTGTCAATATCCTTGTCAATATCCCTGTCAATATCACTCTCAATATCCCTGTCAATATATCTTTCAATATCTCTGTCAATATCCCTGTCAATATCTCTGTCAATAACCCTGTCAATATCTCTGTCAATATAACTGTCAATATCCCTGCTCAATAACCATGACCAATATCGCTGATCTATATCTCTGTCAATATCTCTCTCAATATCCCTGTCTGTATCCCTGTCAATATCCCTGTCAATATCCCTGTCACTATCACTTTCAATATCTCTGTTAATATCCCTGAAAATATACCTTATCAATAAACCTGAGCAATATCCCTGATCAATATCTTTGTCAATATATCTGTTAGTATCTCTGTCAATATCCCTGTCAATATCCCTGTCAATATCTCAGTTATAATCCCTGTCAATGTCGCTGTCAATATCCCTGTCAATATCTCTGTCAATATCCCTGTCAATATCTCTGTCAATATCTCTGTCAATATCTCTCTCAATATCCCTTTCAATATCTCTGTCAATATCCTTGTCAATATCCCTGTCAATATCTCTGTCAATATCTCTGTAAATATCCCTGTCAATATACCTGTCAATATCTCGGTCAATATCTCTCTCAATATCCCTGTCAATATATCTTTCAATATCTCTGTCAATATGCTTGTCAATATCTCTGTCAATGTTTTGTCAATATCCCTGTCAATATCTTTGTCAATATCTTTTGCAATATCCCTGATCAATATCTCTGTCAATATCTCTGTCAATATTCCTGTCAAAATCCCTGTCAATATCTCTGTCAATATCTCTGTCAATATCTCTCTCAATATCCCTGTCAATATAACTTTCAATATCTCTGTCAATATGCTTGTCAATATCTCTGTCAATGTTTTGTCAATATCCCTGTCAATATCTCTGTCAATATCCCTGTCAATATCTCTGTCAATAACCCTGTCAATATCTCTGTCAATATAACTGTCAATATCCCTGATCAATAACCATGACCAATATCACTGATCAATATCTCGATCAATATCTCGGTCAATATCCCTGTCAATATCGCTGTCAATATCCCTGTCAATATCTCTGTCAATATCTCTGTCAATATCCCTGTCACTGTCCCTTTCAATGTCTCTGTCAATATCTCTGTCACTATCTCTTTCAATATGCTTGTCAATATCGCTGTCAATATCTCTGTCAATATCTCTTTCAATATCCAGGATCATTATCTCTGTCAATATCCCTGTCACTATCCCTTTCAATATCTCTGTCAATATCCCTGTCAATATCTCTGTCATTATCCCTGTCAATATCTCTGTCAATAACCCTGTCAATATCCCTGATCAATAAACCTGAGCAATATCTCTGTCAATATATATGTTAGTACCTCTGTCAATATTCCTGTCAATATCTTTGTTATAATCCAGGGGTGTCAAACGTACGGCCCGCGGGCCGGATCAGGCCCGCAAACGGGTTTAATCCGGCCCGCGAGATGATTAAAAATGTTTTCAATAAAATAAACTGCTGTTCCAATTGCGTCCACTGGATGGCGCAATAGCAATTGTGTTAAGCAAGCAAAGTGTTTATACAGGGGCAGAGCAAGTAGGTCAAGCACGTGCAGACAATGAGCTACTTTGTTTTCCCCGCGATATTTATTACGGCTTCTACTTTTAACATTATGTGCTTTGGCACCCTCATTGCCCCAATATGTCTCTGTCAAAAAAGAGAAAAGTGGACGCAGAGTGCAGAGTGTTCCAAGAAAAATGGTCATCCTATTTAATCACAGAATTGAATGGGAAAGCTGTATGTTTGGTGTGTTCAGAGCATGTTGCAGTGCTGAAAGAATATAACCTTCGTCGCCACTATGTGAGTCTTCATGCCGACAAATATGACAACTTACAAGGACAGCGGAGATGAGAGAAGGTGAATGAACTGTTGGCGGGTCTGAAGAAACAGCAGTCTGTGTTTACTCACAGACGAGACATCAGTGACGCTGCAGTGAAAGCTAGCTACCTCATTGCTAATGAAATCGCAGTGGCTTCAAAAACATTTAGTGAGAGTGAATTTGTAAAAACATTGCATGATGAAGGCAGCGGAGATTGTGTGCCCTGAAAAGCGGCAGGCTTTTGAAAATATCAGCCTGACAAGAAACACAGTTGCAGACAGGATTTCCGATCTTTCAGTGGATTTGGACAGCCAGTTGAAGCAAAAAGTAAAGTCATTTATTGCGTTTTCGGTTGCAATTGATGAAAGCACGGACATTACAGATGTTGCACAACTGGCCATTTTTTCATCCGCGGAGTTGATGACACATTGACCGTCACCGAGAAGTTTGTGGAGTTGGTGCCGATGACAGATACAACGACAGCAGCTGATATTTTTACCGCACTCGTCGGCGCGCTGGACAGGGTCGGAGTGGACTGGTCCCGCGCTGTCAGCCTGGCTACAGATGGTGCGCCCTCAATGATCGGGAAAAAGCAGGCGTTGCTGACAAAGTTCAGAGAGAAAGTGCAATCTGCAAATGGAGGACGTGATTTTTGACTTTTCACTGTATTTTGCACCAGGAGGCTTTGTGTTGCAAGTCATTAAAGATGGATAACGTCATGAAGGTGGTCATCCAAACTGTTGATTTCATCCGATCCAGAAGCCTGAATCACCGTCAGTTTGACAGCCTTCTCAGAGAGAAAGACCACATCTATGGCCTGCCATACCACACTGAGGTAAGATGGTTAAGCCGAGGTGCTGTGCTGAGGCGTTTCTTTGATTTACGAGAAGAAATTGAACAGTTCATGGAAGAAAAGGGCAAACCAGTGTTAGAATTTCATTCCGCAGAATGGATGCCGGACCTTGCATTTATGGTGGATGTTACAGAGCACCTGAATAACTTGAACAAACAGCTGCAAGGGCGCAACAAAGTTGTCACGCAGTATTATGACAGCATACGTTCTTTCAAGTTGAAGCTGTCATTGTGGGAGACGCAACTTGCCGGTGGTGATGCAGCTCACTTCCCCTGTCTGAAAAATGTGTGCGCGACCCAACATGTGGCAGACATGAAGCGGTTCAAAGATAAAATAACGGGACTGTTACGGGAGTTTGAGCAACGCTTTCAGATTTATGTTTATATGTTTTTATGTTGATGTGCTATTGTTTTTAATTGATTTTATTTCATTTGTATATTTAACCTATTCTTGACTCTGTGGTTCTTGCACTTGTTTGGGAAACAGGATTTCATTATTTTTATCTACATTTCTGCCTGAGAAATGACACCCTGATATAGTTCTGTGATCTGTGATATACTTCTGTGAATCACTGAGGCATTGTGTGTTTGTGTGTTCTTTGTCCTCAGAACTTTCAAATAACTTGAGGTGTTTTATGATTAATAGTGATGTTGTGCTTTTGGACACTGTCCTCAGGCTCCAGCTTTATGTTTATATGTTTTTATGTTGATGTGCTATTGTTTTTAATTGATTTTATTTTATTTGTATATTTAACCTATTCTTGACTCTGTGGTTCTTGCACTTGTTTGGGGAACAGGATTTCATTATTTTTATCTACATTTCTGCCTGAGAAATGACACCCTGATATAGTTCTGTGATCTGTGAAACAGTTCTGTTAATCACTGAGGCATTGTGTGTTTGTGTGTTCTTTTTCTTTAGAATTTTCAAATAAACTTGACGTGTTTTATGATTAATAGTGATGTTGTGCTTGTACTATTTTGGACACACTGTCCTCAGGCTCCAGCTTTATGTTGTATGTTGATCGTATTAAAACAAAGAAAACAATCTGAAGTTGTTGTTTTTAAGTTATGTATACCATGATTTTTCCGGTCCGGCCCACTTGGGAATAGATTTTCCTCCATGTGGCCCCTGAGCTAAAATGAGTTTGACACCCCTGTTATAATCCCTGTAAATTTCGCTGTCAATATCCCTGTCAATATCTCTGTCAATATCCTTGTCAATATCCTTGTCAATATCTAGGTCAATATCTCTGTCAATATCTCTGTCAATATCCCTGTCAATATCTCTGACAATATCTAGGTCAATATCTCTATCAATATCTCTCTCAATATCCCTTTCAATATCTCTGTCAATATCCTTGTCAATATCCCTGTCAATATTTCTGTAAATATCTCCGTAAATATCTTAGTCAATATCTTTTGCAATATCCTTGACCAATATCTCTGTCAATATCTCTGTCAATAATCCGGACAACATCCTTCTCAAAATCCTTGTCAATGTCTCTGTCATAATCCCTGTCAATATCCCTGATCAATAAACCTGAGCAATATCTCTGATCAATATCTCTGTCAATATCTCTGTCAATATCCCTGTCAATATCTCTGTCAATATTCCTGTCAATATCTCTGTCAATATCTCTTTCATTATCCCTGTCAATATCTCTTATCATTAAACCTGAGCAATATCTCTGATCAATATCTCTGTCAATATCCCTGTCAATATCCCTGTCAATACCTCTGTCAATGTCCCTGTCAATATCTCTGTCAATATCCTTGTCAATATCTAAGTCAACATCCCTGTCAATATCTCTTTCAATATCTCTTTCAATATCCCTGATTATTATCTCTGTCAATATCTCTATAAAAATCCCTGTCAATATCCTTGACAATACCTCTGTAAAAATCCCTATCAATATCCCTGTCAATATCTCTGTCAATATCTAAGTCAACCTCCCTGTCAATATCCCTGTCAATATCTCTGTTAATATCCATGTCAATATCTCTGTCAATATCTCTTTCAATATCCCTGTCAATATCTCTTATCAATAAACCTGAGCAATATCCCTGATCAATATCTCTGTCAATATCTCTGTCAATAGCCCTGTCAATATCTCTGTCAATATCCCTGTCAATATCTCTGTCAACATCTCTGTCAATATCTCTTGCAATGTTTCTGATCAAATCTCTGTCAATATCTCTGTCAATATCCCTGTCAATATCTCTCTCAATATCCCTGTCTGTATCCCTGTCAATATCCCTGTCAATATCTCTGTCAATATCCCTGTCACTATCACTTTCAATATTTCTGTAAATATATCCCTGTCAATATCCCTTATCAATAAACCTGAGCAATATCCCTGATCAATATCTTTGTCAATATATATGTTAGTATCTCTGTCAATATCCCTGTCAATATCTCTGTCAATATCTCTGTTATAATTCCTGTCAATATCTCTGTCAATATCCCTGTCAATATCTCTGTCAATATCCCTGTCAATATCCCTGTCAATACCTCTGTCAATATCCCTGTCAATATCTCTGTCAATATCCCTGTCAATATCTAAGTCAACATCCCTGTCAATATCTCTTTCAATATCTCTTTCAATATCTCTTTCAATATCCCTGATTATTATCTCTGTCAATATCTCTGTAAAAATCCCTGTCAATATCCTTGACAATACCTCTGTAAAAATCCCTATCAATATCCCTGTCAATATCTAAGTCAACCTCCCTGTCAATATCCCTGTCAATATCTCTGTTAATATCCATGTCAATATCTCTGTCAATATCTCTTTCAATATCCCTGTCAATATCTCTTATCAATAAACCTGAGCAATATCCCTGATCAATATCTCTGTCAATATCTCTGTCAATAGCCCTGTCAATAGCCCTGTCAATATCCCTGTCAATATCTCTGTCAACATCTCTGTCAATATCTCTTGCAATGTTTCTGATCAAATCTCTGTCAATATCTCTGTCAATATCCCTGTCAATATCTCTCTCAATATCCCTGTCTGTATCCCTGTCAATATCCCTGTCAATATCTCTGTCAATATCCCTGTCACTATCACTTTCAATATTTCTGTAAATATATCCCTGTCAATATCCCTTATCAATAAACCTGAGCAATATCCCTGATCAATATCTTTGTCAATATATATGTTAGTATCTCTGTCAATATCCCTGTCAATATCTCTGTCAATATCTCTGTTATAATCCCTGTCAATGTCGCTGTATATATCCCTGTCAATATCTCTGTCAATATCCCAGTCAATATCTCTGTCGATATGTCTCTCAATATCCCTTTCAATATCTCTGTCAATATCCTTTTCAAAATCCCTGTCGATATCTCTCTCAATATCTCTGTAAATATCCCTGTCTATATACCTGTCAATATCGCTGTCTGCATCCCTAACAATATCTCTGTAAATATCTCTGTAAATATCTTTGTCAATATATTTTGCAATATCCCTGATCAATATCTCTGTCAATATCTCTGTCAATATCTCTGTCAATATCCATGTCAATATCTCTGTCAATATCCTTGTCAATATCTCTGTCAATGTTTTGTCAATATCCCTTTCAATTTCTCTGTCAATATCCCTGTCAATATATCTGTCAATATCCCTATCAATATCTCTGTCAATATACCTGTCAATATCCCTGATCAATAACCATGACCAATATCTCTGTCAATATCTCTGTCAATATCCCTGTCAATATCTCTGTCAATATCCCTGTCAATATCTAGGTCAATATCTCTATCAATATCTCTCTCAATATCCCTTTCAATATCTCTGTCAATATCCTTGTCAATATCCCTGTCAATATCTCTGTAAATATCTTAGTCAATATCTTAGTCAATATCTTTTGCAATATCCTTGATCAATATCTCTGTCAATATCTCTGTCAATATTCCGGACAATATCCTTCTCAATATCTTTGTCAATGTCGCTGTCAATATCTCTGTCAATATCCCTGTCAATATCCCTGTCAATATCCCTGTCAATATCCCTGTCAATATCTCTGTCAATATCCCTGTAAATATATAAGTCAACATCCCTGTTAGTATCTCTGTCAATATCTCTGTCAATATCTCTGTTATAATCCCTGTCAATGTTTTATCAATATCTCTGTCAATATCTCTGTCAATTTCCCTGTCAATATCCCTGTCAATATCTCTTTCAATATCTCTGTCAATATCTCTTATCAATAAACCTGAGCAATATCCCTGATCAATATCTCTGTCAATATTCCTGTCAATATCCCTGTCAATACCTCTGTCAATATCCCTGTCAATATCTCTGTCAATATCCCTGTAATATCTAAGTCAACATCCCTGTCAATATCTCTGTCAATATCACTGTCAATATCTCTGTTAATATCTTTGTCAATATCCCTGTCACTATCTCTGTCAATACCCTTGTCAATATATCTGTCAATATCCCCTGTCAATATCTCTTATCAATAAACCTGAGCAATATCCCTGATCAATATCTATGTCAATATATCTGATAGTATCTCTGTCAATATCTCTGTTATAATCCCTGTCATTGTCGCTGTCAATATCTCTGTCAATATCCCTGTCAATATCTCTCTCAATATCCCTTTCAATATATCTGTCAATATCCTTGTCAATATCCATGTCAATATCCATGTAAATATCTCTGTAAATATCTCTTTAAATAACTTTGTCAATATCTTTTGCAATATCCCTGATCAATATCCATGTCAATATCCTTGTCAATATCCCTGTCAATGTCTATGTCAACATCTCTGTCAATATCCCTGTCAATATCCCTGTCAATACCTATGTCAATATCCCTTTCAATATCCCTGACAATATCTCTGTAAATATCCCTGTCAATATCTCTTTCAATATCCCTGTCAATATCTAAGTCAACATCCCTGTCAATATCTCTGTCAATATCACTGTCAATATCTCTGTTAATATATTTGTCAATATCTCTGTCAATATCCCTGTCAATATCTCTGTCAATATCTCTTTAAATATCTCTGTCAATATCCCTGTCAATATCCCTGTCAATATCTAACTCAACATCCCTGTCAATATCTCTGTCAATATCAATGTCAATATCTCTGTTAATATATTTGTCAATATCTCTGTCAATATCAAAGTCAATATCTCTGTCAATATCCCTGTCAATATCCCTGTCAATACCTCTGTCAATATCCCTGTCAATATCTCTGTCAATATCCCTGTCATTATAAATGTCAATTTCCCTGTCAATATCTCTGTCAATATCTCTTTCAATATCCCTGATCAATATATCTGCCTATATATCCGTCAATATCCCTGTCAATATCCCTGTCAATTCCTCTTTCAATATCCCTGTCACTATACCTGTCAATATCCCTGACAATACCTCTGTAAATATCCCTGTCAATATCTCTGTCAATATCTCTGTTAATAGCCCTGTCAATAGCCCTGTCATTATCTCTGTCAATATCTTTGTCAATATCCCTGTCAATATCTCTGTCAATATCCATGTCAATATCCCTTTCACTATCTCTGTCAATATGCCTGTCAACATCTCTGTCAATACGCCTGTCAATAATCCTGTCAATATCTCTGTCAATATCCATGTCATTATCAATGTCAATCTCCCTGTCAATACCTCTGTCACCATCTCTGTCAATATGCCTGTCAACATCTCTGTTAATACCTCTGTCAATACCCCTGTGAATATCTTTGTCAATATCCCTGTCATTATCAATTTCCCTGTCAATACCTTTGTCAATATCTCTGTCAATATATCTGTCAATATCTCTGTCAATATATCTGTCAATATCCTTGTCAATATCCCTGTCAATATTTTTGTAAATATCTCTGTAAATATCTTAGTCAATAGATTTTGCAATATCCTTGATCAATATCTCTGCCAATATCTCTGTCAATATTCGGACAATATCCTTCTCAATATCCTTGTCAATGTCTCTTTCAATATCCCTGTCAATATCTCTCATCAATAAACCTGAGCAATATCCCTGATCAATATATCTGTCAATATCCCTGTCAATATCCCTGTCAATACCTCTGTCAATATCCTGGTCAATATCTCTGTCAATATCCCTGTCAATATCTAAGTCAACATCCCTGTCAATATCTCTTTCAATATCTCTTTCAATATCCCTGATTATTATCTCTGTCAATATCTCTGTAAAAATCCCTGTCAATATCCTTGACAATACCTCTTTAAAAATCCCTATCAATATCCCTGTCAATATCTCTGTCAATATCTTAGTCAACCTCCCTGTAAATATCCCTGTCAATATCTTTGTCAATATCCCTGTCATTATCAATTTCCCTGTCAATACCTTTGTCAATATCTCTGTCAATATATCTGTCAATATCTCTGTCAATATATCTGTCAATATCCTTGTCAATATCCCTGTCAATATTTTTGTAAATATCTCTGTAAATATCTTAGTCAATAGATTTTGCAATATCCTTGATCAATATCTCTGCCAATATCTCTGTCAATATTCCGGACAATATCCTTCTCAATATCCTTGTCAATGTCTCTTTCAATATCCCTGTCAATATCTCTCATCAATAAACCTGAGCAATATCCCTGATCAATATATCTGTCAATATCCCTGTCAATATCCCTGTCAATACCTCTGTCAATATCCTGGTCAATATCTCTGTCAATATCCCTGTCAATATCTAAGTCAACATCCCTGTCAATATCTCTTTCAATATCTCTTTCAATATCCCTGATTATTATCTCTGTCAATATCTCTGTAAAAATCCCTGTCAATATCCTTGACAATACCTCTTTAAAAATCCCTATCAATATCCCTGTCAATATCTCTGTCAATATCTTAGTCAACCTCCCTGTAAATATCCCTGTCAATATCTCTGTCAATATCCATGTCAATATCTCTGTCAATATCTCTTTCAATATCACTGTCAATATCTCTTTTCAATAAACCTGAGCAATATCCCTGATCAATATCTCTGTCAATATCCCTGATCAATATCTCTGTCAATATCTCTGTCAATATCCCTGTCAATATCCCTGTCAATATCTCTGTCAATATCTCTCTCAATATCCCTTTCAATATCTCTGTCAATATCTATCTCAATATCTCTGTAAATATCCCTGTCAATATACATGTCAATATCCCTGTCTGCATCCCTAACAATATTTCTGTAAATATCTCTGTAAATATCTTTGTAAATATATTTTGCAATATCCCTGATCAATATATCTGTCAATATCTCTGTCAATATCCATGTCAATATCTCTGTCAATATCTCTGTCAATATCTCTCTCAATATCCCTGTCAATATATCTTTCAATATCTCTGTCAATATCCCTGTCAATATCTCTGTCAATATCCCTGTCAATATCTCTGTCAAATTACCTGTCAATATCCCTGATCAATAACCATGACCAATATCACTGATCAATATCCTTGTCAATATCTCTTTTAATATCCCTGTCACTATCCCTTTCAATGTCTCTGTCAATATCTCTGTCACTTTCTCTGTCAATATGCCTGTCAATATCGATCTCAATATATCTGTCAATATCTCTGTCAATATCTCTTTCAATATCCCTGATCAATATCTCTGTCAATATCTCTGTCAATATCTCCATCAATTTCTCTGTCTGTATTTCTGTCAATATCCCTGTCAATGTCTCTGTCAATATCTCTGTCAATATCTCTGTCAATATCCCTGTCACTATCCCTTTCAATATCTCTGCCAATATCTCTGTCAATATCCCTGTCAATAACCCTGTCAATATCCCTGATCAATAAACCTGAGCAATATCTCTGATCAATATCTCTGTCAATATGTATGATAGTACCTCTGTCAATATCTCTGTCAATATCTCTGTTATAATCCCTGTCAATGTTTTGTCAATATCTCTGTCAATATCCCTGTTAATATATCTGTCAACATCTCTCTCAATAGCCTTTTCAATATCCATCAATATCCTTGTAAATATCTCTGTAAATATCTTAGTCAATATATTTTGCAATATCCTTGATCAATATCTCTGTCAATATCTCTGTCAATATTCCGGACAATATCCTTCTCAATATCCTTGTCAATGTCGCTGTCAATATCACTGTCAATATCCCTGTCAATACCTCTGTCAATATCCCTGTCAATATCCCTGTCAATATCTAAGTCAACATCCCTGTTATTATCTCTGTCAATATACCTGTCAACATCTCTTTCAATATCTCTGTCAATACCCTTGTCAATATCTCTGTCAATATCTTTGTTATTATCAATGTCAATTTCCCTGTCAATATCTCTGTCAATATCTCTTTCAATATCCCCTGTCAATATCTCTTATCAATAAACCTGAGCAATATCCCTGATCAATATCTCTGTCAATATATCTGTTAGTATCTCTGTCAATATCTCTGTTATAATCCCTGTCATTGTCGCTGTCAATATCTCTGTCAATATCCCTGTCAATATCAAAGTCAATATCTCTGTCAATATGTCTCTCAATATCCCTTTCAATGTCTCTGTCAATATCCTTGTCAATATCCCTGCCAATATCTCTGTAAATATCTCTTTCAATATCTTTGTCAATATCTTTTGCAATATCCCTGATCAATATCTCTGTCAATATTCCAGTCAATATCCTTGTCAATATCCCTGTCAATGTCTCTGTCAATATCTCTGTCAATATCCCTGTCAATACCTCTGTCAATATCCCTGTCAATATCCCTGACAATACCTTTGTAAATATCACTTTCAATATCTCTGTCAATATCCCTGTCAATATCTAAGTCAACATCCCTGTCAATATCCCTGTCAATATCTCTGTCAATACCCCTGTCAATATGCCTGTCAACATCTCTGTTAATATCTCTGTCAATACCCCTGTGAATATCTTTGTCAATATCCCTGTCATTATCAATTTCCCTGTCAATACCTTTGTCAATATCTCTGTCAACATCTCTGTCAACATCTCTGTCAATATCTCTTGCAATGTCTCTGATCAAATCTCTGTCAATATGTCTGTCAATATCCCTGTCATATCTCTGTCAATATCCATGTCACAATCTCTGTCAATATCAAAATCAAAATGTATTGTATGTCGTCTGCGTAACAATGATAGGAGAGACCATGTGAGGATATGACAGAGCCAAGTGACTTGGTGTATACAGAGAGAATAGGAGAGGGCCTAGAACTGAGCCCTGTGGGACACCAGTGGTGAGAGCACGTGGTGCGGAGACAGATTCTCGCCACGCCACCTGGTAGGAGCGACCTGTCAGGTAGGACGCAATCCAAGAGTGAGCAGCGCTGGAGATGCCCAACTCGGAGAGGGTGGAGAGGAGGATCTGATGGTTCACAGTATCAAAGGCAGCAGATAGGTCTAGAAGGATAAGAGCAGAGGAGAGAGAGTTAGCTTTAGCAGTGCGGAGAGCCTCCGTGACACAGAGAAGAGCAGTCTCAGTTGAATGACCAGTCTTGAAACCTGACTGGTTTGGATCAAGAAGATCATTCTGAGAGAGATAGCAGGAGAGTTGGCTAGAGATGGCACGCTTAAGAGTTTTGGAGAGAAAAGAAAGAAGGGATACTGGTCTGTAGTTGTTGACATCGGAGGGATCGAGTGTAGGTTTTGTGAGGAGGGGTGCAACTCTCGCTCTCTTGAAGACGGAAGGGACATGGCCAGCGGTCAAGGATGAGTTGATGAGCGAGGTGAGGTAAGGGAGGTCTCCGGAAATGGTCTGGAGAAGAGGGGATAGGGTCAAGCGGGCAGGTTGTTGGGCGGCCGGCCGTCACAAGTCGCAAGATTTCATCTGGAGAGAGAGGGGAGAAAGAAGTCAAAGCATAGGGTAGGGCAGTGTGAGCAGGACCAGCTGTGTCATTTGACTTAATAAATGAGGATCGGATGTCGTCAACCTTCTTTTCAAAATGGTTGACGAAGTCATCCACAGAGAGGGATGAGGGAGGGGGAGGAGGATGGGGATTCAGCAGGGAGGAGAATGTGGCAAAGAGCTTCCTAGGGTTAGAGGCAGAGGCTTGACATTTAGAGTGGTAGAAAGTGGCTTTAGCAGCGGAAACAAAGGAAGAGAATGTAGAGAGGAGGGAGTGAAAAGATGACAGGTCCGCAGGGAGTCTAGTTTTCCTCCATTTCCGCTCGGCTGCCCGGAGCCCTCTTCTGTGAGCTCGCAATGAGTCGTCAAGCCACGGAGCTGGAGGGGAGGACCGAGCCGGCAGGGAGGATAGGGGACATAGAGAGTCAAAAGATGCAGAAAGGGAGGAGAGGAGGGTTGAGGAGGCAGAATCAGGAGATCAGAGGGAGAAGGATTTAGCAGAGGGAAGAGATGATAGGATGGAAGAGGAGAGAGTAGTGGGAGAGAGAGAGCGAAGGTTGTGACAGCACATTACCATCGGAGTAGGGGCAGAGTGAGTAGTGTTGGAGGAGAGCGAGAGAGAAAAGGATACAAAGTAGTGGTCGGAGACTTGGAGGGGAGTTGCAGTGAGATTAGTAGAAGAACAGCATCTAGTAAAGATGAGGTCAAGCGTATTGCCTGCCTTGTGAGTAGGGGGGGACGGTGAGAGGGTGAGGTCAAAAGAGGAAAGGAGTGGAAAGAAGGAGGCAGAGAAAAATGAGTCAAAGGCAGACGTAGGGAGGATAAAGTCACTCAGAACTGTGAGGGGTGAGCCATCCTCAGGAAAGGAACTTTTCAAGGCGTCAAGCTCATTGATGAACTCTCCAAGGGAACCTGGAGGGCGATAAATGACAAGGATGTTAAGCTTGAATGGGCTAGTGACTGTGACAGCATGGAATTCAAATGAGGAGATAGACAGATGGGTCAGGGGAAAAAGAGAGAATGTCCACTTGGGAGAGATGAGGATTCCTGTGCCACCGCCGCACTGACCAGATGCTCTCGGGGTATGCGAGAACACATGGTCAGACAAGGAAAGAGCAGTAGGAGTAGCAGTGTTTTCTGTGGTAATCCATGTTTCCGTCAGCGCCAAGAAGTTGAGGGACTGGAGGGTAGCATAGGCTGAGATGAACTCTGCCTTGTTGGCCACAGAACGGCAGTTCCAGAGGCTGCCGGAGTCCTGGAACTCCATGTGGGTCGTGCGCGCAAGGACCACCAGATTAGAGTGGCGGCAGCCACGCGGTGTGAGGCGTTTGTATGGCCTGTGCAGAGAGGAGAGAACAGGGATAGACAGACATAGTTGACAGGCTACAGAAAAAGGCTACAGTAATGCAAAGGAGATCGGAATGAAATTAACTAAACATCTGGGAAAGCGAGAGAGCGGGGCCTCCCTCACTTACATTTCACTGAAACACTCAAATATAACTCTTCCAACTTCCACTTTAGAAATTATAATTGTTGTAAACTACAGCGGTTCAATGTTTTCTAGGAATAGACTCTAACTGAGTTTATTCAGCTAGCTAACTTGGTACAGTATTCTTCCGTGAAAACCGTCCAGGGCTCCGAATCCTATGACGCCATATCCAACTAGTATGCCAGCCTCCAATAACATGGTTTAGCACCAATACTCGGTTACAACAAACCAGTGTGTTAACACGCCAAAGAGATCATTTGTGTCTGTGTCTAACATTGTGTAAAGTTTTGGGTTAGATTTGACAGTTTGAGTGAGTACGTCGTCAACTTATTCAGCCAGTTAGTTAGCTAGAATAGTTAGCATACTAGCTAGCCATTGCGCTCTGCCAACTAAACACCCCTCCTCCGACGGCACGAAACACACAGAGAGAGCCAAGCTAACGTTAACTAGTCACCCATGTCCCGAATTCCCTTGAACGACTCTTGTTACCAGTATGTAAAAACAAAACAAAAATAAATGTAGGTTATAACTTACCCTTAGTAGCTACTGTTAGCCAGTTAAGTGCAAAGCTAGCCACTGAATCGATTCAGCCAGTTCGTGTCTGTCCCAACGGAGAGAAAGCATCTCCAAATATTACAGCTAGGTCGTTCCAGCTATTGTTTGGTTAGCTATCCAGGTAGCAACAAGCTAGCTACATTTTGAGTAAAGTAGCAACTAACTACCTAACGTTAACACTTCAGATAATGAGGTTAGAAAAACAGCTGAATGGTAGGTAGCTAGATGGCATAATTACAGGTACTCTTAAGCGTAAAATAACATTGGAAATAACTATCCACAGTTGCTAATAGTTACGAGTAGCTACCCGCTAGCTAGCTAGCTTTATTGGTCCAGGTAGTGGGTTAGTGTCACGGTCGTCTATGTCGTCCAAGTATGACCAAGGCGCAACGTGTCCAAGAAACATGACTTTATTTAGCAAAGTAACCAAAATCCAAAACAAAAGACGACTCAATGAAGTCCACGGTACACAGACCGAAAAAGGAACAAAAACCCACAAACACCAGGTGAAAACACACAGTTTAAATATGGCTCCCAATCAGAGATAACGAGCCGAGAGCTGACACTCGTTACCTCCGATTGGGAGTCACATGACTAATAAACCAGAAAGACAACCCCCTAGACACCCCAACCAAACAGCACACAACAAAACGAACACACCCATACCCAACCTAACCCACACAACACCCAACAATACAAACACACCCTGGTTCAAAAACAACGTCCCGGAACCAGAGCGTGACAGTTAGCTAGCCTCATGCTTCACCGGGCTCAGCCGAATACAATACTTACCTACAATAATTACCTATAATAACCTACAATAACTACCTAGATAAACGACCTACAATACCTAACTACAATACCTACGTACAGTCTAAATACATGGTTTAAGCTTTACTCAACACCATATAAGAAGCCAAGCTTACCTCCCGCTAGAGAAGATACAACCTCACCCGACCAGACCAGGACACCATAAACCTGTCAATATCCCTGTCAATATCCTTGTAAAAACCTCAGTCAATATCCCTGTCAATATCTCTGTCGATATCCCTGTCAATATCTCTGTCAATATCTCTGTCAATATCTACAGTGGGGAGAACAAGTATTTGATACACTGCCGATTTTGCAGGTTTTCCTACTTACAAAGCATGTAGAGGTCTGTAATTTTTATCATAGGTACACTTCAACTGTGAGAGACGGAATCTAAAACAAAAATTCAGAAAATCACATTGTATGATTTTTAAGTAATTTATTTGCATTTTATTGCATGACATAGGAATTTGATCACCTACCAACCAGTAAGAATTACGGCTCTTACAGACCTGTTAGTTTTTCTTTAAGAAGCCCTCCTGTTCTCCACTCATTACCTGTATTAACTGCACCTGTTTGAACTCGTTACCTGTATAAAAGACACCTGTCCACACATTCAATCAAACAGACTCCAACCTCTCCACAATGGCCAAGACCAGAGAGCTGTGTAAGGACATCAGGGATAAAATTGTAGACCTGCACAAGGCTGGGATGGGCTACAGGACAATAGGCAAGCAACTTGGTGAGAAGGCAACAACTGTTGGCGCAATTATTAGAAAATGGAAGAAGTTCAAGATGGCGGTCAATCACCCTCGGTCTGGGGCTCCATGCAAGATCTCACCTCGTGGGGTATCAATGATCATGAGGAAGGTGAGGGATCAGCCCAGAAGTACACGGCAGGACCTGGTCAATGACCTGAAGAGAGCTGGGACCACAGTCTCAAAGAAAACCATTAGTAACACACTACGTCGTCATGGATTAAAATCCTGCAGCGCACGCAAGGTTCCCTTGCTCAAGCCAGCGCATGTCAAGGCCCGTCTGAAGTTTGCCAATGACCATCTGGATGATCCAGAGGAGGAATGGGAGAAGGTCATGTGGTCTGATGAGAAAAAAATATAGCTTTTTGGTCTAAACTCCACTCGCCATGTTTGGAGGAAGAAGAAGGATGAGTACAATCCCAAGAACACCATCCCAACCGTGAAGCATGGAGGTGGAAACATCATTCTTTGGGGATGCTTTTCTGCAAAGGGGACAGGACGACTGCACCGTATTGAGGGGAGGATGGATGGGGCCATGTATCGCGAGAACTTGGCCAACAACCTCCATCCCTCAGTAAGAGCATTGAAGATGGGTCGTGGCTGGGTCCTTTAGCATGACAACGACCCGAAACTCACAGCCAGGGCAACTAAGGACTGGCTCCGTAAGAAGCATCTCAAGGTCCTGGAGTGGCCTAGCCAGTCTCCAGACCTGAACCCAATATAAAATCTTTGGAGGGAGCTGAAAGTCTGTATTGCCCAGCAACAGCCCCGAAACCTGAAGGATCTGGAGAAGGTCTGTGTGGAGGAGTGGGCCAAAATCCCTGCTGCAGTGTGTGCAAACCTAGTCAAGACCTACAGGAAACGTATGATCTCTGTAATTGCAAACAAAGGTTTCTGTACCAAATATTAAGTTCTGCTTTTCTGAGGTATCAAAGACTTATGTCATGCAATAAAATGCAAATGAATTACTTAAAAATCATACAATGTGATTTTCTGGATTTTTGTTTTAGATTCCGTCTCTCACAGTTGACGTGTACCTATGATAACAATTACAGACCTCTACATGCTTTGTAAGTAGGAAAACCTGCTAAATCGGCAGTGTATCAAATACTTGTTATCCCCACTGTATGTCAATATCCCTGTCAATATCTACGTCAAAATCCCTGTCACAATCTCTGTCAATATCCCTGTCAATATCTCTCTCAATATCCCTGTCAATATCTCTGTCAATATCCCTGTCAATATCTATGTCAATATCTCCGTCAATATTCCTGTCAAGACCTCTGTTAATATCCATGTCTGTATCCCTGTCAACATCTCTGTCAATATCTCTGTCAATATCCCTGTCAATATCCCTGTCAATATCCCTGTCATTATCTCTGTCAATATCTCTGTAAAAATCCCTGTCAATATCTCTTTCAACATCTCTGTCAATATCCCTGTCAATATTTCTGTAAATATCTTTGTCAATATATTTTGCAATATCCCTGATCAATACCTCTGTCAATATCTCTGTCAATATTCCTGTCAATATCCTTGTCAATGTCTCTGTCAATATCTTTGTCAATATCTCTTTCAATATCTTTGTCAATATCCCTGTCAATATCTCTGTCAGTATCCCTGTCAATATCCCTGATCAATAAACCTGACCAATATCCCTGATCAATATCTCTGTCAATATATCTGTTAGTATCTCTGTCAACATCCCTGTCAATATCTCTGTCAGTATCCCTGTCAATATCCCCGATCAATAAACCTGACCAATATCCCTGATCAATATCTCTGTCAATATATCTGTTAGTATCTCTGTCAATATCTCTGTCAATATCTCTATCAATATCCCATTCAAAATCTCTGTCAACATCTCTGTCAATACCCCTGTCAATATCCCTGTCAATATCTCTGTCAATATCACTGTCAAGATCTTGCTCAATGTCCCTGTCAATATCTATTTCAATATCTCTGTAAATATCTCTGTAAATATCTTTGTCAATATCTTTTGCAATATACCCGATCAATATCTCTGTCAATATTCCTGTCAATATACTTTTCAATATCCCTGTCAATATCCCTGTCAATATCTTTGTCAATATCAATATCAATATCTCTGTCAATATCTCTGTCAATATCCCTGTCACTATCTCTGTCAATATCTCTTTCAAAATATCTGTAAATATCTCTGTCAATATCCCTGTCAATATCCCGGTCAATATCCTATCAATATCCCTGATCAATAACCCTGACTAATATCCCTGATCAATATCTCTGTCAATATATCTCTGTGTCTCTTTCAATATCCCTGTCAATATCTCTGTCAATATGTCTGTCAATATCCCTGTCAATATCCCCGTCAATATCCCTGTCAATATCCCTGTCAATATCCCTGTCAATATTTCTGTCAATATCTCTGTCAATAACCCTGACCAATATCTCTTTCAATATCTTTGTCAATATCCCTGTCAATATCTCTGTCAGTATCCCTGTCAATATCCCTGATCAATAAACCTGACCAATATCCCTGATCAATATATCTGTCAATATATCTGTTAGTATCTCTGTCAATATCTCTGTCAATATCTCTCTCAATATCCCATTCAAAATCTCTGTCAATATCTCTGTCAATACCCCTGTCAATATCGCTGTCAATATCTTGCTCAATGTCCCTGTCAATATCTATTTCAATATCTCTGTAAATATCTCTGTAAATATCTTTGTCAATATCTTTTGCAATATACTTATCAATATCCCTGTCAATGTCTCTGTCAATATCCCTGTCAATCTCCCTGTCAATATCCCTGTCAATATCTTTATCAATATCAATATCTCTGTCAATATCTCTGTCAATATCCCTGTCACTATCTCTGTCAATATCTCTTTCAAAATATCTGTAAATATCTCTGTCAATATCCCTGTCAATATCCCGGTCAATATCCTATCAATATCCCTGATCAATAACCCTGACTAATATCCCTGATCAATATATCTGTCAATATATCTGTGTCTCTTTCAATATCCCTGTCAATATCTCTGTCAATATGTCTGTCAATATCCCTGTCAATGTCGCTGTCAATATCCCCGTCAATATCCCTGTCAATATCTCTGTCAATAACCCTGACCAATATCACTGATCAATATCTCTGTCAATATCTCTGTCACTCTCTCTGTCAATATACCTGTCAATATCGCTGTCAATATCGCTGTCAATATCCCTGTCAATGTCTCTGTAAATGTCCTTGTCAATATCTCTGTCAATATCTCTGTCAATATCCCTGTCAATATCGCTGTCAATATTTCTGTCAATATCTCTGTCAATAACCCTGACCAATATCACTGATCAATATCTCTGTCAATATCTCTGTCACTCTCTCTGTCAATATACCTCTCAATATCGCTGTCAATATCGCTGTCAATATCCCTGTCAATGTCTCTGTAAATGTCCTTGTCAATATCTCTGTCAATATCTCTGTCAATATCTCTGTCAATATCCCTGTCAATATCCCTGTCAATATTTCTGTCAATATCAATAAATCAATAAAACCGACTACTGACAAATTACTGTCTCTACGCTCACCACTAACACTCTCACCAACACTCACTTTCTCAGACTCACTTTGAAGTCAATCCAAAACATTACCATAATGATTGTACAACTTGAGGTATGCAAGCATCTACTGGTAAGATTGATACGGTTTGTGGTTTAGCATGACTGTCCTTATATCTGCACCCCAGTGGAAGTGAAGGGTGAACAGGTTGTTCTATGGCCACTCAGAGAACAAAGAAGGTTTGAGGATGGCAGTGGATTTGTTTTGTCAGTAAGAATAACGCGTCTCAGTCTCACTGCATTGCAGACAGAGTTCTTTGTGAGAAAAGTCTACACAGGTACAGCACTATTTTCACGGCCTGCCCTAGCCACTAAGCGACATAAGCGAACAGCTAAACATTTCTCTCCATCCTATGGCAAAATGTATAGAATTGCAGGAAATTAGCTGTAAAACTGATTTTTTTTCTCTACGCCCCATGGCAAAATTAGTAGTAATAAATTTGCAAAATTATCTCTCCGCACTATGGCACTTTTTCTTTTTAATTGCAGCAAACTTCCTTTAAAACTGTCACATTTTCTCTGCGCCCCATTGAAACATTTGTAGAATTGCAGGAAATTAAGTCAAAAACGTTTTTTTCTCTGTGCCATCAAAAGCTTTAGTTTAAGGCCCCCAAAAGGCTAGGGCCAGCCCTGACTATTGTAACGGCAATATCATGACAAGTTGAGTTATTCTGGATCCATTGTGCTCATTTGACAATTGATCAGACATTTCTGTATTGTCAGGGGGATTCGGCATGAAAGATCGATGTTGAAGAGGCTGCAGTGGCTGACTCCAAGGTGGAGACTAAAAACAGAAGTTATTAATACTTCTATAATTTATCATTCATGAACTCATTTACATTTTAATGAGACTTTCCAGTCCCTCTTTCTTCTCACAGCCAGAACAAACTTATCTAGGGTCTTTGTCAACCTGTTAACATATGCATGTACAGTTGGGATGGTGTTCTTCGGCTTGCAAGTAATCCCCTTTTTCCTTCAAACATAACGATGGTCATTATGGCCAAACAGTTCTATTTTTGTTTCATCAGACCAGAGAACATTTCTCAAAAAAGTACGATCTTTGTCCCCATGTGCAGTTCCAAACTGTAGTCTGGCTTTTTTATGGCGGTTTTGGAGCAGTGGCTTCTTCCTTGCTGAGCGGTCTTTCAGGTTATGTCGATATAGGACTCGTTTTGCTGTGGATATAGATACTTTTGTATGATACTGTCTGTTCTAAAACCTAGCCGAACTCTCTTAATATATGGCCTGGATTAGTGTGAGGTCATGCTAGTCCTCCTCCTCAGTCCTGACTATCTCTCTTTCTCTCTGGCACTCAGAGATGTAAACTTATATGTTATTATCCTAACATCCCACCAGGCCCCAGTGAGAACTCTCAATCTCTGGGTTTAATGTTGTATGAAGTCATTTGAAAATAATCAACATTCATTATGTCAGCTGTGTTCTACCCAGATGGGCGCCTAATGATTTACCTTCCATTGCACATTTGGCCATGGAAAGCCATGAATGCAATAGCATCTACAGAAATCAATATGTTATTATTTCATGACTAAGTTTAATTCCTATCAATTGCACAAGTAATCTTATGGTCATTGGAGCCGATAGCTGTGAGGATTTATATATATATATATATATATGTATATATATAAATAGCAAATACTAATTAAAAAGCTGCGTTTGTCTACTGTAAATAATTAGAATTTAGTGTATTTTGTTTTCAAAGTCTGTCAGAGCACATAACTTTACTAGGTGAAATTGATTACATGTCTCTCTCTGAGCAAAACAACAACAGGGAGATCATCTTTAAGTCTGTAAAGCTCTACAAATGTTCTGTGTCCTGGTTTCTCTCCACAAAATATAATTGGGATGAAGCCGAGTTAAAGGAGAGGGGTCATTCTAGGCTGAGCACACAAGGCTTTTTCTGAACACTTACAGTTCACAACACCACTAGAATAATTATAGTGACATTTTCTTGAGAGCTGGAAAAATGATTGGAACAGTGCTGTTTTTAAAGCCAAAGAATAACTATTTTTTCATCATTTGGCTTTGTGACCCATTTGTTCTGGGCTCTGATTTTTACTTTACCAGACTGCTAAATTGGCTTTGTTTGTCTCTAACGTTAATTCCGATAAAATAAAAATTAACTACTTTAAACAAGTATCTCTGAAGATAATTTCCACTCAGCGCTGAGCTTTGCCTTTCATCCAAGTCTGTCTTCTCCAAATCATCTGAGGGCAAGGGACTCCTCTCCACCAGCCATAGTGCTGATATTGGGGTGGAAAGTAATTCTGGGGAGTCTTTGTAGAGAGGAATATGACTAGTGAAAGGTGCCATAACTATGCAGGTGCCTGTGGCCAGTGGTGCAGAACTAATGCAGCCCTCACTAGACCTGAGTCCCATGATTGGAATCGGAGGGAGGGAGGGTGAGGCAGTGTGATGACGTCAGGAGAAAGGACCCTGTCTGCCTGCAGCTTTATCTCACCCTCTGGATGTGCTGCATTAAATAAAGACCATGTTAACTTGACCTTTAAACTCTCCACTGCTTATTTCCATAGGGAAATCTTTCTGCATCACATGTTTTAGTAAACAGACAATCTTTTAGTTTCCTGCATAAGTAAAATCAGGATTATGTCTCTATTGCCATTAATTCCAATTAGACTGGTTTGGATTTTATCCCTGACCAATATGACTGCCATTTTCACCCCATTCTGGAACTTTGAGGGTTTATGACATAGCCCCTCTAGTGATTTAATAGGATCTCTATGTTCTCCCCCTGCGTCTCGTGCAACCATGGACATGATTCTTCCCTGGGGATCCATACTGATTCTACAGTTCTTTCTCCTCCTCCAACTATCCTAGTCAACCCTCTCTTGACCTTTATTTACTAAGTGATGTTTAGGTTCAGGGGCCTCAGCTGCCTTTCTTTCCCCTTAACACTCAACTGTTTGGTTGCTTGTTATACAATGCCACTGACAGTATTTGTGATATGCAATTACATTTATTAATAAGTTTAAAGAGGAGTGTATGAAGCTATGACTTTAAAATTGACAGGATGTAATGTTACCATTTTCCCCGCCCTGTGCCGTATGAGATGAAGGCGGCATCTGTGTGTATATTCTGTATGTGCATGTCCTCCAATCACCAAGCTTTCCTTTTAAACATTGTCATCTATGAAAGACTACATCAAAGAGGCGGTAAGGGGAAGACAAGACTGTCAAAAAAGATATCAACCACCACCCCCCTCACACCAAATAAAATGTGTATACGATAACAAAACACAGCCGAGGCCTGTTATATTTTTCTTCCATTGCACCAGCAAAAACGCACAAGCACCCTGGCTGCATGCTGCCTGATTAGCATTTCAAACATGACCTACATTCGGGGCCCTGGGAGCACATGTTCCCCACTTGAAAGCAGATCTCCAGATGAGCTTATTATTCAATTTCCTCTTCCACACCGAGGGCTCGCTGGAGGTGAGCAAACGGCTAGCCACAGCCAGCGAGCACACCAGCCTTTATCAGCAGATGAACGGGGCCCTTCCTGAACTCCCAGAGACTGGGCGTCGCCTTCAGAACAGTTCTCCTCTGTCTGTCCGGCTTTCAGCAGAGTCCCTGCAGCTAGCTACAGCACTCAGAGACCTCTGACAGGGCAACTATGATTAAGGCTTTCAGAAAGTTTCATATATTTTTTGCCCATATGGCACAGGCATCAGGGGTCCCTGGCCGCTGATGTCCTCATTCCCTGTCCTGATTAACCAAGTGCAAGGCAAGGCAAGGCAATCACAAATTAGTCCTAATCAAAGTAATAGGGTTGTCCTTAATTATGGCCTCAACTTTGGGGATGGCAGTGAGATCTGGCATGGAAAGATTGGAACGGTCTTCACTAAACCTCACTATATGGCAGTTAGCCACAGGGGTTGGTTGCAAGACTAGTTCAAAATGATATTTAGGATTATGGGATATGGGTTATAAATCCTGTGCCACTAAATCTGCATCCCTCTGAATAAAAATAAATTAATAAAATATATAATTTTAATAAAAATCTAATTCAAAATACTTTATGGTGAATTGAATTAAATGATTCCTCCATCACCCATAACAACATCATAATTTATTCAAAGACATGGGATTATTTCAAGTCGTTTTAATTCTGGCTGCTGTGGCCTAAATTATATCGACTACAAATGAAATTGTCTTCATAAAAAAATAGAAAAATAATTTGAAGTGGAAGTGGAAGAAAATCCATAATTTTTTTAATGCCTCATGTTTTGAGGGTGACTGTCATATTGTTGGTTCCCGGTTCCTTTCCTTCTGTCTCATCAATATGCTTGGACGAACAGATCGAGAACCGCAAGGCCCAATTTACAGATAATTTGCCCCATTAATCTGTGTGCTGCAGATGTTTGTAATTTATTTTACTCCTACAACCTCCTGCCGTGGCAGCTGTTGTGGGATGGGGGGAAGGGGGCTGTGCCAGTGTGCCAGTGTGCCAGTGCAGCATGGCTCTGGATAGAGGAACAGGTGGGGCACAGAGTGGGACACACACAGCGAGCGGTTGACTGCAGCTGCTGCCAAACACTGCACAGATAGTAGGGTGGGATGGTGTGTGTAAGAGAGAGAGAGAGAGAAAAGGACAAAGAGAGAGAGAGAGAGAGAGAGAGAGAGAGAGAGAGAGAGAGAGAGAGAGAGAGAGAGAGAGAGAGAGAGAGAGAGAGAGAGAGAGAGAGAGAGAGAGAGATGGTATTGTACTATATTTCTTTGTCATGTGAGTCTTTTTTATCCATGTGTGGCTGTGTCAAACATATTTTTGAGTGAAATATCATAATTATATTTCAAATTATGTGAACTAAATTACTTCAAATAAGTATTATTTTTCAATAGAAATATGCTTATTTTAGAAAACAACCAGTACAGGGCTGTGTACATCAATAAGTTCTCAACTCAATATTTAACTAATAATAATTCAATAATACCATGCAAGTAATTATAATTATATATAATAATATAATTATAATTCTTAGTGGCTCTGTATTTCTTTTCCTCTTTACATAGTGACTTTTGAAAGTATTGTAATACTATTTTTGTGTAAATATCCCCATCCTCTCATATAATATGAGTGACATTTTTGTTTGAACTGCAAAAGCTCTCGACTCAAATCATATTGAGTGAATTTAAGAGCTCATAATATTGATTGCTATTGTTGGTTGCATTGATCCACTTCAGGAGTTAATTGGGGATTATTCATAAAGATTTGCACTAATTAGCAGCATTACAACCCCCTGAATCCGTTATTGCATCTTGTAGAAGTCACTGATTATCAAAGAACATCTCGAACAGAGTGCTGGAATCCTTGGCAAGTCAAGAGCAACTGTATCACACCTGTTTTGAGCCCCACCTGTTTAGCTAAAAATATATATTTATATATTTGTCACATATCAGTTTGCAAACAGTGTAATTTTTGTAATAACTGAGTTAATAAAGCTGCATACAAACATCGTCTCTTTTTTGCATTATTGAGTAAGGCAGCTCCAAAATGCAGGTGTTTCAGCCTAGCTCAGTGCTTTCTGTGGTGGTGGGGCAGCCAGTGGAAAATACAGAGCGTAGGGGTTGGGAATGTTCTCTAGTTGCGCCATTATTGGCTCAGTGTTCTGTCACTCATGGGGACACTACGTCACCGCAAAATCTACAGGGAGAGCTCGAAAATTCAAGCCCCCTGGGTGCTGCCATAGATTTACATTAGAAGTGCCCATCCAAGCATTCTGAAAGTCATTGGCCACAGATAAAATGACGTCAAATCATGTTATATCTATGATTGGACTGGTCAGGTCAACATCATACTTTCAAAATCTTAGCTAGCAAGCTAGAAAAGCTAATCCATGCTTTTGTCACTTCTAGATTAGACTACTGCAATGCTCTACTCTCCGGCTACCCGGATAAAGCACTAAATAAACTTCAGTTAGCGCTAAACACGGCTGCTAGAATCTTGACAAGAACCAAGACATTTGATCATATTACTCCAGTGCTAGTCTCTCTACACTGGCTTCCTGTTAAGGCTAGGGCTGATTTCAAGGTTTTACTGCTAACCTACAAAGCATTACATGGGCTTGCTCCTACCTATCTCTCTGATTTGGTCCTGCCGTACATACCTACATGTACGCTAGGCCTCCTTATTGTCCCTAGAATTTCAAAGCAATCCGCTGGAGGCAGGGCTTTCTTCTATAGAGCTAAATTTTTATGGAATGGTCTGCCTATCCACGTGAGAGACGCAGACTCGTCTCGAGCTTTAAGTCTTTACTGAAGACTCATCTCTTCAGTAGGTCCTATGATTGAGTGTAGTCTGGCCCAGGGGTGCCAAGGTGATAGACAAGGCGCTGAAGCGACAAACCGCCCTTGCTGTCTCTGCCTGAACGGCTCCCCTCTCTCCACTGGGATTTTCTGCCTCTGAACCTATTATGGGGGCTGAGTCACTGGCTTACTAGTGCTCTTCCATGCCGTCCCTAGAAGGGGTGCGTCACTTGAGTGGGTTGAGTCACAGACGTGATCTTCCTGTCCAGTTTTGTGCCCCCTCGGGCTTGTGCGGTGGAGGAGATATTTGTGGGCTATACTCAGCCTTGTCTCAGGGTAGTAAGTTGGTGGTCTGTTGATATCCCTCTAGTGGTGTGGGGGCTGTGCTTTGGCAAAGTGTGTGGGGTTATATCCTGCCTGGTTGGCCCTGTCCGGGGGTATCGTCGGATGGGGCCACAGTGTCCCCCGACCCAACCCTGTCTCAGCCTCCAGCATCTATGCTGCAATAGTCTATGTGTTGGGGGGCTAGGGTCAGTCTGTTATATCTGGTGTAATTCTGTCTTATCTGGTGTCCTGTGTGAATTTAAGTATGCTCCCTCTAATTCTCTCTCTCTCCCTCTCTCATTTACATTTATATTTATCCAGAGCGACTTACAAATTGGTGCATTCACCTTATAGCCAGTGGGATAACCTCTTTACAATATGTTTTTTTTTTTTGGGGGGGGGGATTACTTTATCCTATCCCAGGTATTCCTTAAAGAGGGTGGGTTTCAAGCGTCTCCGGAAGGTGGTGAGTGACTCTCCCTCCCCTCCCGGAGGACCTGAGCCCTAGGATTACCTGGCCTGATGACTTATGGCTGTCCCCAGTCCACCTGGTCGTGCTGCTGCTCCAGCTTCAACTGTTCTGCCTGCGGCTATGGAACCCTGACCTGTTCACCTGACATGCTACCTTGTCCCGGACCTGCTGTTTTCGACTCTCTCTCTCTCTACCGCACCTGCTGTCTTGACCTCTGAATGCTTGGCTATGAAAAGCCAACTGACATTTACACCTGAGGTACTGACCTGTTGCACCCTCTACAACCACTGTGATTATTATTAGACCCTGCTGGTCATCTATGAACGTTTGAACATCTTGAAGAACAATCTGGCGTTAATGGCCATGTACTCTTATAATCTCAACTTGGCACAGCCAGAAGAGGACTGGCCACCCCTCAGAGCCTGGTTCCTCTCTAGGTTTCTTCCTAGGTTCCTGCCTTTTTAGGGAGTTTTTCCTAGCCACCATGCATCTACATCTGCATTGCTTGCTGTTTGGGGTTTTAGGCTGGGTTTCTGTATAGCACTTTGTGACAACTGCTGATGTAAAAAGGGCTTTATAAATACATTTGATTGATTGAGTCAAGTCGACAATCTACTGGCAAATCCTTTTCAATTATAGATATAACGTATCGGTGCTCATCGGCCATTGGACATAAACATTACACAACAAATTCAACAATGAGTGGTTTGGAAGGAATCAGTGGCTAACTCCAAGCTTTGCAAAGCAATCACTAGCCTGCTTTTTAAGTGGAGAGGGTGTTTGGTCCAAGTCTGAGTTTAAGGGTCTCTTTTCCAAGCTTAAAAGGATAAACATTCACATGGAACACCATGGGCCAGAAAAGGTTGAATACATTGGCCATGCTGTCAATCCAGCATGACTTCTGCCATGTTCAAAACAACTGGAAACTCTGAACTGGGAAATCTCAGACTTCAGTGAGTTCAAGACAACTGGGAACTCGGAAACAAACGAGCTCCGACTGGGAAAATACGTTTTGAAAGGTCATCCAACTCGGAATTTCAAGTCGGGAACTCTGGCCTCTTTCTTGAAGATCACTGACATCATGATTCAACAATGGCGCCGGAGAAGATGGCTGCCGTTTTACAGCCCTCTAACCAATTGTACTATTATGTGTGTTTTTTTGCGTTATTTGTAATTTATTCTGTACATAATGTTTCTGCCACCGTCTCTTATGACCAAAAAGAGCTTCTGGATATCAGGACAGCGATTACTCACCTCGTTTTGGACAAAGATTTTTTCTTGAACGAGTCGGACGCGAAGGATATCCTACAGACACCCGACAAGGCCCAAATCCCTGTCATTTGCATGAGAAAGAGACAGAGATATCGTGGACGTAGGTCGGGTTGCCTTGTAAGGATCCGATGGCAAGCGAGTAAACTACCTCTTCCATCAATCCTATTAGCCAATGTTCAATCATTTCAACATAAATTGGATGTCCTAAGATTAAGGTTATCCTACCAACGGGACATTAAAAACTGTAATATCTTTTGTTTCACCGAGTCATGGCTGAACGACGGCATGGACAACATACAGCTGGCGGGATATGCGCTACATCGGCAGGATTGAACGGCTGACTCCAGTAAGACAAGGGGTGGTGGTCTGTGTATATTTGTAAACAACAGCTGGCGCATAAAATCTAATACTAAGGAAGTCTCGAGGTTTTGCTCGCCTGAGGTAGAGTATCTCATGATAAGCTGTTGACCACACTATTTACCAAGAGAGTTTTCATCTATATTTTTCGTAGCTGTCTATTTACCACCACAAACCGATGCTGGCACTAAGATTGCACTCAATGAGCTGTATAAGGCCATAAGTAAACAGGAAAACGCTCATCCAGAGGCAGCGCTCCTAGTGGCCGGGGACTTTAATGCAGGGAAACTTAAATCCGTTCTACCTAATTTCTACCAGCATGTTAAATGTGCAATCAGAGGACAAAAACCGCTAGACCACCTTTACTCCACACACAAAGACGCATACAAAGCTCTCCCTCGCCCTCCATTTGGCAAATTTGACCATAACTCTATCCTCCTGATTCCTGCTTATAAGCAAAAACTAAAGCAGGAAGCACCAGTGACTCGGTTAATAAGGAAGTGGTCAGATGGCGCAGATGCTAAGCTACAGGACTGTTTTGCTAGCACAGACTGGAATATGTTCCGGGATTCTTCCGATAGCATTGAGGAGTACACCACATCAGTCACTGGCTTCATCAATAAGTGCATCGATGACGTCGTCCACACAGTGACCGTACGTACATACCCCAACCAGAAGCCATGGATTACAGGCAACATCCGCACTGAGCTAAAGGGTAGAGCTGCCGCTTTCAAGGAACGGGACTCTAACCCGGACGCTTATAGGAAATCACGCTATGCCCTCCGACGAACTATCAAACAGGCAAAGAGTCAATACAGGACTAAGATTGAATCTTACTACACTGGCTCCGACGCTCGTTGGATGTGGCAGGGCTTGAAAACTATTTCAGACTACAAAAGGGAAGCACAGCCGTGAGCTGCCCAGTGACACAAGCCTAACAGACGAGCTAAATCACTTCTATGCTCGCTTCGATGCAAGCAACACTGAAGCATGCATGAGAGCATCAGCTGTTCCGGATGACTATGTGATCACGCTCTCCGTAGCCAATGTGAGTAAGACTTTTAAGCAGGTCAACATTCACAAGGCAGTAGGGCCAGACGGATTACCAGGACGTGTACTCTGAGCATGCGCTGACCAACGATGACAGCCTATAGGGAGGAGGTCAGAGACCTGGCCGTGTGGTGCCAGGATAACAACCTCTCCCTCAACATGATCAAGACAAAGGAGATGATTGTGGATTACAGGAAAAAAAAGAGGACTGAGCCCGCCCCATTCTCATCGACGGGGCTGTAGTGGAACAGGTTGAGAGCTTCAAGTTCCTTGGTGTCCACATCACCAACAAACTATCATGGTCCAAACACCCCAAGACAGTCGTGAAGTGGGCACGACAAATTCTATTCCCACTCAGGAGACTGAAAAGATTTGGCATGGGTCCTCAGATCCTCAAAAAGTTATACAGCTTCACCATCGAGAGCATTCTGACTGGTTGCATCACCGCCTGGTATGGCAACTGCTCGGCCTCCGACCGCAAGGCACTACAGAGGGTAGTGCGTACGGCCCAGTACATCACTTGGGCCAAGCTTCCTGCCATCCAGGACCTCTATACCAGGCGGTGTCAGAGGAAGGCCCTGTAGCTCAGTTGGTAGAGCATGGCGCTTGCAACGCCAGGGTTGTGTGTTCGTTTCCCACGGGGGCAGTATGAAAATGTATGCACTCACTAACTGTAAGTCGCTCTGGATAAGAGCGTCTGCTAAATGACTAAAATGTAATGTAAATGTAAAAATTATCAAAGACTCCAGCCGTCATAGACTGTTCTCTCTGCTACCGCACGGCAAGTGGTACCAAAGCGCCAAGTCTAGGTCCAAAAGGCTTCTTAACAGCTTCAAGCCATAAGACTCCTGAACAGCTAATCATGGCTACCCGGACTATTTGCATTGCCCACCCGAACCCCCTCTTTCACTCTGCTGCTACTCTGTTTATTATTTATGCGTAGTCACTTTAACTCTACCCACATGTACATATTACCTAAATTACCTCGACTAACCGGTGCCCCCGCACATTGACTCTGTACCGGTACCCCCTGTATATATCCTCCCTACTGTTATTTTATTTTACTGCGGGTCTTTAATTATTTGTATTTTTGTATTACTTTTATTTTTTACTTATCTATTTTTTACTTTTCTTAAAAACATTTTTGTTGGTTAAGGGCTTGTAAGTAAGCATTTCACTGTAATGTCTACACCTGTTGTATTTGGCGAATGTGACAAATAGCATTTGATTTGATTTGATTTGAACTCTCTTTTTTTTCAAGTTCCTAGTTGTCTTGAAATCCAGAGAATGCCAGACTTTGATGACAAAGTTTGATGACAACCTTTGCCCACAAGAATGACCGCCGCGCCAACTTCCTGTACACGTGAGTACAGCACAACAAGGTGAGTCCAAAAATGTATTGTATGCTGCTGCATAAATGATGTAATATGCCAGGGAGATATGTATACTGTAGCTAAGAAAGTAATATTAAGTGTACAGTGCATTCTCCCCTCAACAATCTACACACAATAACCCCATAATAACAAACCAAAAAAACGTTTTTTAGAAATGTTTGCAAATCAATTTTTTAAGTATCTATTTACAGTTGAAGTCGGAAGTTTACATACACTTAGGTTGGAGTCATTAAAACTAGTTTTTCAACCACTCCACAAATGTCTTGTTAACAAACTATCGTTTTGGCAAGTCGGTTAGGACTACTTTGTGCACGACACAAGTAATTTTTCCAATAATTGTTTACAGACAGATTATTTCACTTATAATCCACTGTATCACAATTCCAGTGGGTCGGAAGTTTACATACATTAAGTTGACTTTGCCTTTAAACAGCTTGGAAAGTTCAGAAAAATGATGTCATGCTTTGGAAGATTCTGATAGGCTCATTTACATCATTTGAGTCAATTGGAGGTGTACCTGTGGATGTATTTCAAGGCCTACCTTCAAACTCAGTGCCTCTTTGCTTGACATCATGGGAAAATCTAAAGAAATCAGCCAAGACCTCAGAAAAAAAATTGTAGACCTCCACAAGTCTGGTTCATCCTTGGGAGCAATTTCCAAACGCCTGAAGGTACCACGTTCATCTGTACAAACAATAGTACACAAGTATAAACACAATGGGACCACGCAGCCATCCTACTGCTCAGGAAGGAGACGCGTTCTGTCTCCTAGAGATTAACGTACTTTGGTGCGAAAAGTGCTAATCAATCCCAGAACAACAGCAAAGGACCTTGTGAAGATGCTGGATGAAACAGGTACAAAAGTATATATATCCACAGTAAAACGAGTCCTATATTGACATAACCTGAAAGGCCACTCAGCAAGGAAGACGCCACTGCTCCAAAACCGCCATAAAAAAGCCAGACTACGGTTTGCAACTGCACATGGGGACAAAGATTGTACTTTTTGGAGAAACGTCCTCTGGTCTTATGAAACAAAAATTTGGCCATAATGACCATCGTTATGTTTGGAGGACAAAGGGGGATGCTTGCAAGCCGAAGAACACCATCCCAACCGTGAAGCACGGGGGTGGCAGCATCATGATGTGGTGGTGCTTTGCTGCAGGAGGAACTGGTGCACTTCACAAAATAGATGGCTTCATGAGGAAGGAAAATGATGTGGATATATTGAAGCAACATCTCAAGACATCAGTCAGGAAGTTAAAGCTTGGTCGCAAATGGGTCTTCCAAATGAACAATGACCCCAAGCATACTTCCAAAGTTGTGGCAAAATGGCTTAAGGACAACAAAGTCAAGGTATTGTAGTGTACATACAGTCGAAGTCGGAAGTTTACATACACCTTAGCCAAATACATTTAAACTCAGTATTTCACAATTCCTGACATTTATTCCTAGTAAAAATTCCCTGTCTTAGGTCAGTTAGGATCACCACTTTATTTTAAGAATGTGAAATGTCAGAATAATAGTAGAGAGAATGATTTATTTAAGCTTTTATTTATTTCATCACATTCCCAGTGGGACAGAAGTTTACATACACTCAATTAGTATTTGGTAGCATTGCCTTTAAATTGTTTAACTTGGGTCAAACGTTTCGGGTAGCCTTCCACAAGCTTCCCACAATAAGTTGGGTGAATTCTGGCCCATTCCTCCTGACAGAGTCAGGTTTGTAGGCATCCTTGCTCGCACACGCTTTTTCAGTTCTGCCCACACATTTTCTATAGGATTTAGGTCAGGGCTTTGCGATGGCCACTCCAATACCTTGACTTTGTTGTCCTTAAGCCATTTTGCCACAACTTTGGAAGTATGCTTGGGGTCATTTTCCATTTGGAAGACCCATTTGCGACCAAGCTTTAACTTCCTGACTGATGTCTTGAGATGTTGCTTCAATATATCCACATAATTTTCCTTCCTCATGATGCCATCTATTTTGTGAAGTGCACCAGTCCCTCCTGCAGCAAAACACCCACACAGCATGATGCTGCCACCCCCGTGCTTCACGGTTGGGATGGTGTTCTTCGGCTTGCAAGCCTCCCCATTTTTCCTCCAAACATAACGATGGTCATTATGACCAAACAGTTCAATTTTTGTTTCATCAGACCAGAGGACATTTCTCCAAAAAGTACGATCTTTGTCCCCATGTGCAGTTCCAAACCGTAGTCTGGCTTTTTTATGGCAGTTTTGGAGCAGTGGCTTCTTCGTTGCTGAGCGGCCTTTCAGGTTATGTCAATATAGGACTCGTTTTACTGTGGATATAGATACATTTGTACCTGTTTCCTCCAGCATCTTCACAAGGTCCATTGCTGTTGTTCTGGGATTGATTAGCACTTTTCGCACCAAAGTACGTTAATCTCTAGGAGACAGAACGCGTCTCCTTCCTGAGCGGTATGACGGCTGAGTGGTCCCATGGTGTTTATACTTGTGTACTATTGTTTGTACAGATGAACGTGGTACCTTCAGGCATTTGGAAATTGCTCCCAAGGATGAACTAGACTTGTGGAGGTCTACCATATTTTTTCTGAGGTCTTGGCTGATTTCTTTTGATTTTCCCATGATGTCAAGCAAAGAGGCACTGAGTTTGAAGGTAGGCCTTGAAATACATCCACAGGTACACCTCCAATTGACTCAAATGATGTCAATGATTCGATCAGAAGCTTCTAAAGCCATGACATCATTTTCTGGAATTTTCCAAGCTGTTTAAAGGCAAAGTCAACTTAATGTATGTGAACTTCTGACCCACTGGAATTGTGATACAGTGAATTTTAAGTGAATTAATCTGTCTGTAAACAATTGTTGGAAAAATTACTTGTGTCATGCACAAAGTAGATGTCCTAACCGACTTGCCAAAACCATAGTTTGTTAACAAGAAATTTGTGGAGTGGTTGAGAAACAAGTTTTAATGACTCCAACCTAAGTGTATGTAAACTTCCAACTTCAACTGTAAGTATTCAGACCCTTTAGTCAGTACTTTGTTGAAGCACCTTTGCCAGTGATTACAGCCTTCTTGGGTATGACACTACAAGCTTGGCACACCTGCATTGTCTTGACTATGTGCTTAGGGTCGTTGTCCTGTTGGAAGGTGAACCTTCACCCCAGTCTGAGGTCCTGAGATCTCTGGAGCAGGTTTTCATCAAAGATCTCTCTGTACTTTGCTCCGTTCATCTTTCCCTCGATCCTGACTAGTCTCCCAGTCCCTGCTGCTGAAAAACATCCCCACAGCATGACGCTGCCACCACCATGGTTCACCGTAGGGATGGTGCCAGGTTTCCTCCAGAGGTGACGCTTGGCATTCAGGCCAAAGAGTTCGATCTTGGTTTCATCAGACCAGAGAATCTTGTTTCTCATTGTCTGAGAGTCCTTTAGGTGCCTTTTGGCAAACTCCAAGTGGGCTGTGGTGCGTTTTACTGAGGAGTGGCTTCCGTCTGGCCACTCTACCATAAAGACCTGATTGGTGGAGTGCTGCAGAGATGGTTGTCCTTATGGAAGGTTCTCCCATCTCCACAGAGGAGCTCTGGAGCTCTGTCAGAGTGACCATTGGGTTCTTGGTCACCTTCCTGACCATGGCCCTTCTCCCCCATTTGCTCAGTTTGTCTGGGCGACCTGCTTTAGGAAGTCTTGGTGGAGGCCACTGTGTTCTTGGGGACTTTCAATGCTGCAAAAATGTTTTGGTACCCTTCCCCAGATCTGTGCCTCGACACAATCCTGTCTCAAAGCGAGACAGACAATTCCTTCGACCTCATGGTTTGATTTTTGCTCTGACATGCACTGTCAGCTGTGGGACCTTATATAGACAGGTGTGTGCCTTTCTAAATCATGTCCAATCAATTGAATTTACCACAGGTGGACCCTAATCAAGTTGTAGAAACATCTCAAGGATTATCAATGGAAACAGGATGCACCTGACCTAAATTTCGAGTTTCATAGCAAATGGTCTGAATTTTTCAGATATTTTTATTTTTAATACATTTGCTAACATTTCTAAAAGCCTGTTTTGGCTTTGTCATTATGGGGTATGGTGTGTAGATTGATGAGGGAAAACAATAATTGAATCAATTTTAGAATAAGGCTGTAACGTAACAAAATGTGGAAAAAGTCAAGGGGTCTGAATACTTTCCCAAATGCACTGTATGTTGTGTAGTAAGCTGTTAGTAGCCCATGTGCCCTAATAATTTGGTCCCTTTCCCCTTCATAACTTAGCCCACTGTTCTGACTTGGTGGTGCACATGTAGCCTGTAGCCTGTTTCAGAGAAATGTATTTATCAAATTGTAAGAGCTTTCATTGTCCTCTTATATGCCCCCTTTATTTATCCTACGGTTCTGACTATGGGAGAACACTGTCAGAACGGCCCATGTTCTGAATTGTCGCTATACATTTCAAAAGTGCTGAACAAATAGTTATATTGACTACGTCCGTCCTAGCTCGCTCATTGTCTTAATCGAAATTACGGATTGCCTCTTATCCTTAATTTTTATTTATTTTTTTACATGTCAGAGAGTCATGTTTGTTCTAGATCGCACGCTTGTTCTATCTAAATTTAACAAAATGTTGCATCCTTCTGAACGCGCCCCAGATCTTTTTCAGAGCTGATCTGATTGGTCAAAAGACCAATTAGTGAAAGAAATATCAGAGTTGGGCTGCCTGTGAGAACGCAGCCTTTCATCTGCAGGCTTATCAACAGACTTCATATCAGGTTAGCTGGACTACTTCCTCAGATTTGTGATTTTGACAGGACTACTTCCTCAGGTTTGTGATCTTGACAGGACTACTTCCTCAGGTTTGTGATCTTGACAGGACTACTTCCTCAGGTTTGTGATCTTGACAGGACTACTTCCTCAGGTTTGTGATCTTGACAGGACTACTTCCTCAGGTTTGTGATCTTGACAGGACTACTTCCTCAGGTTTGTGATCTTGACAGGACTACTTCCTCAGGTTTGTGATCTTGACAGGACTACTTCTTCAGGATTGTGTTCATGACAGGACTACTTCTTCAGGTTTGTGTTCATGACAGGACTACTTCTTCAGGATTGTGTTAATGACAGGACTACTTCTTCAGGTTTGTGTTAATGACAGGACTACTTCTTCAGGTTTGTGTTCATGACAGGACTACTTCTTCAGGTTTGTGTTAATGACAGGACTACTTCTTCAGGATTGTGTTAATGACAGGACTACTTCTTCAGGTTTGTGTTCATGACAAATACACTCTGACACCACAAGGCTTGGACCCGTTTGATAGCATGCTGATCAGCTGTGATGTGAAGCTAGGAGGGGGATCTGAACGACTGTAGCCAATCCACTGTTAACATGGAACTGTATCGATCTCTCAGTCAGATCTGTCTCCTAATGAGATGGATGAGACTCTGGAAGTGAACCCCCAGAAACATCACCCTTACCCACAGCAACATCCCCCTCCACCCCCATCAACATTATCCTCTACCCCCAGCAAGATCCTTCCTCTACCTCCAGCAAGATCCTCCTCTACCCCATCAACAACCCCCTCTACCCCATCAACAACCCCCTCTACCCCCAGCAACATCCTCCTCTACCCCAGCAAGATCCACCTCCATCCCCAGCAACATCCTTCTCTACCCCCATCAACAACCCCCTCTACCCCATCAACAACCCCCTCTACCCCAGCAACATCCTCCTCCATCCCAGCAACATCCTCCTCCACCCCCAGCAACATCCTTCCCTAGCCCCATCAACAACCCCCTCTACCCCATCAACAACCCCCTCTACCCCAGCAACATCCTACTCCATTCCCAGCAACATCCTCCTCCATCCCAGCAACATCCTCCTTCACCCCCAGCAACATCCTCCTCCATCCCCAGCAACATCCTCCTCTACCCCCAGCAATATCCCCCTCTACCCCCAGAAACATCCTCCTCTACCCCAGCAACATCCTCCTCCACCCCCAGCAACATCCCCCTCTACCCCCAGAAACATCCTCCTCTACCCCAGCAACATCCTCCTCCACCCCCAGCAACAACCCCCTCTACCTCCAGCAATAAGGGTTAATGTGTGGCACATCAACTGTATGGTTCTTGTCCTCTGAATCATATATAGGATTGGTGAGATACACTGTAGAGCTACATGAGATCATCAGATCATCCTCACTCCTCAGCTCACTCACACAGACCCATCACATCACAACCATGACAGCGTTGCAGGGGCAGACGCACGAGGAAAATAAACGAAAACATGAGAGAAACCACATGAACAAAATGGAGAAAACAAACACACTGGTACCCCAGCAGAACCTACGTCCTCTGTGCGGGATAAAATGTCTGTTGGCTGGCCATTTACGTAGTAGCCTGCATCAGTGGATCATGTGTCATCGGACCGCAGCAGTGCCATATGTCCATGCTGAGGCTGAGCCACAGAGCCATGAAGCCGTGGCCCATTGGTGGCTCCAAACTGCTTGGCCATATGGAGGCCAGGGTGGGAGTGTGGGGAAGCAGGCAGAGGCAGGAAGCTGGGTCCTGAGTGGGTGATGTCAGGACTCGGGCTGGGCACAACAGACGGCATGACGGACTGGCAGATTGGGCGACAGCGTCTGCCCACTCAGGACCCTTAAGCGACTCTCACCTTTTTCCTAGTCTCAACCCCCCCGTTATTTTTTTGAATTGTTTGTACACCAGTTTGGTCTCTATAAGCTACAATATGCATGAAAGTACATCCTTGTAGCTGTGTGGGATAATATAGTCGAAATGTTTGGCTTGGGGTAAATTGAGCCAATGGCCACCATACCCCATACAAATTATGATTACATTTTGTCAGTTTTATGCATAATATGCGTCATGCATTTTTATTGTTACAGAGCAGACATCAGAGGAGGCTGGTAGGAAGAACTATAGGAGGACAGGTTCATTGTAATGGCTAGAATGGAATAAATGGAACAGGGTCAAACACATTGTTTCCATGTGTTTGGTGTGTTTGGTACCATTCCATTAGTTCCATTCCAGCCATTACAATGAGCCTGTCCTCCTATAGCTCCTTCCACCAGCCTGCTCTTGGAGACATCATCACGCCGCGTGTATACAAACGTATTTACAAGCAGGGGTCTAGCCCCCCTTGAGGTTCTTGAGAGAGCAGCCAAGGAAGTGAGAGAAGGGAAGAAGTCCATTGGAGCAGCAGCAAGGGATGAAAAAATAAACTGAATGACACTGAAGAGGTACATTAACAAAAAAGACAATGAACATGTACAGTATCTGTTCAAAAGAGAGGCTATGATAGAGCAGCAGAGGCACACAAGGTCTTATCTGATGACATGGAGTCTGAGCTTAATAAACATATCAAACATTTTGTGGACCAGTTTCATGGGCCTCAAATGAATTGGCACATCGAAACAACATCCCTGTCCCAGACAACTGGTCAAGAAATGGAAGGGTAAGTGATATTGAACAGAGAAAAATATATCTGAATGTAGGCGTACATTATACAATATACCACACCCCCATTCAATGAATTAAACTTTGATCTACCAGCACCATCAGCCACTGTCACCGGACACCATCACCCACTGTCACTGGACACCATCACCCACTGTCACCGGACACCATCCACCACTGTCACTGGACACCATCACCCACTGTCACAAGACACCACACCCACTTACCCCAAGGAGGCTCAACTTACCCTGTCACTATGCTCAATTTACAGTACCTTGCAAAAGTATTCACCCCCCTTGGTATTTTTCCTATTTTGTTGCATTACAACCTGTAATTTAAATGGATTTTTATTTGGATTTCATGTAATGGACATACACAAAATAGTCCAAATTGGTGAAGTGAAATTAAGAAAATAACTTGTTTCAAAAAATTCTAAAAAATAAATAACGGAAAAGTGGTGCGTGCATATGTATTCACCCCCTTTGCTATGAAGCCCCTAAATAATATCTGGTGCAACCAATTACCTTCAGAAGTCAAATAATTAGTTAAATAAAGTCCACCTGTGTGCAATCTAAGTGTCACTTGATCTGTCACATGATCTCAGTATATATACACCTGTTCTGAAAGGCCCCAGAGTCTGCAACACCACTAAGTAAGGGGCACCACCAAGCAAGCGGCACCATGAAGACCAAGGAGCTCTCCAAACAGGTCAGGGACAGAGTTGTGGAGAAGTACAGATCAGGGTTGGGTTATAAAATAATATCCTAAACTTTGAACATCCCACGGAGCACCATTAAATCCATTAATAAAAAGTGGAAAGAATATGGCACCACAACAAACATGCCAAGAGAGGGCCGCCCCCCAAAACTCACTGACCAGGCAAGGAGGGCATTAATCAGAGAGGCAACAAAGAGACCAATGATAACCCTGAAGGAGCTGCAAAGCTCCACAGCAGAAATTGGAGTGTCAGTCCATAGGACCACTTTAAGCCATACACCCCACAGAGCTGGGCTTTACGGAAGAGTGGCAAGAAAAAAGCCATTGCTTAAGAAAAAAATAAGCTAACAAGTTTGGTGTTCGCCAAAAGCCATTTGGGAGACTCCCCAAACATATGGAAGAAGGTACTCTGGTCAGATGAGACTAAAATTTTGCTTTTTGGCCATCAAGGAAAACGCTATGTCTGGTGTAAACCCAACACCTCTCATCACCCCGAGAACACCATCCCCACAGTGAAGCATGGGGTGGCAGCATCATGCTGTGGGCATGTTTTTCATCGGCAGGGACTGGGAAACTGGTCAGAATTGAAGGAATGATGGATGGTGCTAAATACAGGGAAATTCTTGAGGGAAACCTGTTTCAGTCTTCCAGAGATTTGAGACTGGGACGGAGGTTCACCTTCCATCAGGACAATGACCCTAAGCATACTGCTAAAGCAACAGTTGAGTGGTTTAAGGGGAAACATTTAAATGTCTTGGAATGGCCTAGTCAAAGCCCAAAAAAAATATTTTGCATCTTCAAAGTGGTAGGCATGCTGTGTAAATCAAATGATACACCCCCCCAAAAAATCAATTTTAATTCCAGGTTGTAAGGCAAAAAAAATAGGAAAATGCCAAGGGGGTGAATACTTTCGCAAGCCACTGTACCCCAAAACCGGGGTAAGTTGTGTCAAGAGACCAGCTATATTTTCAAAACTGTTATGTTTACATGAATTCTGATTATTTTCAGGGATGCACAACATCCTGAAATATATGTAGATATCTTTGTTGAAAATAATACTATATTTCCCCTTACGTAGTGATGGTAAATGGAAAAAAAGGCTCAGCATACCCCACTCTCTCCAACTATCAGAAGCAATCTGCATTCTAATTTAAGCACTGCTTCAATCAGTCAGACACTGTGTGCATATAGAAAACACATCTCCACCCACAGATCCAGCATTTAAGCATTCAACCACATACCCAATACAATACCATAAACAAAGACCTTGGGACTATAATGGCACAATTCCACTAGAGGAACCAGCACGAACTGGCCTTGTTGGTTCTTGCTCGTCTTCCATTTGCCGTGGAACTGGAAACAGGACTAGGTTTAATTTGTGGGAAAAACTGCCAGTGACGATTTTAAGACAGCGACCGTTGACGCAATTCGACAGTGACATTGTTGTGACCCTCGGTAGAGGAGGGAGACGTGCCGGAGGAGTTAGTCGTTCTTATTATACCTCAGTGAGTTAACCATCCTTTTCATTTTTGTTCGTGGGCAGCAGTGGTCTAAGACACTGCATCGCAGTACTAGCTGTGCCACTAGAGATCCTGGTTCGAATCCAGGCTCTGTTGTAGCCGGCCGCGACCGGGAGACCCATGCGGCGGCGCACAATAGGCCCAGCGTTGTCCAGGGTAGGGGAGGGAATGGCCGGCAGGGATGTAGCTCAGTTGGTAGAGCATGGTGTTTGCAACGCCAGGGATGTGGGTTTGAATCCCATGGGGGGCCAGTATGAAAATTAAAAAAATTATGTATTCACTCACTAACTGTAAGTTGCTCTGGATAAGAGCGTCTGCTAAATAATAATAATAAAAAAACAAAGAATACACAAGTTATCATCATGCGAGGAGAGGATTGCTTCAGTCGGTTGAAAGACCAGCTTACATGTAAAAAGAAACGCTCAGGAGAGGTATGTGTATCTGTTTAGCTAGCTGTTGTGTATCTGTCTTTGTGAATTGTTCAAAACTTATTTGGAACGAGGACAGCTATTACAGTAAGGTGCAGTCCTGCAATACGGTATTACTCTTGCAGGATGCTGTGTGTGGTAGTCTCCTAGGAGGTATGTACAATGTATCTATTTAGCTAACTAGCTACATAATATCTATCTATCTTTGTGATAGATATACATTGTACATATCTAGGCCTACATCACATGGCATACTGCAAGAGTAAAATTGCAGGACTGCACCTTATTGCAAGTGTAATAGCTAGCTGTCCTCATTCAATACTGCAATAGTAATTTAGCAGAATATTCTTATGAGAAACACTTCAAATCAAATCAAATCAAATCAATTTTTATTGGTCACATGCGCCGAATACAACAGGTGCAGACATTACAGTGAAATGCTTACTTACAGCCCTTAACCAACAGTGCATTTATTTTAAACAAAAAAAGTAAGAATAAAACAACAACAAAAAAAGTGTTGAGAAAAAAAGAGCAGAAGTAAAATAAAGTGACAGTAGGGAGGCTATATATACAGTAAAATAAAGTGACAGTAGGGAGGCTATATATACAGGGGGGTACCGTTGCAGAGTCAATGTGCGGGGGCACCGGCTAGTTGAGGTAGTTGAGGTAATATGTACATGTGGGTAGAGTTAAAGTGACTATGCATAAATACTTAACAGAGTAGCAGCAGCGTAAAAAGGATGGAGTGGGGGGGCAGTGCAAATAGTCCGGGTAGCCATGATTAGCTGTTCATGAGTCTTATGGCTTGGGGGTAGAAGCTGTTGAGAAGTCTTTTGGACCTAGACTTGGCACTCCGGTACCACTTGCCGTGCGGTAGCATAGAGAACAGTCTATGACTAGGGTGGCTGGAGTCTTTGACAATTTTGAGGGCCTTCCTCTGACACCGCCTGGTATAGAGGTCCTGAATGGCAGGGAGCTTTGCCCCAGTGATGTACTGGGCCGTACGCACTACCCTCTGTAGTGCCTTGCGGTCAGAGGCCAAGCAGTTGCCATACCAGGCGGTGATGCAACCAGTCAGGATGCTCTCGATGGTGCAGCTGTAGAATTTTTGAGGATCTGAGGACCCATGCCAAATCTTTTTAGTCTCTTGAGGGGGAATAGGCTTTGTCGTGCCCTCTTCACGACTGTCTTGGTGTGTTTGGACCATGATAGTTCGTTGGTGATGTGGACACCAAGGAACTTGAAGCTCTCAACCTGTTCCACTACAGCCCCGTCGATGAGAATGGGGGCGTGCTCAGTCCTCTTTTTTTTCCTGTAGTCCACAATCATCTCCTTTGTCTTGGTCACGTTGAGGGAGAGGTTGTTGTCCTGGCACCACACGGCCAGATCTCTGACCTCCTCCCTATAGGCTGTCTCATCGTTGTCGGTGATCAGGCCTACCACTGTTGTGTCGTCGGCAAACTTAATGATGGTGTTGGAGTCGTGCCTGGCCATGCAGTCATGGGTGAACAGAGAGTACAGGAGGGGACTGAGCACGCACCCCTGAGGGCCCCCGTGTTGAGGATCAGTGTGGCAGATGTGTTGTTACCTACCCTTACCACCTGGGGCGGCCCGTCAGGAAGTCCAGGATCCAGTTGCAGAGGGAGGTGTTTAGTCCCAGGATCCTTAGCTTAGTGATGAGCTTAGAGGGCACTATGGTGTTGAATGCTGAGCTGTAGTCAATGAATAGCATTCTCACGTAGGTGTTCCTCTTGTCCAGGTGGGGAAAGGGCAGTGTGGAGTGCGATAGAGATTGCATAATCTGTGGATCTGTTGAGGGCGGTATGCAAATTGGAGTGGGTCTAGGGTTTCTGGGATTATGCTGTTGATGTGAGCCATGACCAGTCTTTCAAAGCACTTCATGGCTACAGACGTCAGTGCTACGGGTCGGTAGTCATTTAGGCAGGTTATCTTAGAGTTCTTGGGCACGGGGACTATGGTGGTCTGCTTGAAACATGTTGGTATTACAGACTCAGTCAGGGACATGTTGAAAATGTCAGTGAAGACACTTGCCAGTTGGTCAGCACATGCTCGGAGTACACGTCCTGGTAATCCGTCTGGCCCTGCGGCCTTGTGAATGTTGACCTGCTTAAAAGTCTTACTCACATCGGCTACGGAGAGCGTGATCACATAGTCATCCGGAACAGCTGGTGCTCTCATGCATGCTTCAGTGTTGCTTGCCTCGAAGCGAGCATAGAAGTGGTTTAGCTCGTCTGGTAGGCTTGTGTATGCTTCCTGACCTAATTAGATGATAAGTAATCAACCCAATCAACTATGTTATCTCCTCCTTTGCTGTGGTGAGTTGATGTGTGTCCCATTGACAGATAAACACAATGTTTAATAAAAGTGTGTCAATCATAGTATGCCTAGTCTTTATTTCCTACATTTCAAATCAACACAAGTAAGCATGTTTAAGAAGTTGATTGCTCTAAAATCTTCTAAATGTAAATTGTTTTAATTGTTTAACAGTAGGCTAAATTCAATGAATGGTAAGTGAAAGCCACGTTCACAATGCTTTTGGTGTAGTGCAAATTTAAGAAAATAAAAAAAGTATTTTACATAAGAACTTAATTCAGCCAGTTTAGTCTAGTGACATGTCTGCTGCTGGTGCCTGACATCCTTTTATGGCTTGGACAAACTGTCCAAATACAGCTATGAAGCTGTTGTTAACCGAGGCAGTCTGGGCCATCTCAGCCGTCCTGGCTGTCCTGTTTGCTGCCCTGGCTGCTGCCTGAACTTCATGCAGATGATTGAAGTGCTGATCCTGCTGCCGACGCTGGGCCTCAAGTGTCTCCAGGTATGAGGCCTCGGTCTCCCTCATGAAGTTCAGGTTTTCGCTGGTTGTGCTCGCAGTGTGTTTTCTCTTCCCTGGGAAAATATAAGGCAGAAGTAATGACATGTACAGTACAGGAATGATAGACTCCATAGCAGACCTGAGGCAGCCAGTGTGAGTGGAGTTTGGTTTTCCAACCATGTATTGTCTCATCAAATGTATTAAATCTTATCCAGCAAAGACCAGATTGAACTGTTTACCAACTGAGAATGGACGCTTGGCACCTGGGGGTGCATGGCTCAGGGGTTGCAGGAGCATTGATTATGTCGATGGACCCTGGGTGTCTATGGGTGCAGGGCTCTGAGGGTGTGGCTTCAATATTCAAGCACGCAGCTTCCTCTGAGTCTGTAGGTTCAGGAATGTCCTCTGAAAAGTATGTTTGTTTGTGTAATGTAAAGTCGGATACTCTGGCTAATGTCAAACATGTAGCTAAGTCCACGGCGTTGGCCTTCCATGGATGTTTATATGACAAGTTGTCGACCCTGGTTCATGTCTCGCTCTCACATGCTACAGCTAACTATGCTGAAGACATTGGTAGCTAGCTAGATAGTAATTTACCGTGCTGCTCAGCGTCACCATGACTTCAAATATCGCTGTCTGACTCTGATCCACTTTTGTTGTTATGGTCTTTTATCTTTTTATATTCTTATTGAGTTTCTTAATTTTTTTCCCTGCACTGTTTTACTGACCGATGGATTCCCATCTCGGCTAATGTATCCAATATTTGCTCAAAGCAAATGTACTTCTCCAACTGACCAATTTGCTGCCTCCATTATTCGTTTTTTGGCTTTAGTTATTAATTAGTGTAGCTGTACCAAGTTCTATCTGTGGCTGTACCGTTTGTCGTCAGATTTACCTTCTCTTATAAGAATGGCGCCAGTGACTCGTGCATGACATCATTGCGTGAGACCAATCATTGAGTACGGCCATTTGTAACCCCACCCACCTGCCTACTTGGTTCGAGGTCAGTACCCGATATCAAATGAGGCTGAATATCCCGCCTGGTTCCAGGAATCATGGGCAAATGGAAATGAAATAGAAACCATGATATTCACGGCCTGGCATGGCACGGCTGTGCAGTGAAAAAGAGCCATAATGTTCTATCTGACATTTTTGTCAAAAACGAGTTAGTTATATATAATTGATCTTTAGATGGTTCTTCATATGTCTGTGAAGTCAGATTTTTTGACCCAAAAAATAGTAAGGATTTTTTTTTTTTATACTAGAAAGTTCTATCTGCATAAACCCATTTGAACTTGGCGCTATGAGGTTTTGTCTGAAATCCAATCACAAGCCTGAATAAATACAGACGGACCTATCAGAACACGTCTTTGCCATCTCCCTCTAAGTATGGTCTAGGTGTTCTAGACAGCAATAATGGCACTTAAGCAAAAAAACAACACTGTCAAATCTTTTGTCACATAATTGTTCAGTGATGACAGTAATTCTTCTGATGATCATAATACATTTATTAATGTATTTGATGTGTTCTGAATCTATCTTGGTAAAATAGAATAACACTATAATTTATGTATTCAAAAAGCTACAGTTTTCATAAAAACTGAACATGTCCAATTCAGAAATGTTAGAACCTTATGGCTGAACCCAGATTGACATTTCAGAGCCATAAGGTTCTATCTGCAATTGCACCCCCCTAAAAAAACTGATTTACAAATGTCTCAGGATTAAGGTAGCTTTTAAGGCGAGGACCTCAATGGGTTATGAAAGAAGAATTCACTACAAAACAGTTCTGAGATGTGAAAACTTTAATTTTTTAGCAGACACTCTTATCCAGAGCAACTAGGGTTAAGTGCCTTGCTCAAGGGCACATCAACAGATTTTTCACCTAGTCGACTCGGGGATTAGAACCAGCAACCTTTCGGTTACTGGCACAACGCTCTTAACCACTAAGCTACCTGCCACCCAATATCTCAGAACTATGCTTGGCGCAGATAGAACTTTATAGTCCCAAGGTCACGAAACAGCTTGAGGCAGACACTAAACGTGACAGAGCACTTACGCAACGCAATCAACACAATCTACAGCCAGCCATTAAACCACATGTCTATCCTGTGTTTGAACAAGCAGGGAATGGCAGCTAGCCCAATGCAATGTAAAAATAGAAGAAAAAAATAAAAGATTCACAGTTGTTGGAGAAAATGGCAAAGTCAAATCAGCAGCGCTGTAGCATACCTGAATGTGAATCAGGGACCATTAGACTGCCAGGGGAGAAGCCACATCGTGGGCATGTAATGTACTACTGCATAATCAAGCTGCCGACTGGCTCTGGCTTCCCCAGGCCTCCCGCTGAGGCTATGCAGCGCTGGATAATGGTCCATTCTCGTCTGAATCAGGCTTGCATGGGGTGCCTGCACTGATGGACACAGATAAACGGAGAAGAGAGAGAAACTGGTGTTTGCTTTCAACTGCTACATCTTGTTCTTCAATGCAGTTAGGACGCTGACTCTCTGCAAGATGCAGATGAAACAAGCAACTAATACAAGTTTTCGCTTAAGAAAAAAAAGGTATTTTGAAACTACAAGTCTCCCGGGCCCAGTTTTATAAAAGTTATCTGTCTCGATTTCGCCTGTGGAATAGGGTTGAATGCATAGAAATAGACTCCCAGCTCCGACTGCAGCCAATCACATCCCCAGCTTCGACTCCCAGCTCCGACTGCAGCCAATCACATCCCCAGCTTCGACTCCCAGCTCCGACTGCAGCCAATCACATCCCCAGCCGCTGCTCCTGCTCTTTGTGTGTCTACATTCTGGTCTGTGTGGGTCTACACTGCTGCCACGTGGAGTCACTTTGAACAGATAGTGTTTCATATGGTAGGTCACGCTGTGCCGGGATCTCTCATTTTTCACAGCAAGGACCCATGTTATGTTTCTGGATGAACTAAACAAGACGAGGCTGACCTGAACCATTTTCTCCTCAGGTGTTCATAACCCAAATCAGTTTTTTAGGGGGGTGCAATCACAGATAGAACCTTATGGCTCTGAAATGTCAATCTGGGTTCAGCCATAAGGTTCTATCTAACACTTCTGAACTGGACATGTTCAGTTTTTATGGAAACTGTAGCTATTTGAATACATAAATGATAGAATAACACTATTTTACCAAGATAGATTCAGAACACATCAAATACATGAATAAATGTATTATGATCATCAGATGAATTAATGTCATCACTGAACAATGATGTGACAAAAGATTTCTTACAGTGTTGTTTTTTTGCTTCCATGCCATTATTGCTGGCTAGACCATACTTACAGGGAGATGGCAAAGACGTGTTCTGTTTGGTCCATCTGTATTTATTCAGGCTTGTGATTGGATTGCAGACAAAAACTTATAGCGCCAAGTTGAAATGGGTTTATGCAGATAGAACTTTCTAGTATTTTATTTTTTTACTTACATTATTTGTATTTTTTTATCTGACTTCACAGACATATGAAGAACCATGTAAACAATCTAAACTATCTCCTGTAGCTCAGTTGGTAGAGCATGGCTCTTGCAACGACAGGGTTGTGGGTTTGTTTCCCACGGGGGGCCAGTATGAAAAATGTATGCACTCACTAAGTCGCTCTGGATAAGAGCGTCTGCTAAATGACTAAAATGTAAATGTAATTATATATGACTAACTCATTTTTGACAAAAATGTCAGAACCTTATGGCTCTTTTCCACTGCACGGGCGTGAATATCACGGTTCCTATTTCATTTCCATTTGCCCATGATTCCTGGAACCAAGCGGGATATTCAGGCTCATTTTATATCTGTTGCTGACCTCGAACCAAATAGGCCGGTTCTATCTGTGGCTGTACCTGGAGTTGGAGCTGGGGATGTGATTGGGTTTGGCTGCAGCCGGAGCTGGGAGTTGGAGCTGGGGATGTGATTGGGTTTGGCTGCAGTCGGACCTGGGAGTCGGAGCTGGGGATGTGATTGGGTTTGGCTGCAGTCGGAGCTGGGAGTTGGAGCTGGGGATGTGATTGGGTTTGGCTGCAGTCGGACCTGGGAGTCGGAGCTGGGGATGTGATTGGGTTTGGCTGCAGTCGGAGCTGGGATTCGGAGCTGGGGATGTGATTGGGTTTGGCTGCAGTCGGAGCTGGGAGTCGGAGCTGGGGATGTGATTGGGTTTGGCTGCAGTCGGAGCTGGGAGTCGGAGCTGGGGATGTGATTGGGTTTGGCTGCAGTTGGACCTGGGAGAGTGAATACAGTGCACAGGTTGGGCAGCACTAAACTACAGTTCACTCTGAGGGACATCCATGGCCTATATTCAGCCCTGGTGTGGCTATTAAAGCGTCACCAGCCAGCAGTCCCACTCAGAACCACTGTGATCACGGTGAAGATCATGTTGAACCATGATCATGGAATAGGCTAAGCGGCATCAGCAGCAAGCATGGAGTTAGCTTTCTCCAGCCATTTGGCTCCATGTGATATATACTGAAGATAATACTGTCAAGGCCTTGGTTAATTTGATGCACTGTGTTATTTATTTGCGACTGGCATGTATAAAAAATGGCTTGCCAATTTCAGGAGAGCATGCAGCCAGTTGGATTAATTCAGAAACGCTGTGTCCCCACTCCCCATCCATATGCATCACTTGAAATCGGTAAAGGGATGACAGACTCTCTCTGTGTCTATTTGACACCTGAGTGCAATACATGTGAATCCAGTGAGACAAATGGCATAGAGCTGAGGCATGCTGTAGAGGAAGCATGTCACTGTTCATCTTCCTCTTCAGATCTGACATTGTTCAGCGCCATGACAGCTGCAAGTCAAAGTCAATCAGGGTTAATAAAAGACAACTTGTCAGGAAACAGCAGTGTTAATCATGGCGGAAGAGGAAAGTAAACAAATACGTCCTTCATGTTCTAAAATTGATTAAATAAAACAAAATCCTCATCAATCTACACACAATACCCAATAATGACAAAGCGAAAACAGGTTTTTATAATTTTTTTATTACATTTTATTAAAAATAACAAACAGAAATAGCTTATTTACATAAGTATTCAGACCCTTTGCTATGAGATTCAAAATTGAGTTCAGCTACATCCTGTTTCTATTGATCATCCTTGAGATGTTTCTACAACTTGATTGGAGTCCACCTGTGGTAAATTCAACTGATTGGACATGACTTGGAAAGGCACACACCTGTCTATATGAGGCCCCACAGTTAACAGTGCATGTCAGAACAAAAACCAAGCCATGAGGTTGAAGGAATTGTCCTTAAAGCTCCGAGACATGATTGTGTCAAGGCACAGATCTGGGGAAGGGTACCAGAAAATGAAACCAAGATTGAACTCTTTGGCCTGAATGCCAAGCGTCACGTCTGGCACCGTCCCTACGGTGAAGCATGGTGGTGGCAGCATCATGCTGTGTGGATATTTTTCAGCGGCAGGGACAGGGAGACTAGTCAGTATCGAGGGAAAGATGAACGGAGCAAAGTACAGAGAGATCCTTGATGAAAACCTGCTCCAGAGTGCTCAGGACCTCAGACTGGGGTGAAGGTTCACCTTCCAACAGAACAACGACCCTAAACACACAGCCAAGACAATGCAGGAGTGGCTTCGGGACAAGTCTCTGAATGTCCTTGAGTGGCCCAGCTAGAGCCCGGATTTGAACCCAATCTAACATCTCTGGAGAGACCTGAAAATAGTTGTGCAGCGACGCTCCCCATCCAACCTGACAGAGCTGGAGAGGATCTGCAGAGAAGAATACTTATGTAAAGGTGATATTTCCATTGTCATTATTGGGTATTGTGTGTAGATTGAGGAGGAAAAACAACAATTTAATCCATTTTAGAATAAGGCTGTAACGTAACAAAATGTGGAAAATGTCAAGGGGTCTGAATACTTTCCGAATGCACTGTAGGTATGTCCAAACAAGCTAAAACAGGGCGAAGGAATGGGGAGAAGACGGGTTAGTCTTTGTGTGTGTACTTTTCTGAGAGTGATTGATTGTCTTTACAGAAAGACTGGGCTGCATCATGCAGAGATGTTCTGGGTTTGGTTGACTCTTACAGAGTCTGGAGTCACTGGAGTCACTCAGAGAGACATTGAGCCACAGTAACCAATTCCGCCTCGTATTATATATGGCCCTGTCAGGGCAGTGGTCCTGGGGTGAGGAGGACGGTATAGGCTGCCTCTCCATGGCTCCGTCATTATTGCCATTTCCCCTTTTTCTCTCATCTGGTCCCACAGGGGTCAGCATTTGAAATGAAAGGCCAGTCTTACTGTAGAGATTACTCTGGCCCATCTCCCCTAGAGCAGTGTGAATTAGCCCAGGCCTGGTGGTGCAGGTTACAGGGTGCAGGGGGCCACAGTGTGGATGTGGGGGGATGTAGCCGAGTTGATAAAACCTCCGATCAGGGTCAAAGAGGTGCGGATTAACAGTTGAAAGTATTACCTGGGATTGAGTACTTTAGGATGTTTTGTGAATAAAGGCAGAGATTTGCTGTGTAGGTACAGGTTTCAAATATTCAGGAGAATATACACCAATGTCTGCACTGACAAACTCATTTATTATTATATGATGCCTGTCTGTCAGTAAATCTATAACCATTGAAGGGGACAAAACAACAACTTGGCATCACTTAAACAGCAACCTTTAATTTGGCAGACATTGACATGCATAACACACCTGTTGTCTCATACTGGAATTATCATAATTTGATGATCTTAATTACTTTAATTTCTATCTAGAAATCCACTCCCCATGAAGTATGACAGTGGCAGGCTAGTCATGCTTTGCATGAAAAATAGGATAATACAGACTAACACAGATTTGTTCACCCTTGGATTAATACAGTATGTCAGAATGCCAAAACAAAGTACCTATGTCACGATTGTGCCAAATCAAACAAGAAACATGCAAATGTAACTCAGAGTCTCACCCTCGGCATGCATTTGTGTCAATGGGAGATGTGCGCTCAGATGGGAGTTACGCACACCCATCTCTGTTTAGGATTAAGCCCTATCTTTGCCCATGTACAGTCACATGCGATGACCTTTCTTCATCTGCTTATCAGATTTCGTTGGAGAGGTTCAAATTAAACTGATGCACTTTGTCAGAACGTAAGGCAGTGTTGCGGCTCATCATTCCAGGTTTTTTCCGTTTGATGCACGGCCATTAAGATCAGTAGTGCCACATACAGAACAGGAAACACTAAGTTTACGTCCCAAATGGCACCCTATTCCATATCTAGTGCACTTATTTTGACCAGGGCCTGTAGCCTCAACTTCTCTTCCATTCACTCTACAGATGCAGGATCTTAATTTGATCACTCAATGATTTCAAGCACCACCCTCCTTTTCCAGTCTGTTATTCTAACTCAATCAGCATGACAGAGTGATCTCAAGCCTTGTCCTCGTCAACACTCTCACCTGTGTTAACGAGAGAATCACTGACATGATGTCAGCTGGTCCTTTTGTGGCAGGGCTGTAATGCAGTGGAAATGTTTTTTGGGGATTAAGTTCATTTTCATGGCAAAGAGGGACTTTTTTTTATTGCAATTCATCTGATCACTCTTCATAACATTCTGGAGTATATGGAAATTGCCATCATAAAAACTGAGGCAGCAGACTTTGTGAAAATTAATATTTGTGTCATTCTCAAAACTTTTGACCACGACTGTACATAAATAATGCATGTTAATGATGAGCATAAACATTTCCAGGCTCCCCTCCATTGCCACCCAATGGCGAATAATTCCAAAGTCATTTCAAATCGGATGCAACAGACTTTTCCACAGAGCAACTTCCAAGGCTTTCCAGTCATTAAGCTGAGTCAACACTATGGGGAGGGAGAGAGAGGTAGAGAGAGAGGAAGAGAGAGAGGTAGAGAGGTAGAGAGAGGGGAAACTCACTGAGAGCTAATACAAATTGTGAAGCAAACACAAATAATTGGAATTCAGATCACAGAAGGAGAGGCTTTGCGAAATGAGGCACTTCGCAGAAGCAGACTACTACAAATTCCATTGGCCAACTCATTGCAGACTGCTTCCAGCGTACACTCTAGTCTGCTATTGCAGCCATTTAGAGAGTGTGTCAATGGTGAAAGCACAGAGAGACAGTCCATTAGCCTATGTTCCATTGTTCTCAATCAAACTATCCCATCCTCCTGCACCATTGTTCCTAAAATGTAACTACTTTCCACATTTCAGTTAATTGATTGGGTTTGGCTATTGCCATCTAACAAAGTAAGGTTTGATCTCCTGAAGATCAATCTTGGCTGATATAAATTGAACATGAATAAAAATGAGACTCTATGGTCTCTTCGCTTAAGACAGTTTGCATACAGCTCTATCCTCTGGTGTGTGTGGATGGGGAATGGGTATATATTAGTGTGTGTGTGTGTGTGTGTGTGTGTGTGTGCCAATGTGTGTGTGCATTTTTTGGGGGGGTGTGCATGTGCATGTGCATGTGCATGCGTATGTGTTCTATGTAAATATAATGTCAATGTCCTAAGTTGACACGAGTTCCAGGTCTATCCCACTTAGGGCTCAACCTATTTCCCTGGCTGCAGGATTGTATTTAGGTCAGAGTGTTCACCATGATAGGGACTGAGGGTGATGGGGTCAGACGTCCCTGAGGGTGGACCAGGTGACTGCCACCTACTGGGGGATGATGACGATAACTCAAAAACAGAAAGAGAGCAGCTTTACTTTGTCTCATTCATGAGGACACAGCGCCTCTGTTCTGTATTTTCAGTAACAGTTATGGCTCGGACAAGGCTTACTCACCTGTCATACATACAGTGAGGGAAAAATGTATTTGATCCCCTGCTGATTTTGTACGTTTGCCCACTGACAAAGAAATGATTAGTCTATCATTTTTATGGTAGGTTTATTTGAACAGTGAGAGACAGAATAACAACAACAAAAATCCAGAAAAACGGATGTCAAAAATGTTATACATTGATTTGCATTTTAATGAGGGAAATAAGTATTTGACCCCTCTGCAAAACATGACTTAGGACTTGGTGGCAAAACCCTTGTTGGCAATCACAGAGGTCAGACGTTTCTTGTAGTTGGCCACCAGGTTTGCACACATCTCAGCAGGGATTTTGTCCCACTCCTCTTTGCAGATCTTCTCCAAGTCATTAAGGTTTCGAGGCTGATGTTTGGCAACTCGAACCTTCAGCTCCCTCCACAGATTTCTATAGGATTAAGGTCTGGAGATTGGCTAGGCCACTCCAGGACCTTAATGTGCTTCTTCTTGAGCCACTCCTTTGTTGCCTTGGCCGTGTGTTTTGGGTCATTGTCATGCTAGAATACCCATCCACGACCCATTTTCAATGCCCTGGCTGAGGGAAGGAGGTTCTCACCCAAGATTTGACGGTACATGGCCCCGTCCATCGTCCCTTTGATGCAGTGAAGTTGGCCTGCCCCCTTAGCAGAAAAACACCCCCAAAGCATAATGTTTCCACCTCCATGTTTGACGGTGGGGATGGTGTTCTTGGGGTCATAGGCAGCATTCCTCCTCCTTCAAACACGACGAGTTGAGTTGATGCCAAAGAGCTCCATTTTGGTCTCATCTGACCACAACACTTTCACCCAGTTCTCCTCTGAATCATACAGATGTTCATTGGCAAACTTCAGACGGGCATGTATATGTGCTTTCTTGAGCAGGGGGACCTTGCGGGCGCTGCAGGATTTCAGTCCTCCACGGCGTAGTGTGTTACCAATTGTTTTCTTGGTGACTATGGTCCCAGCTGCCTTGAGATCATTGACAAGATCCTCCCGTGTAGTTCTGGGTTGATTCCTCACCGTTCTCATGATCATTGCAACTCCACGAGGTGAGATCTTGCATGGAGCCCTAGGCCGAGGGAGATTGACAGTTCTTTTGTGTTTCTTCCATTTGCGAATAATCGCACCAACTGTTGTCACCTTCTCACCAAGCTGCTTGGCGATGGTCTTGTAGCCCATTCCAGCCTTGTGTAGGTCTACAATCTTGTCCCTGACATCCTTGGAGAGCGCTTTGGTCTTGGCCATGGTGGAGAGTTTGGAATCTGATTGATTGATTGCTTCTGTGGACAGGTGTCTTTTATACAGGTAACAAACTGAGATTAGGAGCACTCCCTTTAAGAGTGTGCTCCTAATCTCACCTCGTTACCTGTATAAAAGACACCTTGGAGCCAGAAATCTTTCTGATTGAGAGGGGGTCTAATACTTATTTCCCTCATTAAAATGCAAATCAATGTATAACATTTTTGACATCCGTTTTTCTGGATTTTTTTGTTGTTATTCTGTCTCTCACTGTTCAAATATACCTACCATTAAAATTATAGACTGATCATTTCTTTGTCAGTGGGCAAACGTACAAAATCCGCAGGGGATCAAATACTTTTTTCCCTCACTGTACATATGACTGAAGGGAGGGAGAGCCCAGGGCTCTGACTGGACTTATAAGGCTGTGTGTCTCTGGGGAGGAAGTCCAGTCTGTCTTCCTCTAGGACAACGATCTCCAGCCCTCTGGGGCTAAACCATAGGTTAGTGCTATCCTGGCTCCTTGGGACATCCATAACCATAACCCTTACCTAACACTAACCTTAACCATTTTAAATGTAACCTTCAATGGGGTAGTGACGTCCCAAGGATCGCTGATAGTAAGGACACTATCATGTAGCCTATGTTTCCATGGTTATGAGATTAATAGATGGAACAGAGGAGATTAAATCCTTTCAAGGACTTGCCATTCACTAACCTGCCTTGCATATCAAGTCATCTGACTTTTTCCTTACAGGGACTCATTGTTCTATGAAAAAGTTCTGAGAATGTCTATCACCTTGTCCTTCTGTTGAATAAATGAGGCTCTCATTCAACTATCAATATTTTAATTAGACAGTGTATAGCCTTTGGAGTATGACTTACCCCAAGGGATAATACACTCACTATGGCTTACACTAAGGATCCATAACAAAGTTATAACTTTTATAAAAAAATAAAAAAATAACAGAGCCTTTAATGCCATCATCATATTCCATCTGACTTAATCATTGTTTCACACTGCGGCCCACGCAAGGCCCAATTTAAGAAACACTTCTGTAATTGCAAGTAACCTTTTCAAAGTGCATAGATGTGACTGCTAAGTAGGATTTACCGTAGCTAATAATGAGTGTGAAAACAAGATGACATTGGAAGAGGAAAAATGATCGTCAGTGTTAATGATTGTCAAATCAACACTGTGAGAGAAACATGGCAAACAAGCTGCAGGAGAAGAGGGCGACGAGAGACGTGATGAATCAGAAATGGCCTCCAATTACACTCTTCCAGGTTTCATTTCATCTGTCATTCATCCACCATCCACCCGGAGACACACTGACACACTGACACACACGAAAGAGACAGCTGGAAGTGGTTGACTTTGCCTGGTGTTTGTTCTCACAATTATTCTCATCTTTGCATAACATTACATGATTGCTGACATTATGACATTTTCCGTGGTGTGATGGGCGACCTGCAGGGGTATTAGGAGGTATTATGTGGTCAGCCCATGTGGGCTCCGGCTAAAGACTCACTGCCACAACTCATTATTTGTTTCATTTAAATAATTTTTCATCAATCCATTGAACTTCAAAAAATAAAACAAATTAACATAATACAAAAATCCCCATCAAAATCTGTCTGTTTAAGGTAGAGATATCTGTAGGTATGGGGATAAATACATGTTAAAAAATGATATGAGTTTTTTTCTTCTATTTCTCAGATATAGGACAGACACTTCAGAACAAACGTCCTTTGGATTTTTGGGGGACTATCTGTTGTTCCATGTAGTGAATCTGTTGTTCAATGCATAACATGACTCAGGATAAGACCCAGATGCAGACACAGGAGGCAGACAGTTAGAACCTCAGATGTTTATCACAGAACAGGGGGCAGGAAACCGGCAGGTCAAGGGCAGGCAGAGGTCAGTAATCCAAGGCAGCATGAATAAAGGACAGAACGGCAGGCAGGCTCAGGGTCAGGGCAGGCAGAATGGTCAGAACCGGGAGGACTAGAAACCATTAGAGATACGGGAAAATGTGAAAACACGCTGGTAAGACTTGGCAAGACAAGACGAATTGACAAACAGAAACAGGAGACAAAGGGCAGAGAGATCCTTGATGAAAACCTGCTCCAGAGTCCTCAGGACCTCAGACTGGGGTGAAGGTTCACCTTCCAACAGAACAACGACCCTAAACACACAGCCAAGACAATGCAGGGGTGGCTTCGGGACAAATCTCTGAATGTCCTTGAGTGGCCCAGCTAGAGCCCGGACTTGAACCCGATCTAATATCTCTGGAGAGACCTGAAAATAGTTGTGCAGCGACGCTCCCCATCCAACCTGACAGAGCTGGAGAGGATCTGCAGAGAAGAATACTTATGTAAAGGTGATATTTCCGTTGTCATTATTGGGTATTGTGTGTAGATTGAGGAGGAAAAACAACAATTTAATCCATTTTAGAATAAGGCTGTAACGTAACAAAATGTGGAAAATGTCAAGGGGTCTGAATACTTTCCGAATGCACTGTAGGTATGTCCAAACAAGCTAAAACAGGGCGAAGGAATGGGGAGAAGACGGGTTAGTCTTTGTGTGTGTACTTTTCTGAGAGTGATTGATTGTCTTTACAGAAAGACTGGGCTGCGTCATATGGAGATGTTCTGGGTTTGGTTGACTCTGACTCAGGATAAGACCCAGATGCAGACACAGGAGGCAGACAGTTAGAACCTCAGATGTTTATCACAGAACAGGGGGCAGGAAACCGGCAGGTCAAGGGAAGGCAGGGGTCAGTAATCCAAGGCAGCATGAATAAAGGACAGAACGGCAGGCAGGCTCAGGGTCAGGGCAGGCAGAATGGTCAGAACCGGGAGGACTAGAAACCATTAGAGATACGGGAAAATGTGAAAACACGCTGGTAAGACTTGGCAAGACAAGACGAATTGGCAACAGACAAACAGAAACAGGAGACAAAGGGCAGAGAGATCCTTGATGAAAACCTGCTCCAGAGTCCTCAGGACCTCAGACTGGGGTGAAGGTTCACCTTCCAACAGAACAACGACCCTAAACACACAGCCAAGACAATGCAGGGGTGGCTTCGGGACAAATCTCTGAATGTCCTTGAGTGGCCCAGCTAGAGCCCGGACTTGAACCCGATCTAATATCTCTGGAGAGACCTGAAAATAGTTGTGCAGCGACGCTCCCCATCCAACCTGACAGAGCTGGAGAGGATCTGCAGAGAAGAATACTTATGTAAAGGTGATATTTCCGTTGTCATTATTGGGTATTGTGTGTAGATTGAGGAGGAAAAACAACAATTTAATCCATTTTAGAATAAGGCTGTAACGTAACAAAATGTGGAAAATGTCAAGGGGGTCTGAATACTTTCCGAATGCACTGTAGGTATGTCCAAACAAGCTAAAACAGGGGCGAAGGAATGGGGAGAAGACGGGTTAGTCTTTGTGTGTGTACTTTTCTGAGAGTGATTGATTGTCTTTACAGAAAGACTGGGCTGCGTCATATGGAGATGTTCTGGGTTTGGTTGACTCTGACTCAGGATAAGACTCAGATGCAGACACAGGAGGCAGACAGTTAGAACCTCAGATGTTTATCACAGAACAGGGGGCAGGAAACCGGCAGGTCAAGGGCAGGCAGGGGTCAGTAATCCAAGGCAGCATGAATAAAGGACAGAACGGCAGGCAGGCTCAGGGTCAGGGCAGGCAGAATGGTCAGAACCGGGAGGACTAGAAACCATTAGAGATACGGGGAAAATGTGAAAACACGCTGGTAAGACTTGGCAAGACAAGACGAATTGGCAACAGACAAACAGAAACAGGAGACAAAGGGCAGAGAGATCCTTGATGAAAACCTGCTCCAGAGTCCTCAGGACCTCAGACTGGGGTGAAGGTTCACCTTCCAACAGAACAACGACCCTAAACACACAGCCAAGACAATGCAGGGGTGGCTTCGGGACAAATCTCTGAATGTCCTTGAGTGGCCCAGCTAGAGCCCGGACTTGAACCCGATCTAACATCTCTGGAGAGACCTGAAAATAGTTGTGCAGCGACGCTCCCTATCCAACCTGACAGAGCTGGAGAGGATCTGCAGAGAAGAATACTTATGTAAAGGTGATATTTCCATTGTCATTATTGGGTATTGTGTGTAGATTGAGGAGGAAAAACAACAATTTAATCCATTTTAGAATAGGCTGTAATGTAACAAAATGTGGAAAATGTCAAGGGGTCTGAATACTTTCCGAATGCACTGTAGGTATGTCCAAACAAGCTAAAACAGGGCGAAGGGATGGGGAGAAGACGGGTTAGTCTTTGTGTGTGTACTTTTCTGAGAGTGATTGATTGTCTTTACAGAAAGACTGGGCTGCGTCATATGGAGATGTTCTGGGTTTGGTTGACTCTGACAGAGTCTGGAGTCACTGGAGTCACTCAGAGAGACATTGAGCCACAGTAACCAATTCCGCCTCGTATTATATATGGCCCTGTCAGGGCAGTGGTCCTGGGGTGAGGAGGACGGTATAGGCTGCCTCTCCATGGCTCCGTCATTATTGCCATTTCCCCTTTTTCTCTCATCTGGTCCCACAGGGGTCAGCATTTGAAATGAAAGGCCAGTCTTACTGTAGAGATTACTCTGGCCCATCTCCCCTAGAGCAGTGTGAATTAGCCCAGGCCTGGTGGTGCAGGTTACAGGGTGCAGGGGGCCACAGTGTGGATCTGGGGGGATGTAGCCGAGTTGATAAAACCTCAGAGACAGAGGTTTAATCCTAGACACATGAAAAGTGGGATGTATATGGAGGGTGCGGGGCAACAGAAGATGAACAGCAGAGGGGCTAAGCATCTTAGAGATGGGGAAAGGGCCGATAAAACGGGGGGAAAGTTTACGGGACTCCAACCGGAGGGGCAGACGCCGAGTGGAAAGCCATACCCTCTGCCCGAGACGATAGCGTGGAGCAGGGGTCCGGTGACGGTCCGCCTGTCTCCGAAACCTGGAGGTGGTCTTGAGAAGAGCGGACTGGGCTCTCTTCCAGGTATGGCGACAGCGGTGGACGAACATCTGGGCTGAGGGTATGCTGACCTCTTCCTCTTGCTCAGGGAAGAACGGGGGCTGATATCCCATGGAACACTCTAAAGACGAGAGACCAGTGGCCGAGCAGGGAAGGGTGTTGCGGGCGTATTCCACCCACACGAGTTGCTGGCTCCAGGTGGTGTGGTTGGCGGAGAATAGGCAACTAAGAGCCGTCTCCAGGTCCTGATTGGCTCGCTCCGACTGGCCGTTAGACTGGGGTGAAAACCGGAGGACAGGCTGGTCGACGACCCAATTAGGGTGCAGAACGCCTTCCAGAACCGGGACGAGAACTGAGGACCGCGATCGGAGACCATGTCCACCGGAAGTCCATGGATCCGGAAGACGTACTGCACAATGAGCTGGGCCATCTCCTTGGCTGAGGGTAACTTGGGAAGGGGAATGAAGTGGGCGGCTTTGGAAAACCTATCCACCCCCATAAGGATAGTAGTGTTGCCATCTGATGGAGGGAGACCAGTGTCGAAGTCCAGGGATATATGGGACCAGGGGCGGTGAGGAACAGGGAGTGGTTGAAGGAGGCCAGCCGGAGCTTGCCGCAGAGTCTTATTCTGAGCATACACAGTGCAGGCGGCGACGAATGCGGAGATGTCAGGAACCATGGTGGGCCACCAAAAACATTGTCGTACAAAGGCCAGGATCTGACGGGAGCCAGGATGGCAGGCAAGTCTGGAGGAATGAGCCCATTCCAGGACCGGGGAATGGGCAGAGTTCAGGACATCTCCTACCACCCGGGGTCCGGCTGGGAACGCTGCGCCTCACGGACCTGGTTCTCTATATCCCAGATGAGTAAGCTGCTAGACAAGAGGTAGGGAGGATGGTCTCGGGGTCCGACGGTGTAGCAGTGGGGCTATAGAGGCGTGAGAGCGCGTCATAGTTCCTCTCAGCGGATTGGTCTAAATTCAAGAATGTGAAGCCGGATGCGCTCTCACGCTTCTGTAGCCCTGCTGCTACACCGTCGGACCCCGAGACCATCCTCCCTACCTCTTGTCTAGCAGCTGTACTCATGGGAGAGGAAAGTGCAGGGATGCAGCTTTTGGTCCTGGACAGAACGCTGGGACAGGACGGCCCCCACGCCGATGTCCGAGGCGTCAACCTCCACCACAAACTGACGGGATGGGTCCGGATGGATTAGGATGGGGCTGTGGTAAAATGGTGCTTCAGATCCAGAAACACCCGGTCAGCAGCTGGGGACTACATGAACGGAACCTTGGGAGAGGTGAGTGCAGAGAGGGGGGAAGCCAGCTTGCTGTATCCCCAGATTAAATGTGGTAGAAATTAGCAAACCCCAGGAAGTGTTGCAGCTGCACTCTGGATATGGGTTGAGGCCAATCCACCACCACTCTAACCTTGCCAGGATCCATCTGCATATTACCTGCAGCGATGATGTATCCTAGGAAGGAGATGGTGGAGCGATGGAATTCGCATTTTTCAGCGGAGGACTTGTCGGACGTGGAGGACATGTTCTTGAGCTGAGCGGGAAAAAACGAGGATGTCATCGAGGTAGACGAACACGAACCGGTTCAACATGTCATGGAGAACATTGTTAACCAGGGCCTGGAACACTGCAGGGGCATTGGTCAGTCCGAATGACATCACTAGGTATTTGTAGTGCCCGCTAGCTGTGTTAAAGGCTGTCTTCCACTCGTCTCCTTCCCATATCCGCACCAGATGGTAGGCGTGCCGAAGGTTCAACTTCGAGAAGATCGTAGCCCCCTGGAGAGGCTCGAAAGCCGAGACGATGAGTGGTAGCGGGTAATGGTTTTTAACCGCAATGTCATTCAAGCCCCGGTAGTCGATACACGGGCGCAGGGTTTTGTTCTTCTTCTCCACAAAGAAGAACCCTGTGCCAGCAGGGGAGGCAGAAGGACGGATAAACCCTGCAGCCAGGGAGTAGTCAATGTACATTTCCATTGCCTTGGTCTCTGAACCCGATAGGGAATAAAGCTGCTCCCGAGGTGGTGTAGTGCCCGGGAGAAGGTCGATAGCGCAGTCGTAGGGTCGATGTGGAGGAAGCGATGGGGCACAGGCCTTGTTGAATACCTCCCGGAGGTCCTGGTACTCCGCAGGAAAGCGGAGAGGGCTGAGGCTTCTCCCAAACCCGCAGGAAGAGATTTCGGGACAGGCTGCACCGACTTCAGGCAATGAGCGTGGCAGAACGGGCTCCAATCCTTGATAGAACCAACAGTCCAGTTGATAAGGGGATTGTGCTTCTTGAACCATGAAAACCCTAAAACCACGGGTTCCTGAGGAGACTAGATGATCAAAAATTGCATAGACTCACTGTGGTTACCTGACACTCGCAGGTTGATAGGAACCATATTATGGTTGACTCTACCAATAGAGCGCCCATCCAGTGCTCTGACGTTCATGGGAATGGAGAGGGGTTGAGTGGGGATACCCAGCTCTGACACCAGGGTAGTGTCCATAAAACTCTCGTCGACCCCAGAGTCAATGAGTACCCCGGAGAGATTTAGACCGGTCATCCCACAGCAGGATGGCATGGAGAGGGTTTACGAGTAATGGAAGATTGGACATTCTCCGTATGGTCCACCAGCATACTCGTACCTACTGATGAGCCTGGTCTTTTAATGGACAGGTAGAAATGTAATGACCTGTAGTCCCACAATACAGACAGCTCTTGGTGTTCAGTCTGCGTAAATGTTTGGCAGGAGACAATCTAGCTCTCCCAAGTTGCATAGGCTCCGGAGGAGGCGAGTCGGCAGATTTCGGTGATTCCCAGGTGAACTCGGGTAACCTCAAATTCTCTTGGTAATGTAGACGCCGGGGACTTCCGGAATTCCTCTGAGGCGAGGTGGGATCCTTGGATGAGTGAGTGTGACTGGGAACAGACCTCCTCTCCCTCCTACGTTCCCGTAGCCACCCATCGATCCGTATGGTCAAGGCGATGAGAGAGTCGAGATCCATGGGCAGCTCCCGGGCTGCGAGCTCATCTTTAACCTCCTCCATGTTGGCCTCCGATAATCCATGAAGGAATGGAACAGGGATTCCAGTTCCAGGCACTCTCGGCGGCCAACGTGTGGAAATCAACCGCATAGTCTGCCACACTACGGGAGTCTTGACTTAGTAGGAGTAGCTTCCAAGCAGCTTCACTCCCGGACAACGTAGAATCAAATACCTTTTTCACCTCCGCCATGAACTCCTCCAGACTGAAGCACACAGTGGATTGTTGCTCCCACACTGGCGTAGCCCAGGCGAAAGACCCCCCGGACATCAGCGTTAAAAGGTACGCTATCTTCGAGCGCTGCTGACAGCGGGGTTACTGAGAGGCTGGGAGGTTACACCATACCTAATAGAGAATCCGCGGAATTGCTCCAGCAATGTATTGAAAGTGCAGTCATGGTGTTCCGCCAAGGTCTGGAATCCTTCCATAAGATTTTGAAGTATGGACCTCCTTGGGAGGAGACGGCGTTGCGCAGCTGGTCTGAGTCTGCTGGGTCAGTCATGGCCAGTTTGTACTAACATGACTCAGGATATGACCCAGATGAAGACACAGGAGGCAGACAGTTTGAATCTCAGATGTTTATTACAGAACAGGAGGCAGGAAACCAGCAGGTCAAAGGCAGGCAGAGGTCAATAATCCAAGGCAGCTTGAATAACGGACAGAACGACAGGCAGGGTCATGGCAGACAGAATGATCAGTAATTCAAGGCAGTGTCAATCAGGGACAGAATGGCAGGCAGGCTCAGGGCAGGCAGAATAGTCAGAACCGGCAGGACTAGAAACTATGATACTGGAAAATGGGAAAACATGCTGGTAAGACTTGGCAAGACAAGACAAACTGGCAACAGACAAACAGAAAACACAGGTATAAATACACAGGGGATAATGGGGAAAATGGGAGACACCTGGTGGGGGGTGGCGACAAGCACAAGACAGGTGAAACAGATCAGGGTGTGACAATGCGTTTCTGTTGGCTAATATCAGTAATGTCAAATTCTATGTTTCACCCCTTCCCCTGGCTTAGACATGGCTTTGACTCTAGAGGGTTAACATGAAGTAAATTCAGTAGCAGACAGAATCATGGAACAAAGAGTGATTTACATCCAATAATTTACATTGATTGGTTGAGATCGAAAAGAGGCTAAAACAGTGTCTTAACTTTTTGAGGGATTATCGTTAAATTCTTAGGGTGAGTTACCCAGTGATAAAAGCGCATATAAAAAATCAAATATTTAATGTGCCAAAACCAAACCTATCAAATAGTTTTTAGTTACAGCTCTGGTGTGGGAATATGCATTATAATTCAACTGTGTGTAGGTAAAACAAAATCTAACTCCAGGTCGCATGCCTTTTTTTGAAGTGCATCTTATGAAGGCTTCATAAAGCTTTTATGTAGGCTTCATAAGCACTACATAGATGCTTCACAAATCATCTATAACCGTATATCATGCTCTATAAAGATTAATATACAACGTAAAAACAAAGGGTGGGGGGGTGTCAATGTAAATAGTCTGGGTGGCTATTTAATTATTGTTAAGCAGTCTTATGGCTTGGGGGTAGTAGCTGTTAAGGAGCCTTTTGGACCTAGACTTGCCGTGCGGTAGCAGAGAGAACAGTCTATGACTTGAGTGACTGGGGTCTTTGAAAAGTATTTGGGCCTTCCTCTGAAACCGCCTAGTATATAGGTCCTGGATGGCAGGAAGCTTGGCCCCAGTGATGTACTGAGCCGTACGCACTACCCTCTGTAGCGCCATACGGTCGGATGCCGAGCTGTTGCCATACCAGGCGGTGATGCAACCGGTCAGGATGCTCTCGATAATATAATAATAATATAATATGCCATTTAGCAGACACTTTTATCCAAAGCGACTTACAGTAAAGTATGCATACATTTTTACACATGGGTGGTCCCAGGGATTGAACCCACTACCCTGGCGTTACAAGCGCCATGCTCTACCAATTGAGCTACAGAGGATGATGTGGCTGAAGAACATTTTGAGGATCTGGGGACCCATGCCAAATCTTTTCAGTCTCCTGAGGGGGAAAAGGTGTTGTGGTGCCCTCTTAACGACTGTCTTGGTGTGTTTGGACCATGATAGTTTGTTGGTGATGTGGACACCAAGGAACATGAAACTCTCAACCCGCTCCACTACAGCCCTGTCGATGTGAATGGGGGCGTGTTCCCTCCTTTTCCTGTAGTCCACGATCAGCTCCTTTGTCTTGCTCACGTTGAGGGAGAGGTTGTTATCCTGGCACCACACGGCCAGGTCTCTGACCTCCTCCCTATAGGCTGTCTCATCGTTGTCGGTGATCAGGCCTACCACTGTTGTGTCGTCAGCAAACTTAATGATGGTGTTGGAGTCGTGCTTGGCCATGCAGTCATGGGTGAGTACAGGAGGGGACTAAACACTCACCCGTGAGGGGCCCCCGTGTTGAAGATCAGCGTGGCAGATATGTTATTGCCTACCCTTACCACCTGGGGGCGGCCCATCAGGAAGTCCAGGATCCAGTTGCAGAGGGAGGTGTTTAGTCCCAGGGTCCTTAGCCTAGTGATGAGCTTTGTGGGCGCTATGGTGTTGAACGCTGAGCTGTAGTCAATGAACAGCATTCTCACATAGGTGTTTCTTTTATCCATGGTGGAAATTGGAGTGGGTCTAGGATTTCCGGGATGATGGTGTTGATGTGAGCCAGCCTTTCAAAGCACTTCATGGCTACCGACGGCTACGGGGAAGTAGCCATTTAGGCAGGTTACCGTCACTTTCTTGGGCACAGGGACTATGGTGGTCTGCTTGAAACATGTAGGTATTACAGACTGAAAATGTCAGTGAAGACACTTGCCAGTTGGTCCGCGCATGCTCTTAGTACATGTCCTGGTAATCCGTTTGGACCCGCGGCCTCGTGAATGTTGATCTGTTTAAAGGTCTTGCTCAAATGGGCTACAGAGAGCTTGATCACACAGTCTTCTGGAACAGCTGGTGCTCTCATGCATGCTTCAGTGTTGCTTGCCTCGAAGCGAGCATAAAAGGCATTTAGCTCGTCTGGTAGGCTCGCGTCACTGGGCAGCTCGCGGCTGGGTTTCCCTTTGTAGTCTGTAATAGTTTGCAAGCCCTGCCACATCCAATGAGTGTCAGAGCCGGTGTAGTTGGATTCAATCTTAGTCCTGTATTGACACTTTGCCTGTTTGATGGTTCGTCTGAGGGCATAGCGGGATTTCTTATAAGCGTCCGGGTTAGTGTCCCGCTCCTTGAAAGCGGCAGCTCAAGCCTTTTGCTTGGTGCAGATGTTGCCTGTAATCCATGGCTTCTGTTTGGGATATGTACGTACGATCACTGTGGGGAAAACGTCGTTGATGCGCTTATTGATGAAGCTGGTGACTGATACTCCTCAATGCCATTGGATGAATCCCGGAACATATTCCAGTCTGTGCTTGCAAAACAGTCCTGTAGCGTAGCATCCGCGTCATCTGACCACTTCCGTATTGAGGGAGTCACTGGTACTTACTGCTTTAGTTTTTGCTTGTAAGCAGGAATCAGGAGGTTAGAATTATGGTCAGATTTGCCAAATGGAGGGCGAGGGCGAGCTTTGTATCCGTCCCTGTGCGTGGAGTAAAGGTGGTCTAGAGTTTTTTCCCTCTGGTTGACATGCTGGTAGAAATGAGGTAAAACGGATTTAAGTTTGCCTGCATTAAAGTCCCGGGTCACTAGGAGCGCCGCTTCTGGATTAGCATTTTCTTGTTTGATTATGGCCTTACACAGCTTGTTGAGTGTAATCTTAGTGCCAGCATCGGTTTGTGGTGGCAAATAGACAGCTATGAAAAATATAGATGAAAATTATCTTGGTAGTGTGGTCTACAGCTTATCATGAGGTACTCTACCTCAGGCGAGCAATACCTTGAGACTTCCTTAATAATAGACATTGCGCACCAGCTGTTATTGACAAATAGACACACACCCCCACCCCTCATTTTACCAGACGTAGCTGTTCTGTCCTGCCGATGCACGGAAAACCCAGCCAACTGTATATTATCCGTGTTGTCATTCAGCCGTGACTCGGTGAAACATAAGATATTTCAGTTTTTAATGTCCCGTTGGTAAGATAGTCTCGAATGGAGATCATCCAGTTTACTCTCCAGTGATTGCACGTTGGCCAATAGAACGGATGGTAGAGGCGTGTTATCCACTCGCCAACAAATTGTCACAAGGCACCCAGATCTCCGCCCCCTGTATTTCCGTCTTTTCTTCGCACGAATGATGGGGATTTGGGCCTGGTCTCGGAGAAGCAGTATATCCTTCACGTCGGTCTCATTAAATAAAACATCTTTGTCCAGTTCGAGGTGAGTAATCACTGTTCTGATATCCAGAAGCTCTTTTTGGTCATAAGAGACGGTAGCAGCAACATTATGTACAAAATAAGTTACAAACAATGCGAAAAAACACACCAAATAGCACAGATGGTTAGGAGCCCGTAAAATGGCAGGCAACCCCTCCGGCGCCATATACCATATACAGTGCAAATGAAGCCTTAATGAATGCTTTATGAAGCCTTCATAAGATGCACTTTAAAAAAAATAGGACCACTTCGCTTACCTTATCAGGCGGACACAAAGTCTCTTCTGGACAACATTGTTCGGGAACAGATAAAATGAGCACCTTCCCGCTGAAGAGATATGGTTGCAGCCTGGAGCAAAACAAAATACCATCCTTGCGTTTTTGTTTGAGCTGGTAAGCAGAAAGCCTACTAAGCTAAGTAGCTTTTTGGCGGACTGTAGCGTAGACTAGTTTCCTTGGTAGTCAAAGTTACTTGAAAAATGTTGTGACTAATGTTGTAGTTCCATTTCTCTGACAGTTAGCGACTTGTTAGCAACTGACTTATTTTTTCTTTAAAAGTGCTTTCCTCTCAATCTTAAAGCATGCCCCATTCAAAAAATTCAGAACTAAGAACAGATATAGCCCCTGGTTCTCCTCAGACTTGACTGCCCTTGACCAGCACAAAAAACATCCTGTGGCGTACTGTATTAGCATCGAATAGCCCCGCGATATGCAACTTTTCAGGGAAGTTAGAAACCAATGTACATAAGCAGTTAGGAAAGCAAAGGCTAGCTTTTTCAAACAGAAATTTGCATCCTGTAGCACTAACTCCAAAAAGTTTTGGGATACTGTAAAGTCCATGGAGAATAAGAACACCTCCTCCCAGCTGCCCACTGCACTGACGCTAGGAAACAATATCACCACCGATAAATCTACAATAATCGAGAATTTCAACAAGCATTTTGCTACGGCTGGCCATGCTTTCCACCTGGCTACCACTACCCCGGTCACCAGCTCTGCACCCTCCGCTGCAACTTGCCCATGCACCCCCCGCTTCTCCTTCACACAAATTCAGACAGCTGATGTTCTGAAAGAGCTGCAAAATCTGGACCCCTACAAATCATCTGGGCTAGACAATCTGGATCCTTTCTTTCTAAAATTAGCCGCCGAAATTGTCAGAACCCCTATTACTAGCCTGTTCAACCTCTCTTTTGTAACGTCTGAGATCCCCAGAGATTGGAAAGCTGCCGCGGTCATCCCCCTCTTCAAAGGGGGTGACACTCTAGATCCAAACTGTTACAGACCTATATCCATCCTGCCCTGCCTTTCGAAAGTTTTTTAAAGCAAAGTTAACAAACAGATCACCGACCATTTCGAATCACACCGTACCTTCTCCGCTATACAATCCGGTTTCGAGCTGGTCATGGGTGCACCTCAGCCACGCTCAAGGTCCTAAACAATATTATAACCGCAATCGATAATAGACAGTACTGTGCAGCCGTCTTCATCGACCTGGCCAAGGCTTTCAACTCTGTCAACCACCGCATTCTTATTGGCAGACTAAATAGCCTTGGTTTCTCAAATGACTGCTTCGCCTGGTTCACCAACTACTTCTCAGATAGAGTTCAATGTGTCAAATCGGAGGGCCTGTTGTCTGGATCTATGGCAGTCTCTATGGGGGTGCCACAGGGTTCAATTCTTGGGCCGACTCTTTTCTCTGTGTATATCAATGATGTCGCTCTTGCTGCTGGTGATTCTCAGATCCACCTCTACGCAGACGACACCATTTTGTATATATCTGGCCCTTCATTGGACACTGTGTTACCAAACCTCCAAACGAGCTTCAATGCCATACAACACTCCTTCCGTAGCCTCCAACTGCTCTTAAACACAAGTAAAACTAAATGCATGCTCCTCAATCGAACGCTGCTGGCACCCGCCTACCCGACTAGAATCACTACTCTTGACGTGTCTGACCTAGAGTATGTGGACAACTACAAATATGTAGGTGTCTGGTTAGACTGTAAACTCTCCTTCCAGACTCACATTAAGCATCTCCAATCCAAAGTTAAATCCAGAATCGGCGTCCTATTTCGCAACAAAGCCTCCTTCACTCATGCTGCCAAACATGCCCTCGTAAAACGGACTATCCTACCGATCCTTGGCTTCGGCGATGTCATTTACAAAATAGCCTCCAACACTCTACTCAGCAAATTGGATGTAGTCTATCACAGTGCCATCCGTTTTGTCACCAAAGCCCCATATACTACCCACCACTGTGACCTGTACGCTCTTGTTGGCTGGTCCTCACTACATATTCTTCGCCAAACCCACTGGCTCCAGGCCATCTATAAATCACTGCTAGGCGAATTGGTCAACATAGCAACACCCACCCGTAGGATGCGCTCGAACAGGTATATCTCACTGGTCATCCCCAAAGCCAATTCTCTGCTGCCAATGACTGGAACGAACTGCAAAAATCTCTGAAGCTGGAGACTCTTATCTCCCTCACTAACTTTAAGCATCAGTTGTCAGAGCACCTTACTGATCACTGCACCTGTACACAGCCCATCTGAAATTAGCCCACCCAACTACCTATTTATTACCTTACCTCCATAACTTGCTACATTTGAACACACTGTATATATATTTTCTGTTGTATTTTTGACTTTATGTTTTTACCCCATATGTAACTCTGTGTTGTTGTTTTTATCGCACTGCATTGCTTTATCTTGGCCAGGTCGCAGTTGTAAATGAGAACTTGTTCTCAACTGGCTTACCTGGTTAAATAAAGGTGAAATCAAAATAAAGACATCACAATTCATAATGGTCATAACTGACTGATATTATCTCATAGAACAAAACATACAGAGTAAGATCTCCTAAGCCTGAGTTAACCTCAGATCTTATTTTCAGCTTACAGTATATCCCAAAACCCCATTCATTTCCCCATTGGAATGCCCTATGAACCAGAGGTAGACAATGCTAATTCATTTATGTTTTTTAGGACTACAAGCTAGCGAGCTCTATAGGCCTACTACAGCTTCAAGTGAGTGAAATAACAAATGGACTATACAGCTAAAAATGAGTGGAATTAAATTGGATAGCAGTACCAGTTTCAAACCTACAGGATCACAGGTCATCGCTCGCAGCTTGAGAAAGTTTGAGGAGGACGTTTTGCCGCCGACGGGTACCTCACAGTGGCACACGGAACGGGATGGGGTCGGCTGTGGCCGGGGTCGGCCATTCCATGTGCTGCAGCAAGGAGTACTTGGCTGCTGCTGGTGCATCCTCCTTCTGATATTTTGTCACTGCACAACATAAAATCCAGGTAGGGAATGTACACAACAGTGTTCATTTATTAATTTGCAAGGGGATTTATTATTTTTCTGTCGCCCTGGCGACTGACAACCCCCTGATAGCTGTGATCTTATATGAGAGCCAGAGCTCCAGGAGCAGAAAGCAGACCACATCAAATTGGCCAGTGTTGATGTTTTACACTCTGTAGAGTGGGACCATATGTCCTCAGAGATAGTGTTACAATTAACTCTTTAAGTGTTGATTTAACACTACCAAATTGACTGTGTATGGTAATCACACCCTGGGGCTAGAGTATTTAACACCTACCTCCTGGAGCCTGCATAGCAACTGACTAAAAATATGGTTTCATCACTCACTCACTAGACAAATCAAAATCAAATCAAATTTTATTTGTCACATGTAACTGGTGTAGACCTTACTGAAATGCTTACTTACAAGCCCTTAACCAACAATGCAGTTTTAAGAAAAATAAGTGTTAAGAAAGTATTTACTAAAAGTAAAAAATACATATAAAAGAAGAAGAAAAGAAAAATAACAAATAATTAAAGAGCAACAATAAAATAACAGTAACGAGGCTATATACAGGGGGTACCGGTACAGAGTCAATGTGCGGGGGCATACGTGTCAAAAACTGGATAGCAACTAGCAACAACAACAAAAACAACTTTATACTGGTAAATGGAGATGAGAGACATGTAGTCACGTCATGTTCCTCTGTGCTCACATCTATTCAACATTTTCACTGTTTAAAATTAGACATGAACATTGATTTAAGGAATGAATAGGAGGTGTGTGGGGGAGTGCGGAGGAGTGGGATTTTCACTGTTATTATTATGCAAAGCAGCTTGTCCGGTTGCCTGTCAGAAAAACAGCGAGAGGCATGCAGGAGTTATTGTCGAAGAGAGAGAGCGATGATGCACATCCTGGAGAGGATGTCGTTCCAAGCAGGGTCATTAATCCGGAACAGTCCTAGAAATAAGGGTTCCAAACTTACAGGTGTTATACAGCATACATCGGCACTTTCTGGAGAGGCCCCCTCTCCTTGGTCTGTACAGATATGAATCTTGAGGTTATAGTGTAACGCAACACCAACGGAATATTTACGTGGTTGTACTGACTGAGCCCCCCAAAACGCAGCCATGCTGTTCACCGCTCTACACGGCCGGCTGCCAATGTGACGGGGGGCGATAATGTATCAAAGACAATTAGCGTTACACGCCTCTCCCATTGCAAATCCACAAATGACCACACACCCATTCCATCTAGATTGAATCCTCGGGGAGAGTATTTTTTATTTCATGTCATGTTTAGTCCTCGCTATTTAAAAATGATTACAGTTTTTGGATATAATGGATTTCCAATGATTAGGATGTGCAGGTTGATAACATGCCATCAGGCATGCAGCAAGTATTTTTCACTTTAGCTAATGCATTTTAAAAGTGATTTTAACATAATATTGCAGTGACTTTAATTTTAGGAATTCACCCGGGGAGGAAAGTAATAGCATTAGCATATGCTCATGCAAAACAGGACTCGTTACTGTTTTTTTAAATTATTTTTTTATAACGTACATCCAAACAATTTCCATAGGGATTGTGAAATTGTATAGTGTTACTTGTAATGTTTCTCACCAAGCAATAATACATTGAGTTTGGGATGTCATTCGGAAGGAAAATTCAGCAAACTAAATTCTATGGTACCCCTATGACCTCTGGCTCTCACTCCGCTATAACCCCTGGCTCTCACTCCGCCTAGTCAACAATAATGTTAAGTGAATACTGAACCTGGTATTGCATTGCCTACGTGCCATCTTAAGATTGTATTTGTGAGATGTTCTATACAGCATTGTATAGAAATCCTGGCATTCTGCTAAGGGGAGAGTCCATCACACAGGTTGTTAGTTGCCTTAGTGTATTATGCTACAACATTTTCCAGAGTGTGACCTTCTTGGCGTACAGTTTCGCCTAGTCAGACCTTCCCTCTCTCTGGCATGCAACAACAAAGGCATTCTATTTCCTCAGGCTAGCTGGGGTTCTTCTGATGCAATGTCAGAAATCAACTGTGTGGAAGGATTCTTTTGACACCGCTCATCACTGTTTGAACGCCCTCTCTGGGTGTCAGCGTGGAGCCGTTGTACTCCAGAGTGTACTTCAGACAGTCATCCTAAATGTTGTCAGGTTGTTTTTAAAGCCCACTCATTAAACTTGTAAACTTTAGACTCAGACAGATATTATTTTATTCTCCTCTGGGTGCAACTGTCTGAGATTGAAACTGTGTCTTTTAACTTTAAACTCTAGCCCTGGGTGAATACAGTGAGATGTGGGTAGCTGTAATGGGAGAAGGGATGTTGGTGATGTATTCACGGTTGGCTAAACGTGGTACTGCAGCGTGTTATGGGGATGGGTTACAGAGCATGAGAAACATTTCATATCAAACACCTAAATAGACACCATTGAACCCCACCCTATGATGTTTGTTACAGTTGAGTATGCTAACAGTGGCACCTCATAAATATAAGATGTGGACATCTATGACACCAACATTATGTGACACACAATGGCTGGATCATGTTTGAAGGCTCTGAGAGTGTCAGTTTGATAAATGAACACACACGAGTGGGTTCTGCACAATGTTCATTTTGAAAGCCGTTGGGATTCTGTTAATCCTTGTAAGAGGGGGGAGAGGTCAAGGATGACCATCTGAGAGAGAGGCCACAAAACCATTTATTCTGATTTACACACCAACCTAAAGGTCAAGGGATGCCTTCTTTTTCTGTGGGCACTTTGTCACACAAATGTTTCACTCCCATAACAAGGCTAACAAATCCTTGCTACTAAAAGGTTTGCTGTCTAACACTGTATGTGTCCCTGATTTGCAGTTATCCTAATAAGCACAGGAACTTACATTACAATGGGGATGCCTAAAATGTCACAACACCAATTTCCTGCACATGGTACCAGAAAACAGTTGGCCTGCTTAAAACCCCCTAGAGTCGATGTTCACCCCCCGCGGAAATCTAATTAGCATAATAAAAAAAGCCCTAGAAAATTCGATTAGTTACCGGAGTGTAACTCCAGTTCTATGAGTGGAGCGGAGCCCCATAGGGGAGCTCTGCTCCTATTGGTTTACCCACTGCCCTAAGGCAGTATCAGCCTGAGACAAAATGATGCACACACCTGCAGCCAATAGGAGTACAGGTGTCCCTATAAGAGGGGATGCCTCCCCTCAATCAGCCTCCCGAGATATTTATCTTCAGCGAGACTAGAGAGGGTCGGCAGGGCCTTAAGTCCTATGGGGCTCTGCTCCACTCATAGAACTGGAGTTACACTCCGGTAACTAATCGTTCTATATCGTGGAGCTCCGCCCCATAGGGGAGTTCTGCTCCTATTGGTTTAAGGCGGAGCGTAGCGCTCCAAAATGTACTCCCTGCCGAGCCCAACACTTCCCATCAAAATGAAAAGGTCAGGCCTAGCAATGGCTGCAACCAATTCCCGCAGTACTGTAACCACTGTCACCCTACAAGTGTCACAATATACTGCGTCATCGGTTAAAAACCCCGCTCCACCTAGTCCAATGGCAACACCAATGACTAGTGGGAAGATCACCAGAATACAGGCCATACTAATCTGTACTAGCAGATAGATGGTACCTCAATATCCTGTTACAATACTACCGACCACTAATGGTACACGGTAGACCGCCTCACTCAATCAATGGAACCCCAGAGATTAGTGGGCAGATCCCAGAACATGATTCATACTAATCTGAACAAGCAGATAGATGACGTGTCCTCCATTCGCTCCCCCGCGTCCCGTCATGTGCGCCTCCTCTTGTGGCCTCCCTTAGGAGCCCAAGTCGGCGTCCTCACCACCTCCCTCGCCGGCTGCAACGGGGCCACCGTGGCTGCTGGGGGGGCTGGGCCCGCTCCCCTGCTTCCTGCGGCCGCCGATTGGCGCCGGATACGCCGCCTCACCGTAGACCCTTGTCTACTCTGGGGGGCAGAAGTGGATGGTGACGGTGCAGGGCCTAACCTCCTTGCCAATGGCAGCTGTCTGGCCAACTGCTTCTTTTCTTCGTCCAGCTTCGAAAACCTCTCAGTCGCCTCTTTGACGGCGACTCCAAAGAGCCCGTCGTCAGAGAGGGGGGCGTTCAAAAGGGACGTCCTGTCTGCTTCCTTCATGGTTGTCAGGGACAACCAGAGGTGTCGCTCCGCGACCACCGAGGTGGCCATGGACCTCCCCGAGCAGACGGCCGATGCCTGTGTTAGGTGTAGGATGGCGCCAGAAATCCTGGACGCCTCCTCCACCTCCTCTGGCTCCAGCTCTGTCTTACCCGTGGTTAAACGGGACAGAGCGGCTGCCAAGAGGGCAATGTTGTTAGCTGCTGCTACAGTTTGGGCTCCCAAATTGAAGGACTTCTCTAACAGCTGTGCTGTGAGACGGTCCTTCTGAGATGGCAACGTGGCTTTTCTGGAAGAGGGCCAGGGACTCGAACCCGGTACGAGATACGCCGCCATGGCGCTCTCTAACCTGTGGATTCCCTTGACTTGGCCCTGGAACCTTCCCTCCACTCTAGTGAATGGGAGGTACGATTTAACCGGCGAACGCGCCGCTAAAGGTGCCTCCCATGAGCCCTCGACGTATTTAGCCAAAGAAGGCATGGCAGGAGCCAGTGGCTCTGCCGCTCTTCTTGGCCTGGAATACGGGCCGCCCTCCATTAAATCAACCTCCGGTGCGGAGGGAACAGGGGGCAGCGGTATCTCCAGCCGTCTGGCAGCTCTCTCAATGAGACCCGGAAAGTCCGTCCTCAGAGACGCTGCGGCGAAGGACAGGGCTTCTGATTTCTCAGAGCCCGTGTCGTCATCACCATAGGAACTACAAGCCCTCTCGCTAACCAAAGGAAAGGGGGGCTTGAATGTATGAGGGACGGGGTCTGACTGTTCCATAGGAATGTCAGCCTCTTCCTCATAGTCCCTATCATCCCCTGAGTCTGCGCCGTCAGACGACGCCTCTGAAGCAGAGGCTAGTATTGACAACACATCCTCTAGGGGGATATCCTCCCTAAAAACTGCCCAGCGCTGCTTCCTCTCCTTTGTAGAAAGGAGGGCGCAGGAGGCGCAGTTAGGGGGACTGCAGACGCCCTCTTTGGCATGCTGGGACCCTAGACACACGAAACATAAGTCGTGGGAGTCGCCGGCCGCCATGGAGGAGCATCTGCATTGAGCTCTGAAAAGAGCTTTTGGGGGTGGAAAATCTCCTGGTGTGCTCATTTTAGGACGACGTCGATGACTGGAAAATCGACAGCGTTTTCTTCGTCCTGAGTCTTCTCTTCTTCTCTTCATCTCTTCTTGGCTTCTTCAGTCTAGTCCAGTCGCTGATCCCCTCTTATAGGGACACCTGTACTCCTATTGGTTGCAGGTGTGTGCATAATTTTGTCTCAGGCTGATGCTGCCTTAGGGCAGTGGGTAAACCAATAGGAGCAGAGCCCTATGGGGCGGAGCTCCACGATATAGAACTGTCTGTTTAAGATAGAGATATCTGTTTTTAGCATGGTCTGTGTTTTGCATGGGCTGAAAATCGGTCTTCTCACGAAAATGTCTGTAGTTTCCATAGAGGGGTCATATAAAAATGGTATATGACCCCTCTATAGACGGATGAGACTCTCATGAACATAATGGTGTTCTCCGTTTTGCTCTACGACTCCCACAAGTGTCACAGGACTGGGCCGAAAAAATAAAAAAATGAATGGAAGTGAATGGGGGCATTTCCACGTCAGATACAGGACAGACACTTCAAAACATACTTCATTTTCATTTATTTTTGGACTATCTGCTTTTCCATTTATGAATCTGTTATGCGATGCGTTTCTAAGGGCTAATAGCAGTGCAAGGCAAAATTAAATGTTTCATCAAATAATTTTTGTAAATATATTTTTTTTATACCTACAGGGGTCCGAAAATTCAAAATAAAACAGCTAAATGATCCATGGTATTTACATCTTAAAACAATTAAAACAACAGATGTTAGCTTAGTAGAAACCCAACCCCGGGCCCTTAGACCTTCCAGGGAATTGTTGCAAGATGACGTAATAGATGTTTTTGTGAACCCTCTCACACTTCACAGGTCGACAGCGACACTAAAAGACACTCACATTCTCACACAGTTTTCAATACACTGTACAATGCAAATTCAGGCCCAACAGGTGTTCTGTTTTGATTCGGTGCATTAAACGGCAATGAGTTGCTGCCATAACATGACTCCCGAGTGGCGCAGTGGTCTAAGGCACTGCATCGCAGTGCTAGCTGTGCCACTAGAGATCCTGGTTCGTGTCCACGCTCTGTCGCAGCCGGCCGTGACTGGGAGGCGCACAATTGGTCCAGCATCGTCCAAGGTATGGGAGGGTTTGGCCGGCAGGGATGTGGGTTCGTTTCCCACGGGGGGCCAGTATAAAAAAAATAATAAAAAAAAACATGTATGCACTCACTAACTGTAAGTCGCTCTGGATAAGAGCGTCTGCTAAATGACTTAAATGTAAATAACATGACCAGACACTGTTAAATCAGAGCTTAGAAGGCTGATCCTTTAGAAACAGTTAATTTGCCTCTTCTTAACTTTTTTTTGTAATGTAATGGCTTCGCTAAAGCAGATAAACCTGAAAATGGTTTTAAATAACAACAGCATAAAATAAGAGAAGCACAATAGAACTGCAACAGCTGGCTAACCTGTACAGTATAGAAATAATTAAATACAGTATATGGAAATATGTGTGTTAGTTGAACTGATTATTTCATCCCTGGGAAAGGTGCTTTTGAGTAGCCCCCTCTCTATGAAATAATGAACAATCAAGGTAGTGTAGGAAGCTTTGTTAGAAGGCCACATAGCAGATAGAGAAACAGTGTGCTTTGTACAGCTCTTTGGGTTACACATTAGGCTAAATAAAAGACTGTAAAAACACCAGAAAATCAGCTCTAAGTGATTTTAATTTGGGAAATCTGTTCCAAAGTAATAGAGAGGTATACAGTATGTGATCGTATACAAATGTAAGCAAGATTTCTACTGTACAGTATTTAGCACGCTAACCCCAATGAGGCTACATTATGGCCACCAAAGTTGGTTCCCTTGGATTAGATTTTTGTTTACATTAGGCATCAGTCAATTCCATTGCATGATGCAGTCCAACATCATTCTGTGCCGTTTATTCACTTGAACTTGACGGGTCTGTGACCTCAGAGGTGAAAGGTCATACCAAGTTCAGTCATTGTTTTGTTTTTTTGAATAACCAAAGCACAGTTTTAGGTAGGTCTAAGTCAATAGACAATGACTGGGAGAGACGCTTGCACTCAAAAATAATGAGCCGTCAACATTCTATGAGCATGGCATTCCTTTGTCAGCTGTAACATCGAATGCAACATCCGACAGTAGAACTATGACTGTAAAGGTAACACATCCAGTCTGTTGAATCATCAGTACTCAGACAGTACAACGACACACTGAGGATTCTCAGCTCTGTTTAGGTGTGGCAGCCAAACAGCCTGGCTTCCTTATTCCCATGTGCCTCAGCAGTTAAGGCATCCTGAGGGATCCAGCGCCAGCGTTTCTGTTCCCACTGAGCTTCCAGAGGCCTCGTCCTGTGGATTCTCCCTGGGAACATCAACAACAAAGCACAAATTCTGACTTTTAAAGAAGAAACTTGGAGTGCACTGTGCTCCAATACAGACTGAATAAAAGAAAGTAGCGTTTTCGACAAGAGGGTGGGGAGAAGGAAGTGTGTGATAGGTAGCCGAGAGCAAGAATAGCTTCCTAGAGTTGTTGACAGATTCCTCTTTTAGAATATGCACTACTGCGTCTTTTTCTCCACAGTTGCTATAGAAACCACAAGTGTCGTGATATATCAACACGCTCTAGCTGTCCTTTCCAGGTATTTTTGTGTTGTTGTTTTGTATTCGTCAGGAGAGTGCAGCCCCCTGTTCAGCTCCTTGCTAACACAGAAGTCACACTGATGCATTAAGGACACTGATGTGTTTGGCATAGGAGGATTGAACCAAAATGTACACAAGCACCACAAAGACCAATACAACACAAAAGACAGTTGCTTTGATGCTTAGCAACAGTAATGTTCATCCACACAATCACCATTTCTAGGTCATCAATCCCCATTGGGCTTTGAATAACTGGTAAAAAAACATGAAACACCATTGTTAATACAACAAGTGACGCAGATGCACAGATACACAGACTCACACAGCGACTGCTCATGTATTGTCACTCGTGCTTATTGTGAAAAGGCTTTGTTCTCAAAATCCAGGATTAAGTGTTGGCTTTAATGCAAGTACAATGTCTGTTTTTTTCTTCCCAATAAAAAGTAAAATATTTTAGGGGTTTCCTAAAGGGGCATTCCACCTAAGTTTTACAGTATTTTGTTATTTTACCGTAAGGATAATTAGAGAAAGTCGTGTTGTCAACAATCAGCATGTCAAATATACCTTCCTTAGCAGCTGTAGTGTGAGTGCAATGGATCATTGCTGGATTGTTGTAGTCCAAATATAAACAAAGTGGTCATGCAAACTGCAAAGCTGTCTCTATGGATCCTTTATCAATCCAATCAAATCAAATTGTATTGGTCACATACACATATTTAGCAGATGTTTTTGCGGGTGTAGCGAAATGCTTGTGTTCCTATCTCCAACAGTGCAGTAGTATCTAAGATTTCACAACAATACACACAAATCTAAAAGTAAAATAATGGAATTAAGAAATATAGAAACATTAGGATGGGCAACGTCGGAATGGCATTGACTATATTGACCTGTCTTTAGTGAAAGAGAAGAGAGTGGCTGATGTTTCTGTGTTGCCTGGGGGGAATTGGTCTGTTTTATTTTATCGAGAGAGAGAGAGAGAGAGAGAGAGAGAGAGAGAGAGAGAGAGAGAGAGAGAGAGAGAGAGAGAGCTCTGACCTCACAGTGAACAGAGCAGTGCTTTCAGGTCATGAAGTCAGTGCTGTGTATATCAAGGAGCGATAATTTCAATGTCCCTGTTGGTAAATGTTATATTCCCACAGACAATTGAACATTTCAGAGTGAATCCATGAACGACAGTGAATCCTCCTCCTTGCTCGGGCAGGCTTCGGCGTTCGTCGTCCCCGGAGTACTAGCTACTGCCGATCGATGTTTCGGTGTGTGTCTTGTGTTGTCTAGTTTGTACACCTGTTTCTTATTTTGTATTGATTATGTAACATATAAGTTCCCTTGTTTTATGTTTGCCTTTGTGTGTTATTGTCCTTTTGTCCTGTCGTATGTTTGGCATTGCTAGCTCGTTATTTTACACACTCCGCGTGTTACTCCTCTAGTGTTGGAGACTTTTGTTTTTGTGCGTATTACTGGGAGTAAAGTAGTCATTCCTGATCCTCTGTGTCCTGCGCCTGACTTCACTGCCGCATACACATCACCCCAGTCTGACAGAATAACACACCACCCATGGAGTCAGCAGGACCAGCGGTGGTGACCGAGTCGCTGGAGGATCGGGTCAGCAGCCAGGACGCCATGATCCGTAGACTCGGCACCACCATGCAAGATGTGATGGACACTCTGAGCCGATGGGAAAGAGGAGGCTTGCCCACACCTCCTCCTACATTACCACCACCATCGGCCAGCCCCATCGTACCATCTCCGGAGTCCAGTGGGATTCGGCTCTCGCTCCCGAGGGCATATGATGGCACCGCAGCCGGGTGTCAGGGTTTCCTACTTCAAGTGGAACTCTACCTGGCAACCATACACCCGGCGCCCTTGGGATACAAGAGCGTCTCCGCCCTCATCTCCTGTCTATCCGGCAAGGCGTTGGAGTGGGCCAATGCCGAATGGAGGGGAATAGACGCCGCCACCATCAGCTACGCGGTGTTCTCACGCCGCTTCAGGGCGGTTTTCGATCATCCCCCAGAGGGTAAAGCGGCGGGGGAGCGTCTGTTCCACCTCCGACAGGGGAAGAGGAGCGCACAAGAGTTCGCCCTGGACTTCCGGACATTAGCGGCTAATGCGGGGTGGAATGAGAGGGCCCTCATCGATCACTATCGGTGCAGCCTACGAGAGGACGTTCGCCGAGAGTTGGCCTGCAGGGACACCAATCTAAGCTTCGATCAGTTGGTGGACATGTCGATCCGTCTGGATACCCTGCTGGCTACCCGCGGACGTCCGGAGTTGGGGCCGTCCATTCCATCTCCCAGTACCTCGAGCCGAGCCCTATGGAGCTCGGGGTGCTGGGCGCTAGAGAGAGGAGGAGAGAGACCCGGAGGGAGGCTGTCCTCTGCACCAACTGTGGCCGTAGAGGACACACTGCGGCTCGGTGCTGGGGAGGGTCTCCTGGGGATCGAGGCAACAGGTCACGCACTGATGAGTAATTTCAGGTGAGTAGGCGCCCAACTCACCCAGAGCTCTCTGTTGTCCACCTGTGTATTCAAGTTGAATTTCCCCAGGTTTCATCTCATTCCCAGCATAAGGCGCTAGTCGATTCAGGCGCAGCTGGGAATTTTATTGATCGTAATTTCTGTCTTAAGTTAGGGATTCCCCTCCTACCAGTAGATGTGCCTTTTCCTATTAATTCCCTAGATAGCCGTCCGTTGGGATCAGGTTTAATTAGGGAGGTCACAGCGCCACTAAAGATGAAGACGCAGGGGGGTCATGAGGAGATCATACAGTTGTATCTGATCGACTCTCCTGCGTTTCCCGTGGTGCTGGGACTTCCTTGGTTAATCTCTCATGACCCCACCATTTCGTGGCAACAGAGGGCTCTCAGGGAGGTGGTCTGATCAGTGTGTCGGGCGGTGTATAGGTGTTTCCGTAGGGGCGACCACGGTGGAAAGTCCGAACCAAATGCCCGCACTGCACATTCCTCCTGAGTATGATGATTTGGCACTCGTGTTCAGTAAGAAGAGGCCGACGCGATTGCCACCTCATAGACAGGGGGATTGTGCGATAGACCTCCAGGCAGGTGCTGCACTTCCGCGTAGTCATGTGTATCCTCTGTCTCAAGAGGAGACGGCGGCGATGTAGACATACATCGCCGAGTCTCTGAGACAGGGATACATACGGCCCTCCACTTCTCCTGCGTCCTCGAGTTTCTTTTTTGTGAAGAAGAAGGATGGAGGTTTGCGCCCGTGTATTGATTACCGTAGTCTCAATCAGATCACAGTTAAATACAGTTATCCTCTCCCTCTGATTGCGAGTATGACGGAGTCATTACACGGAGCGTGCTTCTTCACAAAATTGGATCTCAGGAGCGCCTACAACCTGGTGCGCATTAGGGAGGGAGATGAATGGAAAACAGCATTTAGTACCACCTCGGGTCACTATGAGTATCTCGTCATGCCTTACGGGTTAATGAATGCTCCTTCAGTCTTCCAATCATTTGTGGACGAGATCTTCCGGGATTTGCATGGGTAGGGTGTAGTGGTGTATATTGACGACATTCTAGTATACTCTTCTACACGAGCCGAGCATGTGGCCCTGGTGCGTCGAGTGTTGGGTAGGCTGTTGGAGCATGACTTGTATGTGAAGGCAGAGAAATGCCTGTTTTTCCAGGAGTCCATCTCCTTCCTGGGCCATCGGTTGTCCGCGTCAGGGGTAGAGATGGTCTGCTAAATGACGTAAATGAGATGGAGGTTGACCGCGTTTCAGCCGTGCGTAATTGGCAGACTCCCACCACGGTTAAGGAGGTGCAGCGGTTTTTGGGTTTTGCCAATTACTACCGGAGGTTTATCTGGGGTTTTGGACAGGTAGCAGCTCCCATCACCTCCCTGCTAAAGGGGGGTCCGGTGCGTTTGCAGTGGTCGGCTGAGGCGGACAGGGCGTTTAGGCAATTGAAGGACCTGTTCACCTCGGTTCCGGTGCTGGCACATCCGGACCCCGCTTTAGCGTTCCAGAGGCTGGTATTGGGGCTGTACTGTCTCAACGCTCAGGCACGCCTCCTAAACTCCGGCCCTGCGCTTTTTACTCTAAGAAGCTCAGCCCGGCGGAACGTAATTATGACGTGGGGGACAGGGAGCTGCTAGCCGTGGTTCAAGCCCTAAAGGTGTGGAGGCATTGGCTTGAGGGGGCTCAACACCCTTTTCTCATTCTGACTGACCATCGTAACCTGGAGTACATCCGGGCAGCTAGGAGACTAACCCTCGTCAGGCTAGGTGGGCCATGTTTCTGGCCCGGTTTGTTTTTAAGCTCACCTACATACCAGGGTCACAGGACGTTAAGGCAGACGCCCTGTCCCGGCGATATGACACAGAGGAGAGGTCCTTTGAGCCCACTCCCATACTGCCGGAGTCTTGTCTGGTGGCACCGGTGGTGTGGGAGGTCGATGCGGAGATCGAGCGGGCGTTACGTACCGACCCTACTCCTCCAGTGTCCAGCGGGGCGGAAGTACGTGCCGCTCGAGATTCGTGATCGACTAATTTATTGGGCTCACACGTCACCCTTCTCTGGACATCCTGGTATTGGCCGGACAGTGCACTGCCTTAGTGAGAAGTACTGGTGGCCAACATTGGCTAAGGACGTGAGGGTTTATGTCTCTTCCTGCTTGGTGTGCGCTCAGTGTAAGGCGCCTAGACACTTGCCCAGGGGGAAGTTTTCAACCCCTACCCGTTCCACAACGGCCGTGGTCTCACCTATCGGTAGACTTTGTTACGGACCTTCCCCCCTCCCAGGGGAATACCACTATTCTGGTCGTTGTGGATCGGTTCTCTAAGGCCTGTCATCTCATCCCAATGCTGGGTCTCCCTACTGCCCTACAGACTGCTGAGGCCTTGTTTATCCACGTCTTCCGGCACTACGGGGTACCTGAGGATATAGTGTCTGATCGGGGTCCCCAGTTCACCTCTAGAGTCTGGAGGGCGTTCATGGAACGCTTGGGGGTCTCGGTTAGCCTTACCTCGGGTTTCCAGCCTGAGAGTAATGGGCAGGTGGAGAGAGTGAACCAGGATGTGGGTAGGTTTCTGAGGTCTTATTGCCAGGACCGGCAGGAGGAGTGGTCGGGGTATATCCCCTGGGCAGAGGTTGCTCAGAACTCCCTTCGCCACTCATCTACGAATCTGACCCCTTTCCAGTGTGTGTTGGGGTATCAGCCGGTTCTGGCACCATGGCATCAGAGCCAGATCGAGGCTCCTGCGGTGGATGAATGGTTTCCGCGCTCGGAGGTGACATGGAACGCTGCGCATGTCCATCTGCAGCGGGCTATCCGTAGGCAGAAGGCGAGCGCCGATCGCCACCGCAGTAAGGGTCCAGTGTATGCACCTGGAGATCGAGTCTGGCTCTCGACTCGAAACCTGCCCCTTCGCCTGTCCTGCTGGAAGCTGGGTCGGCGGTTTGTGGGGCCATTTAAAGTCCTGAGGAGATTGAACGAGGTATGTTACAGATTACAACTGCCTAATGATTATCGCATTAACCCCTCGTTCCATGTGTCTCTCCTCAGGCCGGTGGTAGCTGGTCCACTCCAGGACAATGAGATACGGGAGACTCCTCTGCCCCCACTGGACATCGAGGGGGCTCCGGCGTACTCAGTCCGGTCCATCGTGGATTCGAGACGTCGGATTGGGGGTCTGCAGTATCTCGTGGAGTGGGAGGGGTACGGTCCGGAGGAACGGTGCTGGGTGCCTAGGAGGGACATCTTAGATCCCTCCCTCCTGACAGAGTTCCACCGGAGTCATCCCACTCACCCTGCTCCGCGTCCTCCTGGCCGTCCCCGAGGCCGGGGTCGGCGCACGGCTGGAGCCGCGCGTCAAGGGGGGGGTACTGTCACGGATGCCGCCGAGGCTGCTCCTCCTCCTTGCTCGGGCAGGCTTCGGCATTCGTCGTCCCCGGAGTACTAGCTACTGCCGATCGATGTTTCGGTGTGTGTCTTGTGTTGTCTAGTTTGTACACCTGTTTCTTATTTTGTATTGATTATGTAACATATAAGTTCCCTTGTTTTATGTTTGCCTTTGTGTGTTATTGTCCTTTTGTCCTGTCGTATGTTTGGCATTGCTAGCTCGTTATTTTTACGCACTCCGCGTGTTACTCCTCTAGTGTTGGAGACTTTTGTTTTTGTGCGTATTACTGGAAGTAAAGTAGTCATTCCTGATCCTCTGTGTCCTGCGCCTGACTTCACTGCCGCATACACATCACCCCAGTCTGACAGACAGTGTAAAAATCTGTCAATGATGAAAAGTGTCATTGTCAATGGTGAACAACAAACAGTATCAGTTAATTTGAATCAGACAGGGTTTAAAGAACATTAGGTAAATGAAAACAAAACAACTATCACTGTGTTGCACCACCAACCATGGATCATGAGCTGAAAATAATATCTTCTTATCTTTCCACGGTTGATGCCAGCACACATCAACAATGATACTACTGAGTGAGGAGACACCTGCCCATGTCTCACAACTGTCTCCTCGCATCTGGCCGTACATGCACTTGAAAACAATATATCTGCAGCACAACATGGTCAGTCTATGAGGAGGTCTACCATCTGGACGTATGGAAGATAAACTAACCGTCTTTTCATTTTGTTCAACTTTACATTTACCTCTCTGTTGTTTGGCATACTGTTCAAAAATATATGCTTGGAATGGAACGGAACGTCTGCAGAGTACTACTCAAAAGAACAGCTGCAGAAACTAGGGAATTCAAAGCAATGTTTTTTAGGCCACAGAATTCAAATATCTGTATGAACAAGTCTTACTGTTTCTCTCTCTCTCTGTCTCTCTCTCTCTCTCTCTCTCGCTCTCTCTCTCGCTCTCTCTCTCTCTCTCTCTCTCTCTCTCTCTCTCTCTCTCTCTCTCTCTCTCTCTCTCTCTCTCTCTCTCTCTCTCTCTCTCTCTCTCTCTCTCTCTCTCTCTCTCTCTCTCTCTCTCTCTCTCTCTCTCTCTCTCTCTCTCTCTATCTCTCTATCTATCTCTAAGCCATTTAGAGAGGAAAATTACCCAACACTTGGTTGTATTTCCTGGTAAATGCTAACAAGGTCCTCAATTGCAATGTCTGTCTGGACGGAAAGTGGCAACACACAGATAGAGCATTAGAATGAGCCAGACAAACCATGTCGACCCTGAGCACACAGAGTATAATTCACATTTATGGCCAAAGCTTGTTAAATGTGCATCCTGTTTGGGGCAGAGGCTAGATATACTGTCTTCATTACTGTACAGCCATGGGACTCTTGCCAAGTCAGGGTATTTTACTGGCACTTGCACAGATGAGAAATGGAAAAGCATGAAACAACTGTCAGGATTATGGCCATTTTAGACTACTACTTTGTCTCAGCCTTTGAGTAATATATTCAAGGATCTGCCGAGCCTGAAACTTGCCCACCTGTTGAATTGTGAGACATTTGTAATCATAACTGAGGTCTGACAAGAAGGAAGACCCATGGACGCTCTTCTTATTAACAACACATCCCACTTGGCACAGATGTCAATTTTATCTATTCCACATTGGTTCAACGTAATTTCATTGAAATGTTGATTCAACCAGTGGGATGGCACTGTCCTCCATCTCAGATCCTAAGCATGTCCCATAGCATTCATCATATTCCTCTCCCTCAGTCCGGCTTTACTTTAGCAAAGTAAAAACTAGTTGGATTAATTTAGAACCATCCAGACGTGTACCTGCCATGTGAAGTGAAGCCCTGTGCTGCCTGCCATGCTGCTAGTCTCTGGCAGTCAGACAGGTGGGCGTCTGACAGCCATGAATTAGCTGGTAATGAGGGTCTTCTACAATAGAGGAGGTTCAACCCTCAGCTCAGGAAGGTAAAGGTCAACCTCACAGAGATCTGCCACAAACTTGTTAAAAGGTCAACAATGATGTGAGTCATTCTTCAGCTCCAAATGTCTCTGGATTGTTGGATTAAGAAATTGCTCAATATTATGTGATTGGTGAAAGAGGACATTGTACAAGAACACTTGGTTATTCAGGATACTGTCAAGAACAGGGCATATCAGTATTCTTTTAAACTTTTCTTTGTGAATACTTCTTGAGTTTGCCCTCTCCGTTTAAAGTTCTCGAATGGCAACTTGAAGCATTTAAGTGGAGGTGACAACCTGATGAATGTTAGATGGCAGCGAAACAGTTAATTCAGCCTCATTTACTGCCTTTGAAAAATACATAGCTGATATGGCTGAGTTGCTTAAACAAATGAGGTTTCTACTGACAATTGAGATGGCATTCTCTGGATTTATGGTGCTTTCAAGACAACTGGGAACTCGGGAAAAAAACAATGTCAAATCATGACATCAGTGATCTTCAGGTTGGAGCTCTAGAAAGAGGCCCGAGTTCATATTTTCCCAGTCGGAACTCGTTTTTTTTCTGAGTTCCCAGTTATCTTGAACTCACTGAAGTCTGAGATTTCCCAGTTCCAAGTTTCCAGTTGTTTTGAATGTGGCAGAAGTCATGCTGGATTGACAGCATGGCCAATGTATTCAACCTTTTCTGGCCCATGGTGTTGCGTGTGAATGTTTATCCTTTTAAGCTTGGAAAAGAGACCCTTAAACCCAGACTTGGACCACACACCCTCTCCATGGAATAGCAGGCAGGGGAAGCAAAATGATTGCTTAGCAATGCTTAGAGTTAGCCACTGACTCCTTCCTAACCACTCATTGTTGAATTTGCGATTTCCAACTTGTTGTGTAATGTTTATGTCCAATGGCCAATGAGCACAGATACGTTTTAGCTATAATTTCTCTTCATATGACAAGGATTGAAAATGATTTCCCAGTACTGTAGATTGTCGAAGTGATTCATGATGATGACTGCTTGTGTTGACATGATTAGTCCAATTAAAGCTACGTTAGATATAACGTGATTTGAATGTATTTTATCTGTGGCCAATTACCTTGAGCCTTCTTGGATGGGCACTTCTAATGTAAATCTATGGCAGCACCCAAGGGGGCTTGAACTTTCTAGCTCTCCCTATAGATTTTGTGGTGACGTAGTGACCCATGAGTGACAGAACACTGAGCCAATCACGGTGCAATTAGAGAAGATTACCAACCCCTACGCTCTGTATTTTCGGCTGGCTGCCCCACCACCACAGAAAGCACTGAGCTAGGCTGAAACACCTGCATTTTGAAGCTGCCTTACTCAAGAAAGCAAAAAATAGACCATGTTTGTATGCGGCTTTACTAACTCAATACATTTATTTTTACATTGTTTGCAAACTGATATGTGACACCTGTTAATGCCAAAATAACATGCAAAACAGGCAACAAAGAAAATAAGAAAATAATAATAATATTACATTTTCTTAGCTGAACAGGTTAGGCTCTGCCTGGCAACTGAGTTAGGAAGGACGCCTGTATCTTTGTAGTGACTGGGTGTATTGATACACCGTCCAAAGTGTAATTCATAACTTCACCATGCTCAAAGGGATATTCAATGTCTGTTATTTTATTTCTACCCATCTACCAATAGGTGCCCTTCTTTGCGAGGCATTGGAAAACCTCCCTGGTCTTTGTGGTTGAATCTGTGTTTGAAATTCACTGCTCGACTGAGGCACTTGTATGTGTGGGGTACAGATATGAGGTAGTCATTCAAACATCATGTTAAACACTATTATTGCACAGTTGCAACTTATTATGTGACTTGTTAAGCACATTTTTACTCCTGAATATATTTGGCCATAACAAAGGGGTCGAATACTTATTGGCTCAAGACATTCTATAAACATAATTCTACTTTGACATTTACGGGGTATTGTGTGTAGGCCAGTGACACAAAATCTCAATTTAATCCATTTTAAATTCAGGCTGTAACACAACAAAATGTGGAATAAGTGTAAATACAGTGATAAGGGTAATCTGAAGTTAGTAAATTTTTTATATTGCTTTTAAACACAATAAGTATTCAGAATTTCCTCATAATACTCACCAAGAGGATTCACTGACTCACCAAGAGGCACAATCACAGTACCTCATGGAGTGGGCATGTGCTTTAGAAAATGCAACTTTGTGAATTGAAACAAAAAACGAAATGGGTTCAAATACAGCATACCTCTTTGCTTGGCAGGAAGAATATGTTTTTTGTGGGGGGCAAATATGTTAACACATCTGGGCACCAATTTGAGATGAATCACAGCCCAGGTTTTTTTAAGGCACCTGCAATAATAGGATGTCAAGACTCAACACCTGTGGGATATGCAGGAGCTGTCCTCCTCCTGACATGTACAGTGTAATCTCTGAAGTACACTGTTCTTATTAGCAGTCTGGGAAGAACAGTTCATTTCCAAGAAGGAGGCTGAGGAGGCTGACACAATGCTCCCAAATTAATCCATCTCTTATCACACCCACTCAAACAGGAGGAAGCAGGCTAAGGAAAATTCATTGGTTCCCCAGCCCGCCAGGTCTTTCATGTTTCCTGCAACCTTACTCACCAGCTTGATGAATTAATTCTAATAAATAATAGAGTGCTCCACTATTATTCCAGGATATCCAATTTAAAGTGATGAAAAAATGTAATATACTGTATCTGGCGCTAAATGAAACAAATAAAAAAAGATAGAAAAGAATTGATGAGAAGAATGGACATGCATAGTATCATATATTGGTGCAATATCAATTACTTGTTTGACTGAGCTCTCACGGTTAGTTTTACAGAAAGCCAACCACTTCACGGGAAGGCTTTTCTATTGTGGTTCCTTTACAGCCACTGTTTACATGAGAGCTCTTATGTGCCGTTGACATTTCAACAGCTACTTATTAATACGGAACAAATTGCCCCACTGAATAGAAGACGCTGAAGAAAACAGTCTGGAATAATCTTAGACTAATGGTTTCTTATGTTGAGTTGTTCCAACTTACGAAACTCACCAAGTCCAAATTATATCTTAAGTGGCCACACATGGACATGGGGGCTGTAGATGGAACTCAATCAATGCAGATGATGGTGACGTTTTACGCCCTTTAAAACACTGTAACAAGGTTTGAACTCCAGACTCCTAGTTTACATGCTAAGGACCATTCACATGAAGAGTTCTCCAAATCAACAGCCACAGCTGTGTTCCTACAGTGGTGAGATCACTGCCAGCACATGAGAGAAGGGAAGAGGGGACCGGGATGCTGAAAATGAGTGGACTCTTGATTTGAGGAGACAAGATGATGCTTGAGAAATGACTGAACAAGAGGGTGGTCCCTTACACACGTAGTCACTGCTGTATCCCACTGTGAGAACTAATTGAGAATATTAATCACTATGACTAGGTCAATGTACCTGTTGAGGATGCTGCTGAACCCCTTCATACAGTGACTACATACGTGATTTCAGCCCACCCACCCTCATATACCCTTTCTGAGATGCAGGAAAAGGAGATAGACAGTCGGAATAGAGGGAGGGGAAGCCGAAAACATCGCTTTAATCTTCAATCCAATTATCTGATGATTAATGCTTTGTTTTTTTAAAAGTGGCCCTTAGTCACTTACCTTGTGTAATAATCAATGTCCTGCCAAAACGATCAAGAACAGATTCACTGCTGCTCTGCGGTAATGTGCTGGGAATAGAGGGGGAATCAGGAGGATTACAATTACATTGTTCTGCAGATTGCTGATATTGTCCTGGAGAGGACTGAGTGTGTGGGTGCATGCTAAAACTTAACGCTGCTCAGAGCCATAAATGTACAGTGCATTTGGAAAGTATTCAGACCCCTTGACTTTTCCCACATTTTGTTACGTTACAGCCCTATTCTAAAATGGATTAAATAATGTTTTCCTTCTTCAATCTACACACAATACCCCATAATGATAAAGCAAAAACAGGTTTTTAGAAATGTTTGCAAATGTATAAAATAAAATAAACTTAAATACCTTATTTATGTAAGTATTCAGACCCTTTGCTATGAGACTCGAAATTGAGCTCAGCTGCATCCTGTTTCCATTGATCATCCTTGAGATGTTTCTACAACTTGATTGGAGTCCACCTGTGGTATATCAATTGATTGGACATGATTTGGAAAGGCACACACTGTCTATATAAGGTCCCACAGTTGACAGTGTATGTCAGAGCAAAGACCAAGCCATGAGGTCAAAGGAATTGTCCGTAGAGCTCCGAGACAGGATTGTGTCCAGGCACAGATCTGGGGAAGGGTACCAAAACATTTCTGCAGCATTGAAGGTCCCCAAGAACACAGTGGCCTCCATCATTCTTAAATGGAAGAAGTTTGGAACCACCAAGACTCTTCCTAGAGCTGGCCGCCCGGCGAAACTGAGCAATCGGGGGAGAGGGGCCTTGGTCAGGGAGGTGACCAAGAACCCGATGGTCACTCTGAAAGAGCTCCAGAGTTCCTCTGTGGAGATGGGAGAACCTTCCAGAAAGACAACCATCTCTGCAGCACTCCACCAATCAGGCCTTTATGGTAGAGTGGCCAGACGGACGCCACTCCTCAGTAAAAGGCACATAACAGCCCGCTTGGAGTTTGCCAAAAGGCACCTAAAGGACTCTCAGACCATGAGAAACAAGATTCTCTGGTCTGATGAAACCAAGATTGAACTCTTTGGCCTGAATGCCAAGCATCACGTCTGGAGGAAACCTGGCACCATCCCTACGGTGAAGCATGGTGGTGGCAGCATCATGCTGTGGGGATGTTTTTCAGCGGCAGGGACTGGGAGAATAGTCAGGATCGAGGGAAAGCTGAACAGAGCAGAGAAATCCTTGATGTAAACCTGCCCCAGAGCACTCAGGACCTCAGGCTGGGACGAAGGTTCACCTTCCAACAGGACAATGACCCTAAGCACACAGCCAAGACAACGCAGGAGTGGCTTCAGGACAAGTCTCTGAATGTCCTTGAGTGGCCCAGCCAGAGCCCGGACTTAAACCTGATCGAACATCTCTGGAGAGACCTCAAAATAGCTGTGCAGCGACGCTCCCCAGCCAACCTGACAGAGCTTGAGAGGATCTGCAGAAAAGAATGGGAGAAACTCCCCAAATACAGGTGTGCCAAGCTTGTAGCGTCATACACAAGAAGACTTGAGGCTGTAATCGCTGCCAAAGGTGCATAAACAAAGTACTGAGAAAAGGGTCTGAATACTTATGTAAATGTGATCTTTCAGTTCTGTTTTGTCCTGATGGGGTGTTTGTTGTGTGTAGATTAATGAGCGGGAAAAAAAACAATTGAATGTATTTTAGAATAAGGCTGTAACGTAACAACATGTGGAAAAAGTCAAGGGGTCTGAATACTTTCCGAAGGCGCTTTGCGTCTCTGGCACGGCCTATTCTTTTCTCATCCTGTCATCACTAGTGATTATTGAGATGCCCAATATGGATGGCCCTTAGAGATTACCCCTAGCTGCCACATAATCACATCTTTAATTGTTTGCACGTTTATTATATAGACAAAGTGTTTCATAGAGAAAATGGCTTACAGAAGATAATAATGAAGTTGGTGTGCTTTTTACAATGTTGTGAAGCATCGTATTTGTCTTTTCCTCATATCTGTGAATATCAGTGTTGCATTTAAATTAGCCAATTACGTTTTTTTATGCATATTTGCATCCTTGTCTTATAGAGAAAAAACATACAAAGAAATCTAAATGTAATTTGTGAAAATAAATAGATGAGTAAATACAAATAAATAATAATATATAAACTATATTATAGTCAACTATAGTAGTTACAAAGCAGAGCTTGTTTGAGTATGGCCCATAGTTTTTTACAGAGCAGTAAGACCCTGTGTTCTACAGTAAAGCCTTGTCAGTTGTGTGTGTTCCTATCTAAAGTACTTTTCAATGCTACCCCAGACTACAGAAGACTTGTTATTGTCATTCTTCTGAAAATGTTATTGTCTAGAGGTAGTATGGCGTAGTATGGTCAGGTTGCTCTTTATGTTCAATTTTCTCTCTTTAATCTAAAGTGACATCCTAGATAAAAACATAAGTATGATCGAATAAAATCAAGGTGGATCATTCACTTCAAAGCGTCATTCTACCCCCTGAGACCTGGAATCACAATAGTTGGTCTTCATTGTGGCTGGGGTTAGAAATTACACAGAGATTAGGAATCAATATTTCCAATTCTTTACGGTTTCTAGGTAATAGTAGAGCTGAGAGCTGTAAGTTAAAGCTGGTTGACAAGAGAGGAAAAACAATTTACATTTACATTTTAGATTTTAGTCATTTAGCAGACGCTCTTATCCAGAGCGACTTACAGGAGCAATTAGGGTTAAGTGCCTTGCTCAAGGGCACATTAACGTCATTTAGCAGACGCTCTTAGCCAGAGCGACTCACAAATTGGTGCGTTCACCCTATAGCCAGTGGGATAACCACTTTACAATTTGGGGGGTAGAAGGATTACTTTATCCTATCCCAGGTATTCCTTAAAGAGGTGGGGTTTCAAATGTCTCCGGAAGGTGGTGAGTGACTCCGCTGTCCTGGCGTCGTGAGGGAGCTTGTTCCACCATTGGGGTGCCAGAGCAGCGAACAGTTTTGACTGGGCTGAGCGGGAACTATGCTTCCGCAGAGGAAGGGGGAGCCAGCAGGCCAGAGGTGGATGAACGCAATGCCCTCGTTTGGGTGTAGGGACTGATCAGAGCCTGAAGGTACAGAGGTGCCGTTCCCCTCACTGCTCCATAGGCAAGCACCATGGTCTTGTAGCGGATGCGAGCTTCAACTGGAAGCCAGTGGAGTGTGCGGAGGAGGGGGGTGACGTGAGAGAACTTGGGAAGGTTGAACACCAGACGGGCTGCGGCATTCTGGATGAGTTGTAGGGGTTTAATGGCACAGGCAGGGAGGCCAGCCAACAGCGAGTTGCAGTAGTCCAGCCGGGAGATGACAAGTGCCTGGATTAGGACCTGTGCCGCTTCCTGTGTAAGGCAGGGTCGTACTCTCCGAATGTTGTAGAGCATGAACCTGCAGGAGCGGGTCACCGCCTTGATGTTGGCGGAGAACGACAGGGTGTTGTCCAGGGTCACGCCTAGGCTCTTCGCACTCTGGGAGGAGGACACAGCGGAGTTGTCAACCGTGATGGCGAGATCATGGAACGGGCAGTCCTTCCCGGGAGGAAGAGCAGCTCCGTCTTGCCAGGGTTCAGCTTGAGGTGGTGATCCGTCATCCATACTGATATGTCTGCCAGACATGCAGAGATGCGATTCGCCACCTGGTTATCAGAAGCGGGAAAGGAGAAGATTAGTTGTGTATCGTCAGCGTAGCAATGATAGGAAAGGCCATGTGAGGATATGACAGAGCCAAGTGACTTGGTGTATAGGGAGAAAAGGAGAGGGCCTAGAACTGAGCCCTGGGGGACACCAGTGGTGAGAGCACGTGGTGCGGAGACAGCTTCTCGCCACGCCACTTGGTAGGAGCGACCGGTCAGGTAGGACGCAATCCAGGAGTGAGCCGCGCCGGAGATGCCCAGCTCGGAGAGGGTGAAGAGGAGGATCTGATGGTTCACAGTATCAAAGGCAGCAGACAGGTCTAGAAGGACAAGAGCAGAGGAGAGAGAGTTAGCTTTAGCAGTGCGGAGAGTCTCCGTGACACAGAGAAGAGCAGTCTCAGTTGAATGACCAGTCCTGAAACCTGATTGGTTTGGATCAAGAAGGTCATTCTGAGAGAGATAGCAAGAGAGTTGGCTAAAGACGGCACGCTCAATAGTTTTGGAGAGAAAAGAAAGAAGGGATACTGGTCTGTAGTTGTTGACATCAGTGGGGTCGAGTGTTGGTTTTTTGAGAAGGGGAGCAACTCTCGCTCTCTTGAAGACGGAAGGGACATGGCCAGCGGTCAAGGATGAGTTGATCAGCGAGGTGAGGTAGGGGAGAAGGTCACCGGAGATGGTCTGGAGAAGGGAGGAGGGGATGGGGTCAAGCGGGCAGGTTGTTGGGCGGCCTGCAGTCACAAGTCGCAGGATTTTATCTGGAGAGAGAGGGGAGAAAGAAGTCAAAGCATAGGGTAGGGCAGTGTGAGCAGGACCAGCAGTGTCATTAGACTTAACAAACGAGGATCGGATGTCGTCAACCTTCTTTTCAAAGTGGTTGACGAAGTCATCCACAGAGAGAGGAGGGGGGGGAGGATTCAGGAGGGAGGAAAATGTGGCAAAGAGCTTCCTAGGGTTAGAGGCAGATGCTTGGAATTTAGAGTGGTAGAAGGTGGCTTTAGCAGCAGAAACAGATGAAGAAAATGTAGAGAGGAGGGGAGGAAAAGATGCCAGGTCGGCAGGGAGTTTAGTTTTTCTTCCATTTCCGCTCCGCTGCCCGGAGCTCTGTTCTGTGAGCTCGCAATGAGTCATCAAGCCACGGAGCTGGAGGGGAGGACCGAGCCGGCCGGGAGGATAGGGGGACACAGAGAGTCAAAGGATGCAGAAAGGGAGGAGAGGAGGGTTGAGGAGGCAGAATCAGGAGATTGGAGGGAGAAGGATTGAGCAGAGGGAAGAGATGATAGGATGGAAGAGGAGAGAGTAGTGGGAGAGAGAGAGCGAAGGTTGTGGCGGCGCATTACCATCTGTGTAGGGGCAGAGTGAGTAGTGTGGGAGGAGAGCGAGAGAGAAAAGGAAACAAAGTAGTGGTCGGAGACATGGAGGGGAGTTGCAGTGAGATTAGTAGAGGAGCAGCATCTAGTGAAGATGAGGTCAAGCGTATTGCCTGCCTTGTGAGTAGGGGGACGGTGAGAGGGTGAGGTCAAAAGAGGAGAGGAGTGGAAAGAAGGAGGCAGAGAGAAATGAGTCAAATGTGGACATAGGGAGGTTGAAATCCCCCAAAACTGTGAGGGGTGAGCCATCCTCAGGGAAGGAACTTATCAAGGCGTCAAGCTCATTGATGAACTCTCCAAGGGAACCTGGAGGGCGATAGATGACAAGGATATTAAGCTTAAATGGGCTAGTGACTGTGACAGCATGGAATTCAAATGAGGAGATAGACAGATGGGTTAGGGGGAAAAATTGAGAATGTCCACTTGGGAGAGATGAGGATTCCTGTACCACCACCCCTCTGACCAGATGCTCTCGGGGTATGCGAGAACACATGGTCAGACGAGGAGAGAGCAGTAGGAGTAGCAGTGTTTTCAGTGGTGATCCATGTTTCCGTCAGCGCCAGGAAGTCGAGGGACTGGAGGTTGGCATAGGCTGGGATGAAGTCAGCTTTGTTGGCAGCAGAACGGCAGTTCCAGAGGCTGCCTGCGACCTGGAACTCCAGGTGTGGGGTGCGTGCAGGGACCACCAGGTTAGAGAGGCAGCAGCCACGCGGTGTGGTGCGTTTGTGTAGCCTGTGCAGAGAGGAGAGAACAGGGATAGGCAGAGGCATAGTTGACAGGCTGTAGCAAATGGCTACAAAAATGCAGAGGAGATCGGAATGAAATGAGCTAAGCATCTGGGAGAGGAGAGAGCAGGGCCTCCCTCACCAAAAACTTCTACCTCAGAAACTAAAATTGTTTCACTGAACCACCCGAACAAAAACTCTCCCAACTTCCACCTTTAGAAATCAGAATTGTTGTGAACCACAGCGGTTCAATGTTTAAAGGAATAGACTCAACCCACTTTATTCAGCTAGCTAACTATGACACCATAGCTAACTAGCAAGCTAGCATCCAATAACAATAACACACCGTTTAGCACCAACACTTGGTCACAACAAACCACCAATAGTGTGATAACACACTAAACAGATCATTCGTGTCTGTGTCAAGTTCCTTTCATGACGCAGCAATGATTAAACGTTGGCTAGCTAGGACAAGTATATTGTATTTGGCTACTACCGTACAGTTAGCTGGTCGTGTTGGGTAGCTAGCAATGGCCACTGTGTTGACTTTGTTTGAAGAACGGCTAGCTAGCTAGCTTCGTGCTACACCCGGCACACAATGGCTATTGTGTTGACTCTGACTCTGTTCGAACAGCCGGCACGGCCGAAGACACTGCCAAGACACACCAATAGTGTGATAACACACTAAACAGATCATTCGTGTCTGTGTCAAGTTCCTTTCATGACGCAGCAATGATTAAACGTTGGCTAGCTAGGACAAGTATATTGTATTTAGCTACTACAGTACAATTAGCTGGTCGTGTTGGGTAGCTAGCAATGGCCACTGTGTTGACTTTGTTTGAAGAACGGCTAGCTAGCTAGCTTCGTGCTACCCCCGCACACAATGGCTACTGTGTTGACTCTGACTCTGTTCGAAAAAACAGCTAGTTAGCTCGCTCCGTGCTACAGCCGGCACGGCCGAAGACACTGCCAACCTACAGTAACTAACCACAACAACCCACGATGCCTAGCTATGACGCCGTAGCTAACTAGCAAGCTAGCATCCATTAACACACAATTTAGCACCAATACTTGGTTACAACAAACTGCCAAGAGTGTGTTAGCACACTGAACAGATAATTCATGTCCGTGTCTAGTTCCTTTCATAACGCATAACGCAGCAAAAAATTAAACGTTGGCTAGCAGCACATTAACATTGGAAACAGCTCTCCACCGTTGCTAATCGTTACCAGTAGCTACCCGCTAGCTAGCTAGCCTCGTGCTTCGATACTAACCTACTATTACCTACGGAAACCTACAATAACAACAATACTAACCTATGATAAATACAATACCTAACTACAACTAACTACCTACCTACGATCTAATACATGGTTAAGCTTTACTCAACACCATATGAGAAGCTTACCTCCTGCTTACCTCCAGCTAGAGAAAAACACAACCTCTCCCGACATACCCAGTCAGTGACTGACGGACAATACTGTGTGCAACTGATCAAATGACAAACTCTACCCGAAATGGAAGAGAAATAGATTGATTGGTGCTGCTCAATAGAAATACTGACTACTTTTAAAAACTATTTGCTAACTGAATTGTACATCTGGTTTAAGTTTGATACATTGTATGGCTTTGCCAATTTCAAGCATGTGGATTTAGCCATGATTAGATGGTCTAGTGAAAGGGTGCCTATGTCCAACCCTTTCTGAGTCACTGTCTGATAGGGCAAGAGAAGGCGTCTGTCCGCATAAATCCACTCATCAATCACCCAGGCAGGAAGTGGATGGACGGTAATGACCTTTATTGGAATTCAGTCTAGTATTCCTGTGAAGTGTGTACCTCTCTCTTTGAATATTCAGTCATCATCACAGGTTATGGGTAGACCAAAATGGTGCTTATCACTCAATTCTCCTTCTGCGGTACAACAATGTACCATATATTTCAGCTGACCAGTCGATCAGTCGATCAAAATGAAGGTGTAGCCTGATACAGCATGACTACTGTGGAAATTCCCCTTTTTTCTCCTAGACTGGTCCTTAGAGCCAAATGCCTACTTTTAGAATAAGTTGAAATTGGTACACAAAGAATGGGAGAAAATATGATACATCTTATTGTTTTTAGACAGAACCAGCGAGTGCTCCAGTTGTTCACAACTCAGTTTAACTGGAGCTGTTACAAAGAAGGTCGTCTGGGCTGCATTGCAGATATGAAATTCATATTCTGTGACCGAAGCTTGATCTTCCTCCCTGCACAAGAGCCTGAACAAAATGTATTAATAAGAAATGAAGACCCCTCTTCTGACTTCACTGTCAATCTCTATCAAGCGTACCGCTACAAACTGCCATGTCTGAGGTTGTCACGCCCTGACGTATGGAACTCTTGTATGTTGAGTCAGGGTGTGGAAATCTATGTGATGTATTTTTGTGATATGTTTTTGATCTAGGTATTGTATTTCTATGTTTGGCCGGGTGTGATTCCCAATCAGAGACAGCTGTCGCTCGTTGTCTCTGATTGGGGATCATACTTAAGTAGCCTGTTTGCCTACCTATGTTGTGGGATCTTGTTATGTGTTAGGCTCGTGTGTGTTTAGCCTGAGGACTTCACGTTACGTTGTTTCTTGTTTTGTTTAATGTTTATTTGATTTTTTATTTATTTATTTTATTTTATTTCACCTTTATTTAACCAGGTAAGCCAGTTGAGAACAGGTTCTCATTTACAACTGCGACCTGGCCAAGATAAAGCAAAGTAGTGCAATAAAAACAACACAGAGTTACATATGGGGTAAAAAAAAACATAAAGTCAGAAATACAACAGAAAATATATATACAGTGTGTGCAAATGTAGCAAGTTATGGAGGTAAGGCAATAAATAGGCTATAGTGCAGAATAATTACAATAGTATTAACACTGGAATGCTAGATGTGCAAGAGATTATGTGCAAATAGAGATACTGGGGTGCAAAAGAGCAAAATAAATAACAATATAGGGATGAGGTAGTTGGGTGGGCTAATTTCAGATGGGCTGTGTACAGGTGCAGTGATCGGTAAGGTGCTCTGACAACTGATGCTTAAAGTTATTGAGGGAGATAAGAGTCTCCAGCTTCAGAGATTTTTGCAATCCGTTCCAGTCATTGGCAGCAGAGAACTGGAAGGAATGGCGGCCAAAGGAGGTGTTGGCTTTGGGAATGACCAGTGAGATATACCTGCTGGAGCGCAGACTACGGGTGGGTGCTGCTATGGTGACCAATGAGCTAAGATAAGGCGGGGATTTGCCTAGCAGTGATTTATAGATGGCCTGGAGCCAGTGGGTTTGACGACGAACATGTAGTGAGGACCAGCCAACAAGAGCGTACAGGTCACAGTGGTGGGTAGTGTATGGGGCTTTGGAGACAAAACGGATGGCACTGTGATAGACTACATCCAATTTGCTGAGTAGAGTGTTGGAGGCTATTTTGTAAATGACATCGCCGAAGTCAAGGATCGGTAGGATAGTCAGTTTTACGAGGGCATGTTTGGCAGCATGAGTGAAGGAGGCTTTGTTGCGAAATAGGAAGCCGATTCTAGATTTAACTTTGGATTGGAGATTCTTTATGTGAGTCTGGAAGTTGAGTTTACAGTCTAACCAGACACCTAGATATTTGTAGTTGTCCACATACTCTAGGTCAGACCCGTCGAGAGTGGTGATTCTAGTCGGGTGGGCGGGTGCTAGCAGCGTTCGATTGAAAAGCATGCATTTAGTTTTACTAGTGTTTAAGAGCAGTTGAAGGCTACTGAAGGATTGTTGTATGGCATTGAAGGTCGTTTGGAGGTTTGTTAACACAGTGTCCAATGAAGGGCCAGATGTATACAAAATGGTGTCGTCTCGTGAGAGGTGGATCTGAGAGTCACCAGCAGCAAGAGCGACATCATTGATATACACGGAGAAAAGTGTCGGCCCAAGAATTGAACCCTGTGGCACCCCCATAGAGACTGCCATAGGTCCAGACAACAGGCCCTCCGATTTGACACACTGAACTCTATCTGAGAAGTAGTTGGTGAACCAGGCGAGGCAGTCATTTGAGAAACCAAGGCTATTTAGTCTGCCAATAAGAATGCGGTGGTTGACAGAGTCGAAAGCCTTGGCCAGGTCGATGAAGACGGCTGCACAGTACTGTCTATTATCAATCGCGGTTATAATATCAATAAACATGTTCGCATACCACGCTGCAACTTGGTTTGACCCGTCTCTCAACGATCGTGACAGAAGATCCCACCAAGCACGGACCAAGCAGCGTGCCCAGGAGCAGCAGACACCCTGGACACAGGTAGTGGAGCAGAGATCATGGACTTGGGGGGAGATAAGAGAGGATCTGGCCAAGCAGATGGAGGCCCTGAAAGGGATGAGGGTGGAGAAGGAGAGAGTAGCCGATAGAGGACCCTGGGCGAAGGAGGAAGCCCAGGCAGGAGAGGAGAAACGGTGACCCAGGAGGACGCGGTCATGAAGAAAGCCCGAGATGCAGCCCCAAGAAAAAATGTTTTGGGGGCACACAGGGTGGTTGGCGGAGCCAGGGTTCAGAGCAGAGCCAACTCCCCGTACTCACGCTAGGAAGCGTGTGACCGTGCAGGCTCCGTGTTATGCGGAGCTACGCACTGTGTTGCCAGTGCGCCGGCACAGTCCAGTTCGTCCTGTGCTAGCGCCACGCACGTGCCATGCGAAAATGGGCATCCAGCCAGGACGGGTTGTGCCGGCTCAACGCTCCTGGTCTCCAGTATGCCTCCTCGGTCCAGCATATCCTGCGCCGGTTCTATGTACTGTATCGCCAGTGTGCGTGCACAGCCCAGTGCGTCCGGTGCTCACGCCACACACGTACTGTGCGGAAGTGGGCATCCAGCCAGGACGGGTTGTGCCAGCTCTACGCTCCAGACCTCCAGTGCGCCTCCACAGTCCGGTACACCCCGTACCTGCTCCCCGCACCAAGCCAGTGGTGCGTGTTCCCAGTTCAGTACGGCCCATCCCTGCTCCTCGTACCAAACCAGTGGAACGTGTCGCCAGCCCGGTACGCCCCGTTCCTTCTCCCCGCACCAAGCCAGTGGTGCGTGTCCCCAGTCCGGCCCGGCCCATTCCTGCTCCTCGCACCAGACCAGTGGTGCGTGTTCCCAGTCCGGCCCGGCCCGTGCCTGCTCCTCGCACCAAGCCAGTGGTGCGTGTTCCCAGCCAGGCACGGCCCGTGCCCGTTCCACCGGTGCCTGGTCCAGCACCGGTCAGCTGCTCCACTCCGGAGCCAGATCAGTCCGCTCCACCGGTGCCAAGTCCAGCTCCAGTCAGCGGCTCCAGTCAGCGGCTCCACTCCGGAGCCAGAGCAGTCCACTCCACCGGTGTCTAGTCCAGCTCCGGTCAGTGGCTCCACTCCGGAGCCAGAGCAGTCCGCTCCACCGGTGCCCAATCCATCCCCGGTCAGCGGATCCATTCCGGTGCCAGAGCAGTCCGCTCCACCGGTTTTTAGTCCAGCTCCGGTCAGCGGTTCCACTCCGGAGCCAGAGTAGTCCGCTCCACCGGGGTCCAGTTCAGCTCCGGTCAGCGGCTCCAGACAAGACCCAGACGTATGCCCCTCTCCAGGTTCCGAGTCTCCCAAACCAGGGTCCAGACAGGGCTTGGTGCAGCGCGGGAGGATTGCCGATCCAGGCCCAGACATCAGCCCCTCTCCAGGTTCGGGGTCTCCCACACCAGGGTCCAGACAGGGCTTGGTGCATCGTGGGAGGAAGGAGAGGGGAAGCATCGCGCCGAGGTCCAGACTAGACCAGGGGTGCAACGGGGAGGCTGAGAGGAAGAAGTCGTCACGCCCGGAGCCGGATCCGCCTCCGAGGCTGAATGCCCACCCGGACCCTCCCCGGTTAGGTCAGGTTTGTGCGGTCGGAGTCCGCACCTTTTGGGGGGGGGGTAATGTCACGCCCTGACGTATGGAACTCTTGTATGTTGAGTCAGGGTGTGGACATCTATGTGATGTATTCTATGTTTAGGATCTAGGTATTGTATTTCTATGTTTGGCCGGGTGTGATTCCCAATCAGAGACAGCTGTCGCTCGTTGTCTCTGATTGGGGATCATACTTAATTAGCCTGTTTGCCTACCTACAGTGGGGAGAACAAGTATTTGATACACTGCCGATTTTGCAGGTTTTCCTACTTACAAAGCATGTAGAGGTCTGTAATTTGTATCATAGGTACACATCAACTGTGATAGATGGAATCTAAAACAAAAATCCAGAAAATCACATTGTATGATTTTTAAGTAATTAATTTGCATTTTATTGCATCACATAAGTATTTCATACATCAGAAAAGCAGAACTTAATATTTGGTACAGAAACCTTTGTTTGCAATTACAGAGATCATACGTTTCCTGTAGGTCTTGACCAGGTTTGCACACACTGCAGCAGGGATTTTGGCCCACTCCTCCATACAGACCTTCTCCAGATCCTTCAGGATTCGGGGCTGTCGCTGGGCAATACGGACTTTCAGCTCACTCCAAAGATTTTCTATTGGGTTCAGGTCTGGAGACTGGCTAGGCCACTCCAGGACCTTGAGATGCTTCTTACAGAGCCACTCCTTAGTTGCCCTGGCTGTGTGTTTCGGGTCGTTGTCATGCTGGATGATCCAGCCACGACCCATCTTCAATGCTCTTACTGAGGGAAGGAGGTTGTTGGCCAAGATCTCGCGATACATTGCCCCATCCATCCTCCCCTCAATACAGTGCAGTCGTCCTGTCCCCTTTGCAGAACAGCATCCCCAAATAATGATTTTTCCAACTCCATGCTTCATGGTTGGGATGGTGTTCTTGGGGTTGTACTCATCCTTCTTCTTCCTCCAAACACGGCTAGTGGAGTTTAGACCAAAAGGCTCTATTTTTGTCTCATCAGACCACATGACCTTCTCCCATTCCTCCTCTGGATCATCCAGATGGTCATTGGCAAACTTCAGACAGGCCTGGACATGCGCTGGCTTGAGCAAGGGAACCTTGCGTGCGCTGCAGGATTTTAATCCATGACGGCGTAGTGTGTTACTAATGGTTTTCTTTGAGACTGTGGTCCCAGCTCTCTTCAGGTCATTGACCAGGTCCTGCCGTGTAGGTCTGGGCTGATCCCTCACCTTCCTCATGATCATTGATGCCCCACAAGGTGAGATCTTGCATGGAGCCCAAGACCAAGGGTGATTGACCGTCATCTTGAACTTCTTCCATTTTTGAATAATTGCGCCAACAGTTGTTGCCTTCTCACCAAGCTGCTTGCCTATTGTCCTTTAGCCCATCACTGCCTTGTGCAGGTCTACAACTTTATCCCTGATGTCCTTACACAGCTCTCTGGTCTTGGTCATTGTGGAGAGGTTGGAGTCTGTTTGATTGAGTGTGTGGACAGGTGTCTTTTATACAGGTAACGAGTTCAAACAGGTGCAGTTAATACATGTAATGAGTGGAGAACAGGAGGGCTTCTTAAAGAAAAACTAACAGGTCTGTGAGAGCTGGAATTCTTACTGGTTGGTAGGTGATCAAATACTTATGTCATGCAATAAAATGCAAATGAATTACTAAAAAATGATACAATGTGATTTTCTGGATTTTTGTTTTAAATTCCGTCTCCCACAGTTGAAGTGTACCTATGATAAAGATGACAGACCTCTACATGCTTTGTAAGTAGGAAAACCTGCAAAATCGGCAGTGTATCAAATACTTTTTCTCCCCACTGTATGTTGTGGGATCTTGTTCCGTGTTAGGCTCGTGTGTGTTTAGCCTTGTTTTGTTTAATGTTTATTTGATTTAATAAACATGTTCGCATACCACGCTGCACCTTGGTCTGACCCGTCTCTCAACGATCGTGACAGAGGTCATGTTGTCCTTCTGGGGTCATTCTGAAAGACAGTCATCTGATCACTAGAAAAAGGGATCTCTCAGAGCCCAAGTGCAGTTTAACTGGACATTAACTGCTTGTTTAACCATTTGTCATTGTTGTAAAACAAAACATATCAGTTAACCTACCACTACATAACTTGGACTTATCCAGGGGCGAATGCATGAATTGTTTTCTCTTGTTTTAGCTTGTTTGACCTCCGATGTCGTCACTGTTAGGAATTCTAAGAAGTGTGACATACAGAAACTGTGGAACTTTTGAGACACTGCATCTCGGTCACATTTGTGTACAGTGGAGAAAGTCAAGGCTGTTAGGCCTACTGCTGCTAGGTAGCTCTCTCTCTGCTCTCTCCCTCCCCTCTGTCTGTCCTTGATTGCAGGAGTGAAGTCTGGTGTGCGGGAGTCAGGGTTCCAGCTGCAGCTCATTCACCATAATCACCTCAGCCTTTAAGACCCGGTCAAACTTTCCACTCATCGTCAGATCATAGTCAAGACAACCATGTTAGTCTCGCTGCCGACTCAACCTGTCTGTTTTCGCTCTTGTGTTTTTTGGACTGTTTATTTACTTTTTCTCCTGTGCCACAGATATTTGGAACCTGACTCCTGCCTCCGCTTCACTCCTGCCACCACCATCCTGCTCTCCACTATCGGGCCTCTCCTTTGGACTCACCACGGACACTAGGACATTACGGTACCACACCTGCCCTGACCTGGATCTGTACCCTCCCTGTAACCTGGACTTGCTCTTCCCCATTTATTGGAAACCTGGACTATTGAACATTATAATAAACCTGTTAAAACTTCTCTGGCTTGGTGTACTTGTCTGCATTTGGGTTCTATCCAGTTAAATCATAACAGTATGATCTGACCAACATGAACCCAGCAGACAGTAGCTCGGATACCACCCCAGAGTGCACTCAAATTTGGACTGCCATAGCCAATCAGGGCATTCTACTTGGCCAACATGATACCCTGTTTAAGACGATTGCTGAGGACAGTCAGGTGCTGCTTAATCAGGTTCAATTACTCACCAATCAAGTGTCTGCTCTTACTACCCCTTCAGCCCAGATCAGAGAGCCTTTTGTTCCTGCTCCAGAGCGCTATGACGGGAACATGGGAACCTGTGGCGATTTTTTGACTCAATGCTCGTTAGTGTTTGAACAACAGCCCCTCACCTACGCCTCAGAAAGAGCCCGTATTGCCTACCTTATCAACTCTACTAGCGGTTCCGCTCGTGCCTGGGGATCCGCGGTCTGGGGAGAGTCAGTCGGACATTTGCAACGCTTACGTGGCCTTCACCACGGAGATGAGGAAGGTTTTGACCACCCCGTACGAGGCAAGGAGGCTGCGAAACGGTTGTTTTCTCTTCGGCAGGGGGCTCGTGAGTGTGGCGGAGATGGCAGTGGAGTTTCGGACTTTAGCAGCAGTGAGTGGTTGGAATGACGAGGCATTACAAGGAGTGTTCATCAATGCTTTGTCTGAGACTTTAAAAGATGAATTGGTGTCATATGATGAATCGCCTACGCTGGATAATCTTATTTCACTCACTATCAGGTTGGATAATCGGATTCGGGAGCGCCACCGGGAGAGGAGTGTTAGTTCCAAGCAACCTGTCTGTCATCAACAAACTCCTCCCTGCATCGTCCCTACGGAGAGAGCCGGGTCTTCCCGAGTCGATACGAGGAGCACTGAACCCGAAGCCATGGAGGTGGGTCGTGCACGGTTGTCCTCAGAGGAGCGTGCACGTCGTATTCAGGCTCGGGTCTGCCTGTATTGTGGAGAAGCTGGTCATTTCGTTCCTTCCTGCCCAGTTCGTCCGGGGAAAAGGGCCGGCTCATCATTTATGGGAGAAGTTTTGGTGAGCCGAGCAGCGGATTCTTCCTCTTCTCCCCGCATTCTGCTCCAGGCATCCCTCCAGTGGCAGTCCCAGAATTTCTCTGTTAGTGCGCTGATTGACTCTGGTGCCGACGAAAGCTTTTGGATAGAGAGTGGGCTCAACAAATGGATTTGGAGACTGTTCCTATGGACTGTCCGCTGCAGGCTAAGGGTCTAAATGGACAATTGTTGACCCGCATTACCCATCAGACTGTTCCTGTTTGTCTTAGAGTGTCGGGGAAATCATCAGGAGAACATTCAATTCCATATTATCGACTGCCCACAGACTCCCCTGGTCCTTGGTATCCCCTGGCTCATAAAACACAATCCACACATTGATTGGGTGACAGGTAGCATTGTTTCATGGAGCACATTTTGTCATGTGAATTGTTTGTGTTCTGCTCAGACTCCTGCCAGTACTGTGCCTCAACCTCCACTGGAGTCCATGGATCTTTCTGCTGTTCCTGACGTGTATCATGACCTGGCATCCGTTTTCTGCAAACACAGAGCTACTTCTCTTCCTCCTCACCGGCCTTACGACTGCGCCATTGACCTCCAGCCAGGAGCCCCGCTCCCCAGCAGTCGCCTGTACAATCTCTCCCGGCCGGAGACGGAGGCTATGGAGAACTACATTCGGGACTCCTTGGCGGCAGGTATTATGCGTCCTTCCTCGTCACCTGTAGGAGCGGGATTCTTTTTTGTTGCTAAGAAGGATAAGACCCTCAGACCCTGTATTGATTACCGTGGACTTAACAACATCACCATTAAGAACAAGTATTCTCTGCCTTTGATTAATTCTGCTTTTCCCCTCCTTCATGGTGCTACCATCTTTACGAAACTGGATCTACGAAATGCGTATCACCTGGTGCGCATTCGTAAGGGTGATGAATGGAAGACTGCCTTCAACACACCCTTGGGACATTTTGAGTATCGGGTTATGCCTTTTGGGTTGTCTAATGCCCCTGCTGTTTTTCAGGCACTAGTCAATGATGTCCTTCGGGACATGTTGAATCGGTTTGTTTTTGTCTATCTGGATGATATCTTGATTTTCTCAGAGTCCTCCCAGGAACATGAACTGCATGTGCGCCAGGTGTTGCAAAGGTTGTTGGAGAACAAACTGTTTGTGAAGATGGAGAAATGTGAATTTCATGTGTCTGAGACCTCTTTTTTGGGTTACATCATAGCTCAGGGGGAGCTGCGGATGGACCCAGCTAAGATGTCTGCTGTCACGGACTGGCCAGCTCCCTCTACCCGCAAACAACTTCAACGATTTCTGGGGTTTGCGAACTTCTATAGGAGGTTCATCAAGGACTACAGCCGCATTGCGGCGCCACTCACCGCTCTCACCTCCATCTCACGACCGTTCGCTTGGAATGAAGGGGGCCGAATCAGCGTTCGAAGAACTGAAACATCGCTCGCCTCGGCTCCCATTCTGATGCAGCCGGACCCCGACCGCCAGTTTGTCGTGGAGGTGGATGCATCCGACACTGGGGTAGGTGCAGTGTTGTCACAACGTTCTCCTGAAGATAACAAACTGCATCCCTGTGCTTTTCTCTCAAGGAAACTTTCTCAGGCAGAGAGGAATTATGATGTTGGAAATCGTGAACTGCTCGCCGTTAAGCTGGCTCTCGAGGAGTGGCGACATTGGTTGGAGGGGGCGGAACAACCCTTCATCGTTTGGACGGATCATAAGAATCTGGCTTACCTCCAGTCAGCGAAGCAGCTCAACCCCCGTCAAGCCAGGTGGGCACTATTTTTTGGGAGATTCAATTTTTCTCTGTCTTACCGTCCTGGGTCACGCAACGTCAAGCCTGACGCCCTGTCTCGTGTTCATTCGGCTGTTGATACTGGTAGTAACCCTGAACCCATTTTGCCTCCTACCTGCAGTATTGCAGTCATCACATGTGACATCGAGGGGATTGTTAGACAGGCTCAACATCATCAAGCTGACCCTGGGAGGGGTCCTCCTAACCGGATGTTTGTCCCTGAGTCTGCTCGCTCCCAGGTACTTCAGTGGGCTCACTCGTCTCCCCTTACCTGTCACCCTGGAGTTTCACGGACCCTTGACTTTGTGCGACGGAAGTTCTGGTGGGCCACGATGGAGGCGGACACTCGAGCCTTCATTGCTGCTTGTACGGTATGTGCACGAAGTAAAAACTCCACCCAGGCCAGCGCTGGTCATCTACGACCTCTACCTATACCCAGCCGGCCCTGGTCGCATATCGCTATGGATTTTGTCACTGGACTTCCCCCCTCATCTGGTAAGACTGTCATTCTTACGGTGATTGATCGTTTTTCTAAGTTCGCTCATTTTTTGGCCCTACCTAAACTGCCCACTGCCAGAGAGACGGCTGATATTTTGGTTGAACATGTGTTCCGCTCTCATGGTCTACCCACGGATATTGTCTCTGACAGGGGTCCCCAGTTTGTCTCCCAGGTGTGGAAAGCTTTCTGTAAAGCTTTGGGCATTACATCCAGCCTGTCCTCTGGATATCACCCCCAGACCAACGGGCAAGCCGAGAGAGCGAACCAGGAGATGGAGACCGCACTTCGCTGTGTCACTGGGTCTAACCCTGGGTCATGGAGCTCCATGCTCCCCTGGGTGGAATATGCTCATAACACCTTGACTAACGCTTCCTCTGGTTTGTCCCCTTTTCTGTGTGCTCTGGGTTATCAACCTCCCTGTTCCCTTCCCAAGAGAGGGAACTTGCGGTACCCTCGGTGCAGTCCCACATGCGCCGCTGCTGCAAGGTCTGGAGGAAGGCCAGGGTAGCTCTGTCCCGAGCTTCGGCGTACATGCAGAGGCAAGCCAACCGTCACCGGTCCCAGGCTCCCGGTTACTCTCCTGGTCAAGAGGTATGGCTGAAGTCACGGGACCTTCCATTGAAGGTGGAGTCGAAGAAGATGGCGCCTCGTTTTATAGGACCGTTCAAGATACTGTCTATTGTTAACCCCTGCGCGGTTAAGCTACAGCTTCCTGCCTCCCTACGGGTTCATTCCACCTTTCATGTTTCCCAGATTAAGCCTGTGTCGGTTAGCCCTTTGTGCCCGCCCTCTCGTCCCCCTCCTCCGCCCAAGATCGTGGGTGGGGGGTCCGGTCTACACTGTCCGGCGACTTCTGGATGTTCGCCGCCGGGGTCGTGGTTTCCAGTACCTGGTGGATTGGGAGGGTTATGGTCCTGAGGAACGTTCCTGGGTGCCCAGGAGCTTCATTGTGGATCCTGCTCTGGTTCGTGAGTTTCATAGGTTACATCCTGATAAACCCTGTCGGCCGCCAGGTGGCGTCCGTAGAGGGGGGGGGTACTGTTAGGCCTACTGCTGCTAGGTAGCTCTCTCTCTGCTCTCTCCCTCCCCTCTGTCTGTCCTTGATTGCAGGAGTGAAGTCTGGTGTGCGGGAGTCAGGGTTCCAGCTGCAGCTCATTCACCATAATCACCTCAGCCTTTAAGACCCGGTCAAACTTTCCACTCATCGTCAGATCATAGTCAAGACAACCATGTTAGTCTCGCTGCCGACTCAACCTGTCTGTTTTCGCTCTTGTGTTTTTTGGACTGTTTATTTACTTTTTTCTCCTGTGCCACAGATATTTGGAACCTGACTCCTGCCTCCGCTTCACTCCTGCCACCACCATCCTGCTCTCCACTATCGGGCCTCTCCTTTGGACTCACCACGGACACTAGGACATTACGGTACCACACCTGCCCTGACCTGGATCTGTACCCTCCCTGTAACCTGGACTTGCTCTTCCCCATTTATTGGAAACCTGGACTATTGAACATTATAATAAACCTGTTAAAACTTCTCTGGCTTGGTGTACTTGTCTGCATTTGGGTTCTATCCAGTTAAATCATAACAAAGGCGAGGAGTATGTTCTGTGAGTGATGGCTGGGTCTGGGGGCCATGTGGAGTTGAATAAGCTGCCACATGTGGATTCTCATTCTGGAAGGAGCAGAGACAGAGGCAGGGGAGTGAAAGGATCCGTGTGAGGCTCTATTAGAGTGCACCTTCAGGTTTGCCTAGATAAGACTCACAGATGAAATTGCAATATTGCAGCATAAAGCTCTCTCTCTCTCAGACACACACACCACCACTTTTTCCACCCCCACACCTCTCCCTCTATTATTTCTATCTATCTCTGATTCATTCTCTCTCTCATTCGCTCTCCTCAGTCCTTTTATGAAGTGCATTGATATGCATGCCATACAGTCATATACAGTGCATTCGGAAAGGATTCAGACCCCTTCACTTATTCCACATTTTGTTTCTTTACAGCCCTATTCTAAAATGGATTGTAACAATCTACACACAATACCCCATAATGACAAAGCGAAAACAGGTTTTTAGAAATGTTTGCAAATGTAAAAAAAAATAACACTGAAATACCTTATTTACATAAGTATACAGACCCTTTGCTGTGAGACTCGAAATTGAGCTCAGGTGCATTCTGTTTACATTGATCATCCTTGAGATGTTTCTACAACTTGACTTGAGTCCACCTGTGGTAAATTCAATTGATTGGACATGATTTGGAAAGGTGCACACCTGTCTATATAAGGTCCCACAGTTGACAGTGCATGTCAGAGCAAAGGCCAAGCCATGAGGTCGAAGGAATTGTCCGTAGAGCTCAGAGACAGGATTGTGTCGAAGTACAGATCTGGGGAAGGGTACCAAAACATTTCTGCAGCATTGAAGGTCCCCAAGAACACAGTGGAACAACCAAGAGTCTTCCTAGAGCTGGCCGCCCTGCCAAACTGAGCAATCAGAGGAGAAGGGCCTTGGTCAGGGAGGTGACCAAGAACCCAATGGTCACTCTAACAGAGCTCCAGAGTTCCTCTGTGGAAATGGGAGAACCTTCCAAAAGGACACCCATCTCTGCAGCACTCCACCAATCAGGCCATTATGGTAGAGTGGCCAGACGGAAGCCACTCCTCAGTAAAACGCATATGACAGCCCGCTTGGAGTTTGCCAAAAGGCACCTAAAGGACTCTCAGACCATGAGAAACAAGATTCTCTGGTCTGAAGAAACCAAGATTGAACTCTTTGGCCTGAATGCCAAGCGTCATGTATGGAGGAAACCTGGCACCATCCCTACGGTGAAGCATGGTGGTGGCAGCATCATGCTGTGGGGATGTTTTTCAACGGCAGGGACTGGGAGACTAGTCAGGATTGAGGGAAAGATGAATGGAGCAAAGTACAGAGAGATCCATGATGAAAACCTACTCCTGAGTGCTCAGACCCTCAGACTGGGGCGATGGTTCACCTTCCAACAGGACAACGACCCTAAGCACACAGCCAAGACAATGCAGGAGTGGCTTCGGGACAAGTCTCTGAATGTCCTTGAGTGGCCCAGCCAGAGCCCTGACTTGAACCCGATCTAACAGACCTGAAAATAGCTGTGCAGTGATGCTCCCCATCCAACCTGACAGAGCATGAGAGGATCTGCAGAGAAGAATGGGACAAACTCCCCAAATGCAGGTGTGCCAAGCTTGTGGTGTCATACCCAAGAAGACTCAAGGCTGTAATCGCTACCAAAAGTGCTTCAACAAAGTACTGAGTAAAGGGTCTGAATACTTATGTAAATGTGATGTATCCGTTTTTTATTTTTAATAAATTAGCAAAAATGTCTAACCTGTTTTTGCTTTGTCATTATGGGGTATTTTGTGTAGATTGATGAGGGGGGAACAATGTAATCCATTTTAGAATAAGGCCGTAATGTAACAAAATGTGGAAAAAGTAAAGGGGTCTGAATACTTTCCGAATGCATTGAAGCTCTTCATGCCATTGAGAGGCTTAATGCCTTTTTGCCCCATGATCATAACCAGCCCTAAACCCTGTAATGGTCTTATAAAACGGTGTAATTGCGCTAATTATATCCATACTTGTCTCTCCATCTACACAGATTAATTCACTCGCTGACAGCATTTGTAATTAAATTCTCTCTCAGTTAGAAATAATGGCAAGGATATCCTCTGAGTTAGAAATAATGGCAAGGATATCCTCTGAGTTAGAAATAATGGCAAGGATATCCTCTCAGTTAGAAATAATGGCAAGGATATCCTCTCAGTTAGAAATAATGGAAAGGATATCCTCTCAGTTAGAAATAATGGCAAGGATATCCTCTCAGTTAGAAATAATGGCAAGGATATCCTCTCTGTTAGAAATAATGGCAAGGATATCCTCTCAGTTAGAAATAATGGCAAGGATATCCTCTCTGTTAGAAATAATGGCAAGGATATCCTCTCAGTTAGAAATAATGGCAAGGATATCCTCTCAGTTAGAAATAATGGCAAGGATATCCTCTCTGTTAGAAATAATGGCAAGGATATCCTCTCAGTTAGAAATAATGGCAAGGATATCCTCTCAGTTAGAAATAATGGCAAGGATATCCTCTCTGTTAGAAATAATGGCAAGGATATCCTCTCAGTTAGAAATAATGGCAAGGATATCCTCTCTGTTAGAAATAATGACAAGGATATCCTCTCTGTTAGAAATAATGGCAAGGTACAGTAAAATTATTATAATTGAATCCCATGAAGTTGTGTATTGTCAGTCATACTGTTCAGTATGTGCACATGCTCCAATGACTTGCACAGTACACAAATAACCATGTTTCATTTTTATTTAAAGAGAAAGTCACAAAGCACTTTTAATAATGTACTTCACTGAGCTGTTATTGGACAAGTGGATGTAGAATGTAAATTACGCCTGTTATTACACTCCCTCAGGATGAATGCGAGGCAGTTACTTTGGTGATACTTAACAAAATATTCATAATAATGTTTCTTTTTGAGATGGCAATTATGCCAGTGTGTGATGGCTGAGGTTTTCGGGACCATAAAGACACACTCAAACAGTATGTCTGCTTGGCAGCCAGCAGGGGGGAGTGCTGATCTCTACTACCTGTGAAAGACTGAACACAATCTCTCTCTCTCTCTCTCTCTCTCTCTCTCTCTCTCTCTCTCTCTCTCTCTCTCTCTCTCTCTGTCTCTGTCTCTGTCTCTGTCTCTGTCTCTGTCTCTGTCTCTGTCTCTGTCTCTGTCTCTGTCTCTGTCTCTCTCTGTCTCTGTCTCTGTCTGTCTCTGTCTCTCTCTCTCTCTCTCCGTCTCTCTCTCTCTCTCGCTCTCTCTCTCTCCCCTAAAAGAGAGAGAGAGAGAGAGAGAGAGAGAGAGAGAGAGAGAGAGAGAGAGAGAGAGAGAGAGAGAGAGAGAGAGAGAGAGAGAGAGAGAGAGAGAGAGAGAGAGAGAGAGAGAAAGAGAGAGAGACTATTAAACTACAATTGTACTGCATAATGTCTGCATTGGATGGGGAACACATTCTTCCCTTTCATTTTAATTTCTGATGATGACAGACAAGCTACAGTTGAGTGGAGAAGCAGAAGTTGTTATCCCATTTACTGTTCATCTAGTAAACTATCCAAATCTGCAGATGTCAATCGTTGAGTGCACAGGGATGTGGCAGGAAGTCCACCAAGCTGATAGGGAGGTGTGTCATCCATAACATTGATGATAATGATAAGTGAGAGGGAAATACCATGTGTATCAACAAAGCTAATGTTTTTCTCCAATCCATTCTCTACCCACTAATAGAAGAGGACATATACGGCTGGTAGAGCACGGCGCTTGTAACGCCAAGGTAGTGGGTTCGATCCCCGGGACCACCCATACACAAAAAATGTATGCACGCATGACTGTAAGTCGCTTTGGACAAAAGCGTCTGCTAAATGGCTTATTTTTTTTTTTTTTAAAGCATATATTTTTATTTGTTTAACCCTTTTTATGTTACTACATGATTAAATATGTGCTATTTCATAGTTTTGATGTCTTCACTATTATTCTACAATGTAGAAAATAGTAAAAAATAAAGAAAAACCGTTGAATGAGCAGGTGTGTCCAAACTTTTGACTGGTACTGTGTATATATATACAATACCGTTCAAAAGTTTGGGGTCACTTAGAAATGTTTTCGAAAGAAAATCACATATTTGTCCATTAAAATAACATCAAATTGATCAGAAATACAGTGTAGACATTGTTAATGTTGTAAATGGCTATTGTAGCTGGAAACGGCTGATTTTTTATGGAATATCTACATAGGCGTACAGATGCCCATTATCAGCAACCATCAGTCCTGTGTTCCAATGGCACGTTGTGTTTGCTAATCCAAGTTTATCATTTTAAAAGGCTAATTGTTCATTAGAAAACCCTTTTGCAATTATGTTAGCACAGCTGAAAACTGTTGTGCTGATTAAAGAAGCAATAAAACTGGCCTTCTTGAGACTAGTTGAGTATCTGGAGCATCAGCAATTGTGTGTTAGATTACAGGCTCAAAATTGCCAGAAACAAATAACTTTCTTCAGAAACTTGTCTGTCTAATCTTGTTCTGAGAAATGCATACATTAGAGTGTCTAGTTTGAGAAACAGGTGCCTCACAGGTCCTCAACTGGCAGCTTCATTAAATAGTACCCACAAAACACCAGTCTCAACGTCAACAGTGAAGAGGCGACTCCGGGATGCTGACCTTCTAGGCAGAGTTGCAAAGAAAAAGCCATATCTCAGACTGCCCATCTTAATCTTTTCTTTTTATTGGCCAGTCTGAGATATGGCTTTTTCTTTGCAACTCTGCCTAGAAGGTCAGCATCCCGGAGTCGCCTCACTGTTGAGACTGGTGTCTTGCGGGTACTATTTAATGAAGCTGCCAGTTGAGTACCTGTGAGGTGTCTGTTTCTCAAACTAGACACTCTAATGTATTTGTCCTCTTGCTCAGTTGTGCACGGGGGCCTCCCACTCCTCTTTCTATTCTTGTTAGAGCCAGTTTGCACTGTTCTGTGAAGGGAGTAGTACACAGCGTTGTACGAGATCTTCAGTTTGTTGGCAATTTCTCGCATGGAATAGCCTTCATTTCTCAGAACAAGAATAGACTGACAAGTTTCAGAAGAAAGTTCTTTGTTTCTGGCCATTTTGAGCCTGTAATCGAACCCACAATTGCTGATGCTCCAGATACTCAACTAGTCTCAAGAAGGCCAGTTTTATTGCTTCTTTAATCAGCACAACAGTTTTCAGCTGTGCTAACATAATTGCAAAATGGTTTTCATATAATCTTCATATAATCTACTTCTCAGATAGAGTTCAATGTGTCAAATCGGAGGGCCTGTTGTCTGGACCTATGGCAGTCTCTATGGGGGTGCCACAGGGTTCAATTCTTGGGCCAACTCTTTTCTCTGTGTATATCAATGACGTCGCTCTTGCTGCTGGTGACTCTCAGATCCACCTCTACGCAGACGACACCATTTTGTATACATCTGGCCCTTCATTGGACACTGTGTTAACAAACCTCCAAACGAGCTTCAATTCCATACAACACTCCTTCAGTAGCCTCCAACTGCTCTTAAACACTAGTAAAACTAAATGCATGCTCTTCAACCGAACGCTGCTTGCACCCGCCCACCCGACTAGAATCACTACTCTAGACGGGTCTGACCTAGAGTATGTGGACAACTACAAATATCTAGGTGTCTGGTTAGACTGTAAACTCTCCTTCCAGACTCACATTAAGAATCTCCAATCCAAAGTTAAATCTAGAATCGGTTTCCTATTTCGCAACAAAGCCTCCTTCACTCATGCTGCCAAACATGCCCTCGTAAAACTGACTATCCTACCGATCCTTGACTTCGCGATGTCATTTACAAAATAGCCTCCAACACTCTACTCAGCTAATTGGATGTTGTCTATCACAGTGCCATCCGTTTTGTCTCCAAAGCCCCATATAATACCCACCACTGTGACCTGTACACTCTTGTTGGCTGGTCCTCACTACATATTCGTCGCCAAACCCACTGGCTCCAGGCCATCTATAAATCACTGCTAGGCAAATCCCCGCCTTATCTTAGCTCATTGGTCACCATAGCAACACCCACCCGTAGTCTGCGCTCCAGCGGGTATATCTCACTGGTCATCCCCAAAGCCAACACCTCTTGGCCGCAATTCCTTCCAGTTCTCTGCTTCCAATGACTGGAACAAATTGCAAAAATCTCTGAAGCTGGAGACACTTATCTCCCTCACTAACTTTAAGCATCAGTTGTCAGAGCACCTTACCGATCACTGCACCTGTACACAGCCCATCTGAAATTAGCCCGCCCAACTACCTCATCCCTATATTGTTATTTATTTTGCTCATTTGTACCCCAGTATCTCTATTTGCACATCATCTCTTGCACATCATTCCAGTGTTAATACTAAATTGTAATTATTTTGCACTATAGCCTATTTTATTGCCTTACCTCCATAACTTGCTAAATTTGCACACTGTATATTATATGTATTTCTGTTGTATTTTTGACTTTGTTTTGTTTTACCCCATATGTAACTCTGTGTTGTTGTTTTTATCGCACTGCTTTGCTTTATCTTGGCCAGGTCGCAGTTGTAAATGAGAACTTGTTCTCAACTGGTTTACCTGGTTAAATAAAGGTGAAATAAAAAAATAAAAAAAATAAAAAATAAATTAGCCTTTTAAAATGATGAACTTGGATTAGCAAACATAATGTCCCATTGGAGCACAGGACTGATGGTTGCTGATAATGGGCCTCTGTACGCCTATGTAGATATTCCATAAAAAATCTGCAGTTTCCAGCTACAATAGCCATTTACAACATTAACAATGTCTACACTGTATTTCTGATCAATTTGATGTTATTTTAATGGACAAAAAAATTGATTTTCTTTCGAAAACAAGGAAATTTCTAAGTGACCCCAAACTTTTAAACGGTATTGTAGAACACCTACTCATTCAGGGGTTTTTCTTTATTTTTACTATTTTCTACATTGTAGAATAATAGTGAAGACATCAAAACTATATATAACACATATGGAATCATGTAGTAACCAAACAAGTGTTAAAGACATCAAAATATATTTTTGATTTTAGATTCTCCAAATAGCCACCTTTACCTTGATGACAGCTTTGCACACTCTTGGCATTCTCTCAACCAGCTTCATGAGGTAGTCACCTGGAATGCATTTAAATTAACAGGTGTGCCTTCTTAAAAGATAATTTGTGGATTTCTTTTGAGCGTTTGAGCCAATCAGTTGTGGTAAAAGACCAAGTCCATATTAGGGCAAGAACAGCTCAAATAAGCAAAGAGAAACGACAGTCCATCATTACTTTCAGACATGAAGGTCAGTCAATCCGGAAAATTTCAAGAACTTTGAAAGTTTCTTCAAATGCAGTCGCAAAATCCATCAAGCGCTACGATGAAACTGGCTCTCATGAGGACCGCCACAGGAATGGAAGACCCAGAGTTACCTCTGCTGCAGAGGATAAGTTAATTAGAGTTACCAGCCTCAGAAATTGCAGCCCAAATAAATGCTGCACAGAGTTCAAGTAACAGATATATCTCAACATAAACTGTTCAGAGGAGACTGTGTGAATCAGGCCTTCATGGTCGAATTGCTGCAAAGAAACCACTACTAAAGGACACCAATAAGAAGAAGAGACTTGCTTGGGCCAAGAAACACGAGCAATGGACATTAGACCAGTGGAAATGTATCCTTTGGTCTGGAGTCCAAATGTAAGATTTTTGGTTCCAACTGCTGTGTCTTTGTGAGATGCGGTGTGGGTGAACGGATGATCTCCGCATGTGTGGAGGTGCTTTGCTGGTGACACTGTCTGTGATTTATTTAGAATTCAAGGCACACTTAACCAGCATGGCTACCACAGCATTCTGCAGTGATATTTCATCCCATCTGGTTTGGGCTTAGTGGGACTATCATTTGTTTTTCAACAGGACAATGACCCAACACACCTCCAGGCTGTGTAAGGGCTATTTTACCAATAATGAGAGTGATGGAGTGCTGCATCAGATGACCTGGCCTCCACAATCTCCCGACCTCAACCCTATTGAGATGGTTTGGGATGAGTCGGACGGCAGAGTGAAGGGAAGTGCTCAGCATATGTGGGAACTCCTTCAAGACTGTTGGAAAAGCATTCCAGGTGAAGCTGGTTGAGAGAATGCCAACAGTGTGCCAAGCTGTCATCAAGGCAAAGGGTGGCTATTTGAAGAATCTCAAATCTCAAATATATTTTGATTTGTTTAACAATTTTTATGCTACTACATGATTCCGTATGTGTTATTTCATCGTTTTGATGTCTTCACTATTATTCTACAATGGCTGCTCTGTGACCCACTAGCACTCCCCCGGGGGATAAAAGGGGGATAAGGGAACCTCAGTTACACATAAGGACACTTTATAGACACACACAGATAAAATGGACATTGAAAAGTAGTGGAATGGTAGTGGTTATGTAAGAAGAAACTAAAGGCAATGAATATACAGTACTACACACAACACAAAGCTGATAGCACGTTGAGAGCATTTTAATGGTAATGACAAAGAAAGGACTGTATAAATGGATATGCTACATGCTCCTATTACAACAATGTATACAGAGGCAGAATGCAATAGGTAATAGTAAAAACTATAAAGTACTGCAAGCAATATTTAGATAGACGTTACACACTCACTTTGTGCACACTCACCATCCCACATGTCCAAAGAGATCTGAGTGAGTCTGCATGTGGACTGCTGGCATGCACTTTTGATCATTTGCGCAGTGGAGTGATTCACTGAATGTGTGATTACGTTGAATAACTTCTCAACGAGCATTACATTTAAATCCATCCCACCTTTTTTTCCCTATCTGCAGGGCTGTGAATTATTCATTGTGGAGTCCATCATTTGGTTTGGCAAATTTTTGTTTTGAAGAAAAGGTGCAATTGGTTTTTATCATCCTCCATAGAATAATAGTAATAATTTGGTGTGTGTGTGGAGGGGTGGATGTTCCTTGATTGAGTGATTCTGTTCAAGCTTCACATTATGCAAAACACTGGGATATCATTGAGCTTCTGCATAAATGCAACATTATGGCGTGGTATCCATTTTGAATCTTAATGACTTGGGAACCTCTATCACAAAAATTTGATTGCAAAATGCATAATAACATTCAGATTGTATATTAAATGAGATCTTGAGATGGTTCCCCTGGTTGAGAACGAATCATTTTCCACCAGACCTGCAGAATAGAATGCATTGTGTCAACAAATGCACCCATTGGGCTGAATTTAGGATCTCTGTTTGGATTTTAATGGCAATTGATTAAAACATTCTAGTCATTAAAACCTTAATTAAAACCTTAATTAAAACCTTAATGACTAGAACTGAAAATATACAAGTTTGGCAAGACTTTTCACAAGCATGACAAACTGCCCTAATTATTTTGGGTGACTTCATTGTTTATGTAGGAGATGGCAGCTGTGGAAGAAATAATTCTGTATTTGCAGGTGGCACATGTACAGTAACTAGTTACTGGACCCAAAAGGAGGGTTTGGCACTTCATGAAGCATAATCTGACACGAATTGTCAGACAATGCAGAAGTCTATATACACTGAGTGGACAAATCATTAGGAACATGACATTTCCATGACATAAAGTGACCAGGGAAATCCAGGTGAAAGCTATGATTCCTTATTGATGTCACTTCAATCAGTCTAGATGAAGGGGAGGAGACAGATTAAAGAATGATTTTTAAGCCTTGAGAAAATTGAGACATAGATTGCGTATGTGTGCCATTCAGAGGGTGAATGGACAAGACAAAATATTTAAGTACCTTTGAATGGGGTATGGTAGTAGGTGCCAGGCACACTGGTTTGAGTGTGTCAAGAACTGTGTCAAATCTAATTAGCATAATACAAAAATCACCATACATTTATGTCAGTTTAAGATAGAGATATCTGTTTTTTTGCATTGGATGCGTCTCAATCCACCACATCCACCTATGTAACACTTCCGCATCTGTGGTGAAAGGTGACAGAGCTAGAACAATGTTTGTCAGACCATGAGACATCCCAGAAAATTGGTCTTCTCACAACATCGTCTGTAGCGTCCGAACGGTTTGGCCTACAAACTATTGAACCCTTTATGGAAAGATGAGACTCTCAGAAACACGATGGTGTTCTCAGTTTTGCTCTATCACCACTTCAAGCATTTCAGTACAGCCGATCTGCCAACAACTGTCTGTAGCGTCCAAACAGTTTGAGATACACACGACCCTGTTGTGTAATGGTGAGACTCTCACGGACACGTACCTATTGGTTGTTTTGGTCTATGACGCCCACAGGCCTCACAAGACTCGCCTGAAGGTCCCCGGGTACCAGTTGAACAAATGTATGGAAGTACAGAATATACTGTGTATATATATATATACAGTGGGGAGAACAAGTATTTGATACACTGCCGATTTTGCAGGTTTTCCTACTTACAAAGCATGTAGAGGTCTGTAATTTTTATCATAGGTACACTTCAACTGTGAGAGACGGAATTTAAAACAAAAATCCAGAAAATCACATTGTATGATTTTTAAGTAATTGATTTGCATTTTATTGCATGACATAAGTATTTGATCACCTACCAACCAGTAAGAATTCCAGCTCTCACAGACCTGTTAGTTTTTCTTTAAGAAGCCCTCCTGTTCTCCACTCATTATCTGTATTAACTGCACCTGTTTGAACTCGTTACCTGTATAAAAGACACCTGTCCACACACTCAATCAAACAGACTCCAACCTCTCCACAATGGCCAAGACCAGAGAGCTTTATAAGGACACCAGGGATAAAATTGTAGACCTGCACAAGGCTGGGATGGGCTACAGGACAATAGGCAAGCAGCTTGGTGAGAAGGCAACAACTGTTGCCGCAATTATTCGAAAATGGAAGAAGTTCAAGATGACGGTCAATCCTTCTTGGTCTGGGGCTCCATGCAAGATCTCACCTCGTGGGGCATCAATGATCATGAGGAAGGTGAGGGATCAGCCCAGAACTACACGGCAGGACCTGGTCAATGACCTGAAGAGAGCTGGGACCACAGTCTCAAAGAAAACCATTAGTAACACATTACGCCGTCATGGATTAAAATCCTGCAGCGCACGCAAGGTCCCCCTGCTCAAGCCAGCGCATGTCCATAACCCAACCCTGATCTGTACTTCTCCACAACTTTGTCCCTGACCTGTTTGGAGTGCTCCTTGGTGTTCATGGTGCCACTTGCTTGGTGGTGCCCCTTGCTTAGGGGTGTTGCAGACTCTGGGGCCTTTCAGAACAGGTGTATATATACTGAGATCATGTGACAGATCATGTGACACTTAGATTGCACACAGGTGGACTTTATTTAACTAATTATATGACTTCTGAAGGTAATTGTTTGCACCAGATCTTATTTAGGGGCTTCATAGCAAATGGGGTGAATACATATGCACGCACCATTTTTCCGTTATTTATTTTTTATAATTTTTTGAAACAAGTTATTTTTTTTATTTCACTTCACCAATTTGGACTATTTTGTGTATGTCCATTACATGAAATCCAAATAAAAATCCATTTAAATTACAGGTTGTAATGCAACAAAATAGGAAAAATACCAAGAGGGATGAATACTTTTTCAAGGCACTGTATAGATATAATGGAGACCATTTTAGTGACAAAAATAAGAGGTTAAATACTTGTAAGAAATATATACTTTGCTACATGCAAGTCATGAATCCTAGCAGGAACAACTCAAAAGTGTTAACCATGAAGACCTTTCCAAATTAAACATGAAAACGTATCCCCAAAAGGAACATTTTCAGTTGAAACTCAGTTAAAACTCTTGGCGTTCCAGTGTTAAGACAAATGTTGACCTGTGAGTGTGTGTGGCCTTTACAAAGCTCCCTGAGCCTCAAAGAGAATTCATGAGCACATAAAAAGGAAATATCATGGTTACAGATCAGGAACGAGAATACAGTATACAAGTAATACAGCCATTCCAAAAGGTCAGAAACACACTATAAATGTCTAGATAGATAGGTTGTGAACTATATTCATGAGGTTCTGACTGAGCATAATGTGACCTTTCATTGTTTGCTTTTATATTAGATAAATGTTCTTACATTGTCAAACATTTTAAACTAAAGACGTAATCAAGAATTGCTATCACAACAGACAGAAAAAGATTAAACAGAAAAAATAACTTTGATCTGACAGAAATACAGAACAACAAAATGTTATTTTCCAGGACTACCCACTCCATCACCATAGGCACAGCGGTAAGCAACCGTAAGCAACTCAAAGCCAGGAAACTTTCAAGTGAAGAAGCTAGAGAGAGAGTGATGCCGGAGTTGCCAGTACAAGTACAGGCAATTTAATTATACAACTAAAACCTTGTATAATTGTAGAGGGATATAAAACACCCGAATAGGAGAAAATAAAGTTTAGTTAGTGCATGCCATGGCATATGAAGGACCCCATTTTGACAATGGCAAAAAAAAATGTGTCAAATGAAACCATAATACCTAAGAAGTTATCTTAACAAATACTCTCTTGGCACAAAAACCTATTGTTACTGTATGTGTCCTTAAGTTACCTCAGATCAACTTCAACTCCACCGTCTCGAATGCTACTCAGTCCAAAGATTGGATTGAGAGCTGTAGCATCATCAAGAAACCCAGTGCAAAAGTACCCATTATGCTTTTACATTCATCCAGGAGAGGTACATGCTGTCCTTAACTAATTATTAATACAGCACAATGTATGCACGCCCACACCGCCTCTCCACAACTTGATAAGAGCGTTTTTGGCTCTAATCGAGTGGAAAAATACACTATTTCTTTATCGTCCTACTATATGTTTTCTGTGTGACACATGCACCTTTCCTGGCAATTACTGCATTAGTAAAATCTCCAGTATAATTACCTAAAGAGTCTATACATAATTGGTACCCACTGGGCACAGACGTAAATTCAACATCTATTCCACGTTGGTTCAACATCATTTTATTGAAATGATGTGGAAACAACATTGATTCAACCAGTGTGTGCCCAGTGGGTAATATCTAAAGTAACATGTGTTTTTCAGACATCCCAAGATTGTCTGCAGAGTGGGGAGGATGGGGGTACAAGTTAGAGATACAACCAACTCAGATACTCTTCACAAAATCTTTCCAATTGGGGTAACCATAGTCACAGTACTTTAGATGGAGAAAGAGAAAGAGAGAAAGAGAGGTGTGTGTGTGTGTGTGTGTGTGAACTGTTGATTGCCACTTTAAGGGTTAGGTTTAGGGTTAAGGGTTTTGTGGTTAGGGTTAAGGTTATGGTTAGGATTAGGGGTTAGGGAAAATAGGATATTGAATGGTAATAAATGTTTAATCCCCAAACAGTCTTGAAATTTCATGTAAAAGTGTGTGTGTGTGTCTGTGTGAATGTGTTTGTGTCTGTGTGTTTCCCTGGAGTGCAGCAACAATAATTCCAAATCCCTGTCTCAGACACACAGAGAAAGAGATGTCCAAGCCCCCATGTTATCTCTACTGAGACCTTTACATTGTCACAGACACTTTATGAAATCAAAGGCTGGAACACGAAACGATACCCTAGAAATAATACATCCATGAATACAGTTTGTTCTTTTATCAAAGCAGTGGATTACAATACACATAGTGTCTGGAGAAAGAGAGCTGCACTGTTTTGGAAGGCCACACATGCAGCTGTTTTACTCTGTTGCCTTATAATTGTATTGTTGTCAAGTTTTGGTTCTAGTTTCTATAAGTGTTTGTTTATTAAAATATTAGACAGTGTCCATGCATGGTATTAGGACAATAACCAACTGGGATTCTAAGGACATGTAAGTCGCTCTGGATAAGAGCGTCTGTTAAATGACTAAAATGTAAATGTAAATGTTGTTTGAAGTGTTTTCTCAAGAAAGGGAAATAGAATACTTCACATGGTTGATAATACATATTGTATAGCTGTGAATGGTCCATACTGCGCATATTCTGAGCCTTACATTATTGATTCATTTTGTTTGATAGATAGGCAACATTATGTTTGTTAGTCAAGCTCCTGAATACGAGTAAGCCATGAGAGTCAGACTATGGAACTGCTTAACACTTAAACAAGACCAATAAAGTATTTAATCACTTAGCTATTGCATCATCTACTGACAGATCTAGCAGTATTTGTCCTCCCTAAGTCTGAGAGGACATTAGATGTGTCAAGACTGAGAAAGAAAGTGCCACAGTTTGCAGAGTGCTGCAATATCTGTACATGTATGTTCCCTCTTCATCTCAGCATATGAAACAGACTGTCAAGGAAGGCAAGATTACGAATTTCCATTAACCGAGCCGGAGAAAGATGAACCCACATACACCTTTTTAAAATCATGTGCGTGTACAGGAACTAATTAAAATGAATGCTGTTAATTTAAAACCAATTAAAATGAAGACACGGCATAATTATAGCAGTTCGTGTTGAGCATACAATGTCCCTGGGTTACCACTTCAATCTGGCCTACCTCAGGTAAGGATTGACTAGCATTAACACCTCTTGCTGGAAGAATATCTGAGTGATCCAAATCTGGATTCAACTGTTTATTAGGGAAAGTGTTGCTTTCCTTGACGTGTTGCTGTTGGGAATCTCTGAAGCTTGCAAAACAGAGTCAGTGCCTTCACTTTCATCCACTGATGGGTTCAGATTTACTAGCCATTTAGTTCAGGTTTCAACTGTTGCTGAGGGATGTGTTGTTGCAATGCTGTGCTGTGTATTGGTACACTTGAGATAATTAGTTTGCCTTCAAGAAGACAGATAGTTAATTGTCTTGGTTTCATTTAGTCAATAAGCAGAAAATCCAATTGGTTGCTATTACCAACCACAGGTTGAAATAACATTCAAGTCTTCCACAAAGCTGTCATGAATGTGTATATTTTCAGTATTTCAATCACACGTTACAGTGTTGGGGTGAAAAAATCACGTGACACAATATCGTATGATTTCAATTAGCATAAGATTGGGGATTCCTGACAGAGCTGACAGTCATTCCTAGAGAAAAAAAGTATAATTGGACGAAGCTGAGTTTCCTTGGCCAACACGCAGGCATCTGTTCCGTGGGCTGTGTTTCGCACTGCGGGCCTTGCATTGTGATTCAAGGGAGTGGGAAATTGAGGGGAATTGTTAGGGATGCGGAGGGAATTTCACAGCGCCTCTCTCCAGCTGGATTAGTGCTCTAGAGCTGGGCAGATCAGTCTTAGGACCTGGGAGCAGAGAGGGAGGATTTACCCTCTCTGACTGCCTCTTACCACCACCACTGGCTGCCTCTTACCACCACCACTGGCTGCCTCTTACCATCACTGGCTGCCTCTTACCACCACTGGCTGCCTCTTACCACCACTGGCTGCCTGTTACCACCACTGGCTGCCTCTTACCATCACTGGCTGCCTGTTACCACCACTGGCTGCCTGTTACCACCACTGGCTGCCTGTTACCACCACTGGCTGCCTCTTACCACCACTGGCTGCCTGTTACCACCACTGGCTGCCTGTTACCATCACTGGCTGCCTGTTACCACCACTGGCTGCCTGTTACCACCACTGGCTGCCTCTTACCACCACTGGCTGCCTCTTACCACCACTGGCTGCCTCTTACCACCACTGGCTGCCTCTTACCACCACTGGCTGCCTCTTACCACCACTGGCTGCCTCTTACCACCACTGGCTGCCTGTTACCACCACTGGCTGCCTCTTACCACCACTGGCTGCCTCTTACCACCACTGGCTGCCTGTTACCACCACTGGCTGCCTCTTACCACCACTGGCTGCCTCTTACCACCACTGGCTGCCTCTTACCACCACTGGCTGCCTCTTACCACCACTGGCTGCCTCTTACCACCACTGGCTGCCTCTTACCACCACTGGCTACCTCTTACCACCACTCACTGGGCAAAAAGGGTCCATATCAGGGATATCTTTATATGACACGTTTTTGATATTCTGGAGAATACAGACCATTTCCAATGCATATTCTGAGTTTTGTGGATATGCACCGTATCCTGACAAATTCTCAATCCAGATGTGTCTTTTAGACATAATATGATATTGGAATTACTTCGAATATCACACATGAACATTTCCTATGGCCGGATATGGACTTATTCAATATCCTGAGATATGACATCCTATTTTCTCTCTTCATGTTGACAAATACTGACTGTATACATCGGATATCTGTGTTTTCTCAGCACATTCAAGATATTAAGCTATATTGATTCCAGATATGCTTCTCTTGGCTGAGGTTCATATCCAGATCATAATATGCTTTTTGATATGCTGAAAATAAGGACGATTTCTGATGCATTTCTGAGTTTCCAGCACATGCTCAATAATTTGTGAAATATGAAATACATATGTTTCTTTCATGCACAAATCATTTTTGGATTCCCTCTGGATTTCAAACATAGTATGGCCAGTTATTGGCTCATTAGATATCCTGAGATAGGGCTATGTGGACATCTTATTTTCTCTATATGATGACAAATACTGACAGTAGGCCTACATAGTATATTTTCTCAGCACATACAATGCATATGCTTTTGACTGAGGTCCATATCAGGATCTTGATATGCTTTTTGATATGCTACATAAGGACCATTTCTGATGCTTATTTGAGTATGTTCAATAATTGGACACATTAAATCCATATAATTATTTCAGACACTAGCTAAACTTTGTCACGGTCGTCGGTGAGAGAGGAGGACCAAGGCGCAGCGTTGAAGGCGAACATATTTATTATATTAATGATCACACGATCAAAACAACAAAACGATGACGTGACAGTCAATGGTAAACACAAACCAAATACGAACAAGAAACCACAAATAATGAATGCCTAACGGCTACCTAAGTATGACTCCCAATCAGAGACAACGAGCTACAGCCGTCTCTGATTGGGAGCCACCCTGGCCAACATAGATATACAACAACTAGAACATAAACAAATGAAAACTCACACCCTGGCTCAACATACTAGAGTCCCCAGAGCCAGGGGCGTGACAGTACCCCCTAAAAGCGCGGACTCCGACCGCGCCAACCAAATACAACAGGGGAGGGACCGGGTGGGCACTCCGCCTCGGCGGCGGATCCGGCTCCGGACATGACCCCCACTCCTTCTCTAACCCCCCAAAGTACCCTGGTCCGGTCTGGCCCTGCTGACCAGAGCTGAACTGAACACTGGTGGAGCGGATTGCTCTAGCTCCGGCGTGACGCAGCACCTGACCGGTGCCGGACCCGCCACCGGTGGAACAGGCACGGCCGTGCCGGACTGGACGACGCACACCACTGGCTTGGTGTGGGGAGCAGGAGCGGGCCGAGCCGGCTGACGCAAACGCACCACTGACTTGGTGCGGGGAGCAGGAGCGGGCCGGACCGGTTGACGGGCGCACCACTGACTTGGTGCGGGGAGCAGGAACGGCCGTGGCCGGTTGACGACGCGCACCACTGACTTGGTGCGTGGAGCAGGAACGGGCCGGACAGGGCTGACGCAAACGCACCACTGACTTGGTGCGGGGAGCAGGAACGGGCCGGACAGGGCTGACGACGCGCACCACAGACTTGGTGCGGAGAGCAGGAACGGGCCGGACTGGGCTGGCGACGCGCACCACAGACTTGGTGCGGAGAGCAGGAACGGGCCGGACAGGGCTGACGAAACGCACCACTGACTTGGTGCGGGGAGCAGGAGCGGGCCGGACCGGGCTGACGAAGCGCACCACTGACTTGGTGCGGGGAGCAGGAACGGGCTGTGCCGGGCTGACGACGCGCACCATTGACTTGGTGCGGGGAGCAGGAACGGGCCGGACAGGGCTGACGAAACGCACCACTGACTTGGTGCGGGGAGCAGGAATGGGCCGGACTGGGCTGGCGACGCGCACCACAGACTTGGTGCGGAGAGCAGGAACGGGCCGGACAGGGCTGACGAAACGCACCACAGACTTGGTGCGGGGAGCAGGAATGGGCCGGACTGGGCTGGCGACGCGCACCACAGACTTGGTGCGGAGAGCAGGAACGGGCCGGACAGGGCTGGACGAAACGCACCACTGACTTGGTGCGGGAGCAGGAATGGGCCGGGCCGAGCTGGCGATGCGCACCGTAGACTTGGTGCGAGTGGCAGGAACAGGCCGGACCGCACTGGGAACACACACCACTGGCCCTACGTGGGGGATCAGGAACAGGCCGGACCGGACTGGCAACACACGCCAGTACCTCTCGCCGTGCCTCTACATCTTCCACCCCCTCTTCGACCAGTGGCCCCCGTAACCTGGCGGCCTCCTCTGCCAATCCGCTGGGCCGCTCTGCCGCGGTCTCCTGCTGGCCCGTCGTCACGGCGTTAGCCCCCCCTAAAAAAATTTCTGGGCGTCTCCCCTACCCGTGGACCAGGTCTCCATGTCCCTCGCCAGCCTTTCACCCCTTCTGCCACAATGTCAAGCCCTTCTCTTCCTCACTCGGCTTGACCCAGTCGAGGAGGCGAAGGAGATCTGTTAGGGATCTCCCTGGCGATGGCTCCTGGACACGCTGCTTGGTCACATCTTGGTGGTTTCTTCTGTCACGATCGTCATTCATAGAGGAGGACCAAGGCGCAGCGTTGAATGCGAACATTTTATTTATTAGAATGATCACATGATCAAAACAACAAAACGAAACGTGACGTCCCTGGTTACATAAACAAGCCAACACGGAACAAGAAACCACAAATAATGAATGCCTAACGGCTACCTAAGTATGACTCCCAATCAGAGACAACGAGCTACAGCCGTCTCTGATTGGGAGCCACCCTGGCCAACATAGATATACAACAACTAGAACATAAACAAATGAAAACTCACACCCTGGCTCAACATACTAGAGTCCCCAGAGCCAGGGCGTGACAAACTTTTTGTATTACTTCTGCGTAAAGGCAGACACAAACCGCAAGCTAAAAGCACTGTAACTGGTAGCCTAGCAACAATAATCACATATTTTCTGCTGTGGCGTTCCGATTGTCATTTTTTAATTTGGGCGCCACAAATTAGAGTGGTGGAACTGACAGAGATGTTCACAAGTTTTTGAGGTAGAGTCCAAGTCAAGTCTCAAGTCTTTTAGGGCCAAGTCTAAGTCAAGTCTCAAGTCTTTTAGGGCCAAGTCTAAGTCAAGTCTCAAGTCTTTTAAGGCCATGTCTAAGTCAAGTCAGAAGTCCCTTTTGGCAATGGCTTGCTGCCTGCTGTGGGTTAGGTCTATAAACCTTGTAAATAGTTTGAAGAGACTCCCTTGCTCATTAGTCCATACTTATATGAAAGAAAGCACATTAGGCACTATTTAAATCAAAATACATTTCCTTTTAAAATGTAGACAGTCTACATTAATAAAAGTAATTGTACCGGATAGGAAAAAAAGCAAACAACATTTTAAAGTGCATGGTATTTTGTGGCAGACATTGTCTATATTTCACTTCATTCTGTCACACAAACAGAACATCTGTAGGTGAGGGAAAATGACATACAACTGTTCAATAACTGCAGTACTAAAGTGTCCTATATATCAAACGTAATGACCTTTATCCCTAAAATATACTTACTGACCTGGACACTTAACAACAGAAATACATTTTCCTGTAACAAGTAGCAAATTACATCCTGTGCCCTAAGACAGAGAACATTTCTGTTGCAGACAGGTTACATTTCAAAATATCAAGTTTGTCAGCGTTCTTGCACTGAGCCTGGAAACTTTAACAAAGCAAATTTGAGGACTAGGCTGCCAAAGTTCTATCAACATATCGACTGTTGTACTCAGGCTGCTAAACTTCTCAACCATTGCTATTCGAACTTCCGGGATGGTTATAAGGCCCTCCCCCGCCCTCTTTCCGGCAAATCTGACCATGACTCCATTTTGCTCCTCCCTTCCTATAGGCAGAAACTCAAACAGGAAGTACCCGTGCTAAGGATACCTGCTGTCGACGAAACACTGCAGTGTTTTTTTTTGTATGTATTATTTTTTACATTATTAGCTCAGAAAGTGTTTTGGATCATTACATACAGCTGGGAAAAACTATTGGATATCAGAGCAGCGGTAACTCACCAGAACTACCAGCATTACAACCAGGAATACGACTTTCCCGAAGCAGATCCTTTGTTTTCTCTCCCCAGGGCAATTGAACTGATTCCAGCGGCTGACCCACAACATCGCCAGCGGAGGAGAGGCACTCAGAATGGCCTGCTAGTTCGACTTAGGAGGCGCGCACACCACCAACCGCTTCCAAGTATATTACTTGCTAATGTTCAGTCTTTGGATAACAAAGTCGACAAGCTCAGGGCAAGGATTTCTTTCCAGAGAGACATCAGGGCCTGTAACATACTTTGTTTCACGGAAACATGGCTCTCTTGGGATATTCTGTCGAAATCGGTCCAGCCAGATTGGTTCTCAGTTCATCGCACAGACAGAAATAAATATCTCTCCGGGAAGCAAAAGGGCGGAGGTGTGTGTTTCATGATTAACGACTCATGGTGTAATTGTAGTAACATACAGGAACTCAAGTCCTTTTGTTCACCCGACCTAGAATACCTCACAATGAAATGCCGACCGTATTATCTCCCAATAATTTTCTTCGTTTATAGTAACGGCCATGTATATCCCCCCTCAAGCCGATACGACAACAGCCCTCAAAGAACTTCACTGGACTTTATGCAAACTGGAAACCACATTACCTGTGGCTGCATTTATTGTATCTGGGGATTTTAACAAAGCAAATTTGAGTACTAGGCTGTCGAAGTTCTATCAACATATCGACTGTTGTACTCGGGCTGCTAAAATTCTCGACCATTGCTATTCGAACATCCGGGTTGGTTATAAGGCCCTCCCCCGCCCTCCTTTCGGCAAATCTGACCATGACTCCATTTTGCTCCTCCCTTCCTATAGGCAGAAACTCAAACAGGAAGTACCAGTGCTAAGGTATATTCAAAGCTGGTCTGACCAATCGGAATACACGCTTCAAGATTGTTTTGATCATGCGGATTGGGATATGTTCCGGGTAGCTTGCAAAAATAATTTTGACGAATACACTGAAACAGTGACTGAGTTTATCAGGAAGTGTATAGGAGATGTTGTGCCCACTGTGACTCTTAAAATCTACCCTAACCAGAAACCGTGGATAGATGGCAGCATTTGCGCAAAACTGAAAGCGCGAACCACCGCATTTAACCATGGCAAGGTGACTGGGAATACGGCAGAATACAAACAGTGTAGCTACTCACCTCGCAAGGCAATTAAACAGGCAAAATATCAGTATAGAGACAAAGTGGAGTCGCAAGTCAATGGCTCAGACACGAGACGTATGTGGCAGTGTCTACAGACAATCACAGACCACAAAAGGAAAACCAGCCACGTCGCCGACACCAACGTCTTGCTTCCGGACAAGCTAAACACCTTCTTCGCCCGCTTTGAGGATAACACAGTGCCACCGACGTGGCCCAGGACTGTGGGCTCTCCTTCTCCGTGGCCGACGTGAGTAAGACATTTAAGCATGTTAACCCACGCAAGGCTGCCGGCCCAGACGGCATCCCTAGCCACGTCCTCAAAGCAAGCTCAGACCAGCTGGCTGGTGTGTTTACGGACATATTCAATCTCTATCCCAGTCTGCTGTCCCCACTTGCTTCAAGATGGCCACCATTGTTCCTGTACCCAAGAAAGTAAAGGTAACTGAACTAAATGACTATCGCCCCGTAGTGCTCACTTCTGTCATCATGTAGTGCTTTGAGAGACTAGTCAAGGATCATATCACCTCTACCTTACCTGTCACCCTAGCCCCACTTCAATGTGCTTACCGCCCCAATAGATCCACAGACGATGCAATCGCCATCACACTTTTCGCACCAAAGTGTGTTCATCTCTAGGAGACAGAACGCGTCTCCTTCCTGAGCGGTATGATGGCTGCATGGTCCCATGGTGTTTATACTTGCGTACTATTGTTTGTACAGATGAACGTGGTACCTTCAGGCGTTTGGAAATTGCTCCCAAGGATGAATCAGACTTGTGGAGGTCTACAATTTTTTTCTGAGGTCTTGGCTGATTTATTTTGATTTTCCCATGATATCAAGCATTCCCATGATATCAAGCAAAGAGGCACTGAGTTTGAAATACATCCACAGGTACACCTCCAATTGACTCAAATGATGTCAATTAGCCGATCAGACGCTTCTAAAGCCATAACATCATTTTCTGGAATTTTCCAAGCTGTTTAAAGGCACAGTCAACTTAGTGTATGTAAACTTCTGACCCACTGGAATTGTGATACAGTGAATTATAAGTGAAATAATCTGTCTATAAACAATTGTTGGAAAAATTAGCTTTAATGACTCCAACCTAAGTGTATGTAAACTTCCGACTTCAACTGTAATATCTATTGTTTACAGGAAACTCATTCAACAATTCTAGATGAAGTTGTGTGGAAAAATGACTGTGGGGGGAGGGAGGGAAATATACTTCTCCCCTGGGCAAAGAAACTCAAAAGGGGTGATGATATTAATTAACAGTAATTTCGATCCGAATGTGCAAATTGTCCAAATGTTACGCCCCTGAAAAAGGGGAGAAATAATCACGAGAGTGATGCAGTTGTTTCCTCACTGAAAACTTTAGTATAAATCTTTTTACAAAAATACCACATTTTACAGAACAACAGATCTACAGGAACCAGAGTTTTGTAGGGTACAAAGCTTATTCAAGTCACAACAGCATAAACTGTAATTCACTAAAATATACAAATGTTTCAATATAACTGTCAAACACAAAGTAGCTTTAGCTCAGTAACCCATAACTACATTTATCAACCATGTCAACAAAGTATTCGAAACACATTATACAAATAACCCCAAATATATTATTAACAGCGCACATGTTCATTCACAATTAGCATAAAATGGCAGCTACTCTCAGTACGAAGCTAATCTTCGCTGCAACCAAGCAGATTTCACTCACACACGCACCTAAATACTCTCTTCAACTTAACTCTAACTTACTCAAGATGTTACTAACACATACCTTAAACTCTCTTGACATGTTAGCAAGTTATTACATTCAAATTAACTCGTTTTATATCAATAACATACCTGAAAAAGGGGAGAAATAATCACGAGAGTGATGCAGTTGTTTCCTCACTGAACACTTTAGTATAATGAGGAAAAAGACCGCGATTTCCCCAGGAAGTTGGGTGGAGACCAGAGCAATCGATCTCAGGCTCATAGATTAAGAGCATTTAGTAGATCACAGATTAACACTTTTACCCTTAAATTAGGCACCACAAAATAAAGTAGTCAATATAACGTTTACACATTCCTCTTACAATATTTACCCTTTTACACTTGACGGATTTTAACACATTTATGAATTTTATCAATCTCTATGAACTAGTACTGGATGCATGATCTTTTTAACCTTAGATATTTTAAGATCCTTACATACCATGAACTTACTAATACTTTTTAGTGTATAACAGGCTATGAATATGTCCTTTAACCTGTCACACTCTCCCCGACAAAATAAATGTTGTCCCAACATTACCAACATTGTCTTCTTAAACAGTCTATAAGCACTGGACGTAGAAAATCCTCTTCTGTAAGCTAGTCCTTGAGCAGAGGTCAAAGTTCACAGTTCAAATAGAACCAAGAAGTTATATTCACAGTCCATATCTGTTGACCAGCTGTATAAACAGTCCATAAGCAGTATTTTCTCATACTATTGTCAACAGTCCATCAGTTTTAATGATCTATATGCATAGTCTGCTAATTGTCTCATGAAAGTCTGTGAAATCAGTCAGTAGTCCATGGTCAAACATGTCAACTCTGTCTGTGGCCTCAAGTTTGCTGAAGTCCATACATGTAGGGTGGCTGAAGGTAATATCGCTGTAGTGATGGCAGCCATGGAACCAGTCCTGGTGCAGGGTAGACAGGGAACAACTGTGGCTGTGGCTGCATACTGTAGCAGGAAGGGATACCAAGCTGATCATAGGTGGTACGTCTTGGAGGGTGTCTCTCTCTTTGTGGCAGCTGGTAAGCTGGTTCCTCAGGTTCAGCAGCAGCAGTTAATGAAGGAAAGGCACTTAGTGGACGATCATCAGGCACATTTTCAGCAGGCAAGTTCATCTCCTCAGCAGGCAGTTCTTTAACTGTTGTTTTCTCCTCCAGCTGATTTTCAACAAGAGGCTGTGCTGGTAGCGTATCAGGAACTGGCACCGCAACTGTCTGTTTCATTGGTGGGGGCCTGTTTTCTGACTCTCTCGCTGGTTCAGCATACCTCTCAGGTACTGTAGGAGATGTGGGGACCTGTAGCGGCTCATGATGAAGGTCATATTCATCCCCGCTGTCTTCATCAGAATCTAGAGGCTGTGATCCAGGCTGATGTCTCTTTTTCTTACTTTTGTCATCTTTAGTCATTTCTGGTTGTCTCTCAAAAGGTAAGTGGTCACAGGACATGAGCAGGTTTCTGTGCAGGACCCTGGAGCGTCCCCTACCCTTTTCTGGTCTCAACTCATAAATCGGCAGGTCTGAACCCATTTGTCTCACTACTGTGTGAATTTGATCTTCCCAATAGTTACAGAGTTTGCCTGGTCCTCCTCTTGGTGTCAGGTTTTTAATCAGAACTCGCTCGCCAGGCTGTAGCACTGAACTCCTAACTTTAGTGTCATAGTACTTCTTACTTCTTTCAGCAGCTTTCTGAGCATTTTCATTTGCAATGGCGTATGCTTCTTCCATTCCTCGTTTCCAGTTCTCCACGTAGTCTCGCTGGTTACTGGAACCTGCCTCTGTGCACAATCCAAAGAACATATCAACTGGAAGCCTGGGTGATCTCCCAAATAGAAGATAAAATGGTGAATAGCCAGTCACTTCGCAACGGGTGCAGTTATAGGCATAAACCAGTTTGTTTAGAGACTCCTTCCAGTTTGACTTTTGTGTCTCAGTTAGTGTCTTTAGCATTTGCAACAATGTTCTGTTCATTCGTTCCACTTGACCGTTCCCCATCGGGTGGTAGGGTGTTGTTCTGGACCCCGCCATGCCACTGAGTTTCTTTAACTGATGGAACAACTGATTTTCGAATTCTCCCCCTTGGTCATGGTGGATGTGGGAGGGGAACCCAAACTTCAGGGCAAAGTCATTGAAGATGAGATTTGCAGCAGTTTTTCCTGACTTTGATGTGGTGGCGTAGGCTTGAGTGAAACGTGTAAAATGATCAACAATCACGAGGATGTACTCATATCCCCCCTTTGCATCTGTCGAGATGGAGGAAATCTATACATACCAGTTCAAATGGCTGTGTTGTCACAATGTTTGTCAGAGGAGCTCTTGTTTCATGGCCTGGCTTTTTCTGCTTGACACAGCTACAAGTTTTAGTCACATAGTGCTCGATGTCAGATTGCATATAAGGCCAGAAGAAGCGGTCACGTACTAGTGATACAGTGCGGTCAGTACCTTGGTGTCCCATGTTATTGTGCAACTCTTCCATCACTTTACCTTTGTACTGCTCTGGTAGAACTAACTGCTTGCGGGCTGTAGTGATTCTGTAAAGAATACCATCATTGTCGATTGTCAATTTGTCCCATTCTCTGAATAGGCATTTTGTCTTTGGACTGAATTCCTTTTGCTCTTTAACTGGCGGTTTGGAACCAGACAGCTTGAAATCGAGCACAGGACGGATGACCGGATCAGACTCTTGTGCCTCTCTTATCCCCTCTTTTGGGATCGAGCTGATTGTTGCTGTAGTTGTCTCACCTTCAGCTGATACTGACATAGATGCAGCTGAAATTGACCAAGGCACAAAAGGCTCTTTCTGTACCTCTACTGCTTGTATCGTGGCGGCAATGGTGTCTGGTGGAAGCTCCTCAGAACATTCTCTCATCAGTGACTCTACATCCAGTGGCATCCTCGACAAAGCATCTGCATCACCGTTCTCTCTGCCTGGCCTGTACTTTATTGTAAAGTGGAAATCAGCCAATTCTGCAACCCACCTGGAAGTGGTTGCGTTCAGTTTTGCAGTAGACAGAATGTAGCTGAGCGGGTTGTTATCACTGTATACAGTAAAGGTCGGAGCATAGTACAAATAATCATGGAACTTATCAGTGATTGCCCATTTTAGAGCTAGAAATTCTAGCTTGCCAGAGTGGTAGTGATAGTTCTTCTCAGCTGCTGTTAAGGTTAGAGAGCCATAAGCAATGACCCTAAGCTTCCCATCTTGCTCTTGATAAAGAACTGCTCCCAAGCCTTGGTGTGACGCATCAGTGTGTACAACAAATGGCTGAGTGAAGTCAGGGAAACCTAAGACTGGTGGGTGAAGCAGACACTCAATCAGCTGTTCAAGTGCCTGTTGATGCTGGTCAGTCCACAGGATTGGCTTGTTTGAGGGCACCACATGACTTACTTTCTTTGTTTTTGCTTTCCGTGGGTGGTCAGGTAATTTCTCTGAATCTGCTTTCAGGAGGTCATACAGACAGCTGGCCTTCCTAGAAAAGTCTTTGATGTACTGTCTGTAGTAAGTGAGTAAACCAAGCATTTTTCTGAGCTGGCCCACAGTCTGTGGTCTGATCTCTTTCAATGCTCTTACTGCTTCAAAATCGGCTGGGTCAACTTTGCTGCCGTCTGCAGACACTATTCTGCCCAAATAACGGACCTGGGGTTTAAAGAGATCACACTTACTTGGCTTGAGTTTGATACCATACTCTCTGAGACGCTGCAAAACCTTTTGCACATCATTCACATGGCTGTCGAAAGTTTTACTGAAAACTAGCGTGTCGTCCAGATAAGGAATGCAGATGTTGTCCCGGAGCCCTTCCAAACATTCCTCCATACAACGCTGAAAAGCTGCAGGAGCGTTCATGAGGCCGAATGGCATACGTATCCACTCATAGAGTCCCCATGGGGTCACAAATGCTGTCAGTGATCTGCTTTCTTCAGAGATGAACCCTTGGTGATATGCTTTTCCCTGATCTAAAAGGGAGAACCAGGAATTACCACCTAAACTGTCCATGATGTCCTGGACCCGAGGCATGGGCTGGCGGTCGGGATGTGTCTTTCTGTTCAGGTCTCTGTAATCTATACACAACCGGAGGGTCCCGTCCTTCTTCCTAACGCACACGACAGGTGAAGAATATGAAGAGTTTGACTTCCTAACCCAACCCTGGGCTATGAGGTCATGAAGGTAACCCTTCATCTCCTGATACAGTGGCCTGGGAACTGACATGTATGTGCACTTGACTGGTTCAGAGTCTTTTAGAGAAATAGTCATTTTCAATCGTTCAATGCAGCCAATGTCATTGTCTGATCTGGAGAAGGAGTGACACTCTTCTCTAAGCATTTTCCTAACAACCTCTCTCTGTTCTTCGGTTAGGTGACTTAAACCTACTGGTGGATCCCACTGTTCAGTAGCAGTACATGGGGTTTGAACACTGGTGTGATTCACTGTGGCTGGGGTGACAGCTTTTTCAAAGACTTGGGCAGGTAACACAGTCATAATGGTTTGTACTGTACCGATTATGGTGCGTCCTAGCAGGGCAATGTCGTGGTCAGTGGGGTTAGAGACATCAAGCATGACAACTGGAAAAACACCTTTCTTAACTCTGACTAGTGTGTCAAAGAACTCAAGTTCATCTGGCCACCGCGGGTTCAGGTCTGGCTGGAAAAGCATTGTCATGTCGTCTTTGAAAGGCTGGGAAGCTACACGGCACTCAATCTGAATGCTACTGTGTTTTGGTACAGCAACCTTCTCTTTCTTGGTTTTCACTGCGTATTCATCTGTCTGTTCTGCGCTAACAGCCTGCATAAAAGCCCTCACCTTATTTCTTTTGAGGCTTGGGAAAGCTTTTTTTACTGTACTGTACCGTTTAGTCTTTTCGGTCCTTGTCAGGATGTGCTCAATAACATTGAAACCTATGATGGGATGAGATAGGTGACAGCCTTTCATTACCAGCACTGGGATGATCAGTTCCTTCGTTTGGTCAGTTTCAGAGGCTAGCCGAAAAGTTGTTTCGATCCATCCCAGGTACGGCATTTCAGTCCCATTTGCTGCCGTCAATCTTAGATCATCAGGTGAGTCCAGAATTTCTGAAACATCCCTCAGCCTTGCGTTTGGGAGAGATTCCGCTTTCCATCGTTCGTCAATGACCGATACCTGAGAGCCTGTGTCCCATAGAGCTTGGAGGTGGTGGCGATTCAGGTGACACTCAACAAGGCACTGTCTACCGACTAGCGAGGTGACCTTATGGGGGGTGGCAACCTTGAGCTAGGGATGGTAAAGAGTGGGCATTTTCTTCTGTACAGGAAAGCTTTTCACAGGTAGAGTCAATTTTCAGGTGAGTGCATTTTTCCTTATGTTTAGTCCAATGTTGGTTTTGACATCCTTTGGAACAGTACAGTGTCTCTTTACATGATGAACATTGTTTCAGGTTCTCAAATGACTCTTCTCTCGCACAATTTGCACATTTCTGGGACTTTTTGGTAGCTACGGTTAACACTTGTCCCTCAGCGGTAACCCTTCCCCGTTTAAAGGGGCCTCTTTGGATGGTCTGACTCCCCGGATTTTACATCCAGCTTGAAAATGTTCTCCACTCCCACATCGGAAGCAGTGTGTGCAGCGTGCATCTGTTCTGACCTGCTGGCAGACAAAACACCTCCTTGGAGCTTGAGCAGAGCGGTTGGTATACAGGTTAGGTGCATATTGATACTGCGCAGGGTCAGGTGCTTGGGGCTGACTGTAGTTGCTGTAATACTGCTGCTGGGAAACAGGTGGCTGGGGGTCCCTATCTGGCCTCCTAACTGGAAGCGGGGCATGGGCATAAGGCGATGACTGAAACATAGGCTGCTGTAATGTCTCCTTAATCTGAGCAATCTCTGCACTGAGACCTTTTAGGGAAGCTACACCTGTCTTAAGTTCAGCTAACTCTGTTAACAGTTCTGCGGGTATCTTAGCTTTGGCTTCCTTCACAGGACACTTTGCAGATGGCGTATCTTCTAACTGGACTACACTTACAGTTGTAGCAGGCTGTGGGGCATTAAAACGCTTTTTTGTTTCATCTTTCTATCTCATTAGCACAAGCAATGTTAAGCTTCTCTAGCAAAACCTCATCTGATGTTTCGCTATCAAGCAGGAGAGGCTGCATGTCTATCCTGATACTGTCACTCTGGAGACCTGTAAGGACTGTGTGTAAACACATGCGCTGGACTAGGGCAGGGTCATACTTAAGCCCTGATTCTGACTCCTGGGAAGCAAATAGTACTTTCTGCCTCAAATCTAAGACGCGCATCAGGAAGCTTTGAGGGGTCTCCTTGCTATGCTGTGCTTCTGAAGCTAGCTGTTTGTAAAGCTCTGTTGCACTCTTCTCTTGGAAGTGGGAACGCAGGATGCATCTAAGTGTGGGAAGAGTTAGCTGGGGTTTACCTTCCAAGTAGCTGCGTAGCTGTGAGCCTGGAGAAATAGCCCTGATTACTGCGTCTACTATTTCTACCTCAGGATAGCCTCTGTTAAATCCATTCTCAATCTGATGGGCAAGGCTGGAAAAAGTCAGTTTATCTTTCTGGCCCGGTTCACCTATCTGACCAGAAATGTTTTACTCTTTGCGCCAGTATGAGCCGGGCTGTGCACTGGGTGAGAGCTGCATGCCCCTCTGAAGATGGGCAGGGGGTTGGGGCTGGCGCAGAGAATCACTGGCTTTGTCTGCAGTACTCTGCTCAGTTCCCACCCCTTGTTGTGGGGTTACAGTTCTCAGTCCCTCTATTCTGTGATGTGTTCTGGCTGTTTCAATATCATGGTCAGTTTGCCCTGTCTTGCTATCTATGCCACTGATCATCTCTGTCATTTTGTCTTTAAGTAGCAATAATTCCGACATGCCGCCATCTTCTAACTCTGCAACTTCCTCTCTTTCAAGGAACATCATAATGTGAGTCATCAGTGATATGCGGGATTTGTCTTGAATAACTCTTCTCTGTTCGCCTGATATGTCAAGGAAATCACATACGTCTAGTAACTTGTCTTTAGTCAGGGTGTGCAATTCTCCTACTACCTCTTCCTGTAGTTCTTCCAAGGCGGTTGTCATGTTGACAGGACAGGAGGAACCTTTACTGTGCAGGAGTTGACTCTGAATTATATGGTCCTTACTGTCTCTGATGGTCTCTCAACGGCCTCAGTTGACACGTACTTAACCACCAACTTCCAGCTCCCCTCGAACAGCAACACTTTCCTCACTGCAGCCTGCCTGGGTTGTTATGTAGGGATTTAGCTGGCTCGGAATTCAGCGACCAGGATGTGGAAGCCGGACATCTGAGCAGCAATCTCAGCGGATCCTCCAAAATGTTACGCCCCTGAAAAAGGGGAGAAATAATCACGAGAGTGATGCAGTTGTTTCCTCACTGAAAACTTTAGTATAAATCTTTTTACAAAAATACCACATTTTACAGAACAACAGATCTACAGGAACCAGAGTTTTGTAGGGTACAAAGCTTATTCAAGTCACAACAGCATAAACTGTAATTCACTAAAATATACAAATGTTTCAATATAACTGTCAAACACAAAGTAGCTTTAGCTCAGTAACCCATAACTACATTTATCAACCATGTCAACAAAGTATTCGAAACACATTATACAAATAACCCCAAATATATTATTAACAGCGCACATGTTCATTCACAATTAGCATAAAATGGCAGCTACTCTCAGTACGGCTAATCTTCGCTGCAACCAAGCAGATTTCACTCACACACGCACCTAAATACTCTCTTCAACTTAACTCTAACTTACTCAAGATGTTACTAACACATACCTTAAACTCTCTTGACATGTTAGCAAGTTATTACATTCAAATTAACTCGTTTTATATCAATAACATACCTGAAAAAGGGGAGAAATAATCACGAGAGTGATGCAGTTGTTTCCTCACTGAAAACTTTAGTATAATGAGGAAAAAGACCGCGATTTCCCCAGGAAGTTGGGTGGAGACCAGAGCAATCGATCTCAGGCTCATAGATTAAGAGCATTTAGTAGATCACAGATTAACACTTTTACCCTTAAATTAGGCACCACAAAATAAAGTAGTCAATATAACGTTTACACATTCCTCTTACAATATTTACCCTTTTACACTTGACGGATTTTAAGACATTTATGAATTTTATCAATCTCTATGAACTAGTACTGGATGCATGATCTTTTTAACCTTAGATATTTTAAGATCCTTACATACCATGAACTTACTAATACTTTTTAGTGTATAACAGGCTATGAATATGTCCTTTAACCTGTCACACAAACAGATCTGCAATGTAGATGGATGATTTTAAATATGTTATTGGACCATGAACAGATATGGCTCATTAACCTTTACGGACCAAATAATGATGATCCACACTTCTTTGACAATATACACTGCTCAAAAAAATAAAGGGAACACTTAAACAACACAATGTAACTCCAAGTCAATCACACTTCTGTGAAATCAAACTGTCCACTTAGGAAGCAACACTGATTGACAATACATTTCACATGCTGTTGTGCAAATGGAATAGACAACAGGTGGAAATTGTAGGCAATTAGCAAGACACCCCCAATAAAGGACTGGTTTTGCAGGTGGTGACCACAGACCACTTCTCAGTTCCTATGCTTCCTGGCTGATGTTTTGGTCACTTTTGAATGCTGGCGGTGCTTTCACTCTAGTGGTAGCATGAGACGGAGTCTACAACCCACACAAGTGGCTCAGGTAGTGCAGCTCATCCAGGATGGCACATCAATGCGAGCTGTGGCAAGAAGGTTTGCTGTGTCTGTCAGCGTAGTGTCCAGAGCATGGAGGCGCTACCAGGAGACAGGCCAGTACACCAGGAGACGAGGCCGTAGGAGGGCAACAACCCAGCAGCAGGACTGCTACCTCCTCCTTTGTGCAAGGAGGAGCAGGAGGAGCACTGCCAGAGCCCTGCAAAATGACCTCCAGCAGGCCACAAATGTGCATGTGTCTGCTCAAACGGTCAGAAACAGACTCCATGAGGGTGGTATGAGGGCCCGACGTCCACAGGTGGGGGTTGTGCTTACAGCCCAACACCGTGCAGGACGTTTGGCATTTGCCAGAGAACACCAAGATTGGCAAATTCGCCACTGGCGCCCTGTGCTCTTCCCAGATGAAAGCAGGTTCACACTGAGCACATGTGACAGACGTGACAGAGTCTGGAGACGCCGTGGAGAACGTTCTGCTGCCTGCAACATCCTCCAGCATGACCGGTTTGGCGGTGGGTCAGTCATGGTGTGGGGTGGCATTTCTTTGGGGGGCCGCACAGCCCTCCATGTACTCGCCAGAGGTAGCCTGACTGCCATTAGGTACCGAGATGAGATCCTCAGACCCCTTGTGAGACCATATGCTGGTGCGGTTGGCCCTGGGTTCCTCCTAATGCAAGACAATGCTAGACCTCATGTGGCTGGAGTGTGTCAGCAGTTCCTGCAAGAGGAAGGCATTGATGCTATGGACTGGCCCGCCCGTTCCCCAGACCTGAATCCAATTGAGCACATCTGGGACATCATGTCTCGCTCCATCCACCAACGCCACATTGCACCACAGACTGTCCATGAGTTGGCGGATGCTTTAGTCCAGGTCTGGGAGGAGATCCCTCAGGAGACCATCCGCCACCTCATCAGGAGCATGCCCAGGCGTTGTAGGGAGGTCATACAGGCACGTGGAGGCCATACACACTACTGAGCCTAATTTTGACTTGTTTTAAGGACATTACATCAAAGTTGGATCAGCCTGTAGTGTGGTTTTCCACTTTAACTTTGAGGGTGACTCCAAATCCAGACCTCCATGGGTTGATCAATTTGATTTCCATTGATAATTTTTGTGTGATTTTGTTGTCAGCACATTCAACTATGTAAAGAAAAAAGTATTTAATAAGATTATTTCATTCATTCAGATCTAGGATGTGTTATTTTAGTGTTCCCTTAATTTTTTTGAGCAGTGTATATAATAAATGATCAACCCTGCAAGCAATACAAGATTCTATTATTATGGTGGGAGATTATAATACTGTTTTAAATAGCTCAATGGACCGTAAAGGAAATCACACTACAAACTATCACCCTCATGTTCTTAAGGAAATCATGAATGTCATGGATACATTAGAACTAGTAGATACAGTGGGGAGAACAAGTATTTGATACACTGCCGATTTTGCAGGTTTTCCTACTTACAAAGCATGTAGAGGTCTGTAATTTTTATCATAGGTACACTTCAACTGTGAGAGACGGAATCTAAAAGAAAATTCCAGAAAATCACATTGTATGATTTTTAAGTAATTAATTTGCATTTTATTGCATCACATAAGTATTTGATCACCTACCAACCAGTAAGAATTCCGGCTCTCACAGACCTGTTAGTTTTTCTTTAAGAAGCCCTCCTGTTTTCCACTCATTACCTGTATTAACTGCACCTGTTTTAACTTGTTACCTGTATAAAAGACACCTGTCCACACACTCAATCAAACAGACTCCAACCTCTCTACAATGGCCAAGACCAGAGAGCTGTGTAAGGACATCAGTGATAAAATTGTAGACCTGCACAAGGCTGGGATGGGCTACAGGACAATAGGCTAGCAGCTTGGTGAGAAGGCAACAACTGTTGGCGCAATTATTAGAAAATGGAAGAAGTTCAAGATGACGGTCAATCATCCTCGGTCTGGGGCTCCATGCAAGATCTCACCTCGTGGGGCATCAATGATCATGAGGAAGGTGAGGGATCAGCCCAGAACTACACGGCAGGACCTGGCCAATGACCTGAAGAGAGCTGGGACCACAGTCTCAAAGAAAACCATTAGTAACACATTACGCCGTCATGGATTAAAATCCTGCAGCGCACGCAAGGTCCCCCTGCTCAAGCCAGCGCATGTCCAGGCCCATCTGAAGTTTGCCAATGACCATCTGGATGATCCAGAGGAGGAATGGGAGAAGGTCATGTGGTCTGATGAGACAAAAACAGAGCTTTTTGGTCTAAACTCCACTCGCCGTGTTTGGAGGAAGAAGAAGGATGAGTACAACCCCAAGAACACCATCCCAACCGTGAAGCATGGAGGTGGAAACATCATTCTTTGGGGATGCTTTTCTGCAAAGGGGACAGGACAACTGCACCATATTGAGGGGAGGATGGATGGGGCCATGTATTGCGAGATCGTGGCCAACAACCTCCTTCCCTCAGTAAGAGCATTGAAGATGAGTCGTGGCTGGGTCTTCCAGCATGACAACGACCCGAAACACACAGCCAGGGCAACTAATGACTGGCTCCGTAAGAAGCATCTCAAGGTCCTGGAGTGGCCTAGCCAGTCTCCAGACCTGAACCCAATAGAAAATCTTTGGAGGGAGCTGAAAGTCTGTATTGCCCAGCGACTGGGTCTTCCAAATGGACAATGACCCCAAGCATACTTCCAAAGTTGTGGCAAAATGGCTTAAGGACAACAAAGTCAAGGTATTGGAGTGGCCATCACAAAGCCCTGACCTCAATCCTATAGAACATTTGTGGGCAGAACTGAAAAAGCATGTGCGAGCAAGGAGGCCTACAAACCTGACTCAGTTACACCAACTCTGTCAGGAGGAATGGGCCAAAATTCACCCAACTTATTGTGGGAAGCTTGTGGAAGGCTACCCGAAACGTTTGACCCAAGTTAAACAATTTAAAGGCAATGCTACCAAATACTAATTGAGTGTATGTCAACTTCTGACCCACTGGGAATATGATGAAATAAATAAAACCTGAAATAAATAATTCTCTCTACTATTATTCTGACATGTCACATTCTTAAAATAAAGTGGTGATCCTAACTGACATAAGACAGTGAATTTTTACTAGGATTAAATGTCAGGAATTGTGAAATACTGAGTTTAAATGTATTTGGCTAAGGTGTATGGAAACTTCCGACTTCAACTGTATACACTCAGTTATGACACCTTCATGTGAAGAAGCACAATGATTTTCGGCGCCTGAACAGGTAAAATAATTTGGCCGGTGGACAAAGATCATGCATCGGATTCAGCCCATTTTCGATCATACCGTATAATGTAAGGATATCTAATGAAATTGTGATTATGTTTTGGGAAATACAGATCCATAAATTATCAGGTAATGACTACAGATATGATACATTTCTGAAAGTATGTGGATTTGTTCATGCCTAAGTATAAAGGCTTAGATATGTCAGCATGTTGACACACCCGTTCTGGAGTTAAAATATTATAATATGTAAGTGAGTGCAAGCGCATCAGGGGGGTGTCTTGAAGGGATCTGACCCCAGATATCTCCCTGGACTCAAACGGTAGCAGGGAGAGTTCTGAGTTCCGTATTCGATGCATGTAGAAACTGTCCCATTACAGATAACATTGGTATTGGTATTTTATTAGGATCCCCATTAGCTGTTGCAAAAGCAGCAGCCACTCGTCCTGGGGTCCACACAAAACATGAAACATGACATAATACAGAACATTAATAGACAAGAACAGCTCAAGGACAGAACTACATACATTTATCCTAGCTCAATATATGAAGTTAAGGACATGCATATCTGGAGCATGTTTACTCCTTATATCTAATAAAATGTCAGATATCCAGATTTATATAGATAAAGATATCCCCTGATATTCGCCCAGTGTCTGGCTGTCTGTTACCACCACTGGCTGCCTTTTACAATGGCTGCCTGTTACCACCACTGGCTACCTGTTACCACCACTGGCTGCCTCTTACCACCACTGGCTGCCTGTTACCACCACTGGCTGCCTGTTACCACCACTGGCTACCTGTTACCACCACTGGCTGCCTCTTACCACCTCTCTGGCTGCCTGTTACCACCACAGGGAGTGGAGGTAGGGGTGAGGGAGTGTGTCCCTCCCACCCCCATGACTTGAGATCTGTGCCGGTGTGCTGGTTGTACCTGTACCCTATACCCTATGCCCCGTGGGATCCACTGGAGACAAACAATGGCAGATGGGGGCAGTTAAGGCTATTGCATTACATTGGCATGAGCTACAGTGATTAGGAGGCGTATCTAAGGGCTTCCTCTTGGCACAGCATGGCCAGCTGAACTTCCATCACCACAATGGTCAAACAAGCCCTCTCCCTGGACAGCAGGACTCTTCTGTTCTGGCTCACCGTTGAAAAAAAGCCATAGTCCTGGATGTGAAAGGGATAAATAGTTGTGTGGCAGGCAGCAGAGTGGATATGAACACAATGAGTGTAGCCATGGTTTGTGGTATTGGCGGAGAGCAGATGCTCACAGATAATATATCCAAAGCCAGAAGCATGTATTACTTCACATCAGCAATTCTCCTGTGACAGGAGATAAACATACTGCATAGTAGTACTATGGTGTATCGTTTAAAACACTAACCTGGTGCATGTCAAAAGGCAAAAGTGCACATTTCGTCCATGTTCCAAATGCACGTTTCGGGGAGCATTCTGGGACGCCATGCAATCTCAGTCTCCCCAGGCATCGAGGTGACAGACATAATCACACACCTGAAACCCATTGTGGCAGAAAGCCAGCTCTACGGAAATGTGATTTCACTATGATTAAGGCCATAAAGCAAGTGTAGCGTATTCCCAGTCAGTATGGATATCCAGTCAGTGAGGTCACCATTACTACATACAGGAAGCGCTACAGGGCTTGTTTGTGATACAATTGGTCTGAGCAGATGTTGCTGCGGCGTAGAGGGAACGGAACTTCAACCGACTGACCGGGCACTGTGTAGTACGGGGTATATATACATCTTTGTCAGTGGAGGCTGCTGAGGGGAGGACAGCTCATAATAATGGCTGGAACCGAGCGAATGGAATCATCAAACACATGGATGGGGTTTGATACCATTCCACTCATTCCGCTCCAGCCATTACCACGAGCCAGTTCTCCCCAATTAAGGTGCCATCAACCTCCTGTGATCACTGTGCAGTATGGGTTATACTGTATATAGATCACTGTGTAGCATGGGGTATAAATACATCTGTCACGATCGTTATTAGAGGCAGACCAAGGCGCAGCGTGATAAGCGTACATCTTTTAATGAGTACTTTATACAATAACAAAACAACAAAACGATACGTGAAGTCTAAAGGTTCACCAACACAAACCTACACAGATCAAGATCCCACAATACTAAAGTGCCAAAAGGCTGACTAAGTATGGTCCCCAATCAGAGACAACGAGCTACAGCTGTCTCTGATTGGGAACCACCCTGGCCAACATAGATATGAACGATCTAGAACAGACCCAATGAAAACTAAACATAACAAGTCCACACCCTGGCTCAACATTTAAGAGTCCCCAGAGCCAGGGCGTGACAACATCACTGTGCAATATGAGGTATTTATACATTACTGTGCAGCATGGGAATATATATATATATATATATATATATATATATATATATATATATATATATATATATATATATATATATATATATATCACTGTGCAGTATGGGGTATAAATACATCACTGTGCAGTATGGGTTATAAATACATCACTGTGCAGTACGGGTTATAAATACATCACTGTGCAGTATGGGGTATAAATACATCACTGTGCAGTATGGGGTATAAATACATCACTGTGCAGTATGGGGTATAAATACATCACTGTGCAGTATGGGGTATAAATACATCACTGTGCAGTATGGGGTATAAATACATCACTGTGCAGTATGGGGTATAAATACATCACTGTGCAGTATGGGGTATAAATACATCACTGTGCAGTATGGGGTATATATACATCACTGCAGTATGGAGCATATATACATCATTGTACTGTATAGGGTATATATACATCACTGTGCAGCAGTGGAGGCTCCTCAGAGGAGGAAGGGGAGGACCATCCTCCTCAGTGAATTTCATAAAAATTAAAATGGTAAAACATTTTAAAAGTTATCCTTTTTAGATAAAACGATACTAAATATATTCACATGTCACCAAATAACTGATTAAAACACACTATTTTGCAGAGAAGGTCTACAGTAGCCTCAACAGCACTCTGTAGGCTAGCACCATTGTGTAGCTATCTTCCGTCCTCCTCTTGGTACATTGACTTCAATACAAAACCTAGCAGGCTCATGGTTCTCACCCCTTCCATGGACTTACACAGTAATTATGACAACTTCCGGAGGACGTCCTCCAGCCTAGCAGAGCTCTTGCAGCATGAAATTACATGTTGTCCACCCAATCAAAGGATCAGAGAAATAATCTAGTACTGAAAGAGTAAACTACAGCTAGCTAGCACTGCAGTGTATAAAATGTAGTGAGTAGTTGACTGAAAGAGAGAGAAAGACAATAGTTGAACAGTTTTTAACAAATTAATTTCTTCCAAAATGAAGGAGAAGCAAGCGAGAAGTAGAGAAAGAGAGAGATTTCATCATTTCTTTTCACTTTCAGTTTCACTTACTTAGCTAGCAAATGCAGCTAGCTAGTTTAGCCTACTGAAACACCCTGCTCAAACAGAGGGATGCTACAGTGGGGGAAAAAAGTATTTAGTCAGCCACCAATTGTGCAAGTTCTCCCACTTAAAAAGATGAGAGAGGCCTGTAATTTTCATCATAGGTACACGTCAACTATGACAGACAAAATGAGAAAAAAAAATCCAGAAAATCACATTGTAGGATTTTTAATGAATTTATTGGCATATGATGGTGGAAAATAAGTATTTGGTCAATAACAAAAGTTTCTCAATACTTTGTTATATACCCTTTGTTGGCAATGACACAGGTCAAACGTTTTCTGTAAGTCTTCACAAGGTTTTCACACACTGTTGCTGGTATTTTGGCCCATTCCTCCATGCAGATCTCCTCTAGAGCAGTGATGTTTTGGGGCTGTCGCTGGCAACACAGACTTTCAACTCCCTCCAAAGATTTTCTATGGGGTTGAGATCTGGAGACTGGCTAGGCCACTCCAGGACCTTGAAATGCTTCTTACGAAGCCACTCCTTCGTTGCCCGGGCGGTGTGTTTGGGATCATTGTCATGCTGAAAGACCCAGCCACGTTTCATCTTCAATGCCCTTGCTGATGGAAGGAGGGTTTCACTCAAAATCTCACGATACATGGCCCCATTCATTCTTTCCTTTACACGGATCAGTCGTCCTGGTCCCTTTGCAGAAAAACAGCCCCAAAGCATGATGTTTCCAACCCCATGCTTCACAGTAGGTATGGTGTTCTTTGGATGCAACTCAGCATTCTTTGTCCTCCAAACATGACGAGTTGAGTTTTTACCAAAAAGTTATATTTTGGTTTCATCTGACCATATGACATTCTCCCAATCCTCTTCTGGATCATCCAAATGCACTTCAGACGGGCCTGGACATGTACTGGCTTAAGCAGGGGGACACGTCTCGCACTGCAGGATTTGAGTCCCTGGCGGCGTAGTGTGTTACTGATGGTTGGCTTTGTTACTTTGGTCCCAGCTCTCTGCAGGTCATTCACTAGGTCCCCCCGTGTGGTTCTGGGATTTTTGCTCACCGTTCTTGTGATCATTTTGACCCCACGGGGTGAGATCTTGCATGGAGCCCCAGATCGAGGGAGATTATCAGTGGTCTTGTATGTCTTCCATTTCCTAATAATTGCTCCCACAGTTGATTTCTTCAAACCAAGCTGCTTACCTATTGCAGATTCAGTCTTCCCAGCCTGGTGCAGGTCTACAATTTTGTTTTTGGTGTCCTTTGACAGCTCTTTGGTCTTGGCCATTGTGAAGTTTGGAGTGTGACTGTTTGAGGTTGTGGACAGGTGTATTTTATACTGATAACAAGTTCAAACAGGTGCCATTAATACAGGTAACGAGTGGAGGACAGAGGAGCCTCTGAAAGAAGAAGTTACAGGTCTGTGAGAGCCAGAAATCTTGCTTGTTTGTAGGTGACCAAATACTTATTTTCCACCATAATTTGCAAATAAATTCATAAAAAATCCTACAATGGGATTTTCTGGATTTTTTTTCCTCAATTTGTCTGTCATAGTTGACGTGTACCTATGATGAAAATTACAGGCCTCTCTCATCTTTTTAAGTGGGAGAACTTGCACAATTGGTGGCTGACTAAATACTTTTTTCCCCCACTGTATGTTAGCTAGCTGGCTATGACTTTCCAACACAACACTGGAACTCTTCCAAGTCAAGGTAAGCTTTCGGTATTACTAATTTATTGCCACCGGGGTAACTGCTTACTGACTGTACACTAACGTTACTTTATGATTGTAGCAGATCTACTAACGCGTTAGTTCTATTAGCTATGACGTTACTTTAGCTAATATGGTGACAACGATGTGGGCTGTGTGTAGCGGTTTGGCTTGGAAAGGTTTTTTCGCCTGATCACAGCAGATGTGTTGTGCATTGAAGTCCACAAGTGAAGGGAAGAGAAATAATACAACGTGGCTGTTATGAGAGTGAACTCTGTTTACGAGTGATCAGGGGTGTATTCATTCCGCCAATTCTGTAGAAAAACGTTTCTTAAACGGAAGCAAACAGAACAAAAACGGGGATAAACATACCTGAATTTGTCCAATAGAAACTCTCGTTTGCAACTGTTGGACTAATGATTACACCCTATATCAGCTCAATGCAGGCAAGAGTGTGCAAGGCAGCATTGAATGTCACTGTCTGCCACCTCAAATTTGTCTCTTGAGCTGTGTGCACCTATGTTGTAAACTTTCATTCATAGGCTGTACATAATGGGATATATATATACATCACTGTGCAGTATGGGGTATATATACGTCACTGTACAGTACGGGTATATACATAATTGTGCAGTACGGGGTATAAATACATCACTGTCTCCCTGTCATTTAGAGGTTCAAACAAATGTGCATTACATTGTGCATGACACGATAATGCAGTCCTCACACGTGCAATTCCTTGAAACTGTGCTTTGCAATTCCTGTTGTGTTTAGCAATAGCTCTAGGGATTCCGCTCCGCATTTACAATCATATAAATATGGAGTCATCAGCTAGGTGATATTTTCACAGGTATCATAGGTGCCAGATTATTTGTCATCCAATCAGTCTCAGTTTCCACAAACAAAGAGAGGCAATGAGCCTGTGCATGACTAGCTGTGGCTGATGGGAGTTGGAACCATTTGGGGAAAGCCCATTCAATTACCTTTCCAGGTGAGTGATTGATCTGTATTATAATGTGCTAATTAAACATTGTCTACTGAAATAACTTTCTTCTGGTTTCAGAGCTGGTGTCTACACCGACACTCTGTCCTAACGTGGACATGTACATATTCACTCAGTCTTTCTGCTCATATTGACATCCAAAAATGCATAACAGGCATAAACCGAACATTTCCCAATATGTTAATGCTCTCTTTAATTGCATGCTTTACAAAATGATGACCGGTTTTATGGCTTTTCAAACAGTATGCCTACATCGTTTGGAAAGTTCATGTTTAATGGCTTTTGGAAAAACTTCAAAATGGAATCTCTGAATCCAAAAGCCTTTTCAGTGATTTAAGGCTATTACTTTTTTTTTACTGAATGCAATTCATCTTGGACTTATTACACTTGACATTACACTGATCAGTAATATCTCTTTCCAGGCAGCTACATATGTTAAATTTCCCTTTAACCAGAGGAACTTTCAACAAAACCAATGAGAGAACCCAGTGATTTTTTTCTCCATTTCCCTTATTTGGAGTTAAAAAGTTCATGTTCACTACTACACCTCTCTGTGACAAATTCAATGACTTTCTAAACCAAGCAAGGGGAGGAGTTACACTTATACTGTATCACACACTGTACTAGGTTACATGGTGTTGAAAACAAAATACCTGCTTTTTAAACTGCTAGGGTATCAGACATCCATCATCACCATCCTCTCCAATACTAATGTATCTGCCTAATAGCAGCTGAAATGGCTTCTGGCACAGCTGCTAGTTCCTGTACCCATTACAAACAGTGGAGGAAAAGCAATAATTCACACTACTGATTGGTTAATGTAAACAGGTCGACCCCAGGGAGACCACTCACTGCAGACTTCCTGGAAACCTGATAGCCAATGTGAGGGGAACAATGGAACATTGAAACAATAAAGAATAACTCAGAGTTGTCTGCAGCAGTGTACCATGCATATTGCATCTGCCCAGGAAACTGGCCATGACATTTCATGTGTCACATCCAATCTAATTCAAAGTTGAACTCTATGGCTTCACTTCTTGGAACGACTGGCCACAGTGAAGCCGAATCTCGCTCGCTTTGACACAAATGAATTGCTTTCAGTTCTGCCACTCTCTGAAAAATAGGATTTGTATTTCAGTTACTCACCGGCCAATATTTTACTGTACAATATGAAATGGATTGGTACAGTATTTCACATTAGACCCGTCGGTGTACACTCAAGAGGAGAAGAAAGCTTAATATCTAAAGAAAACAGAACTATTATCCCCCACTTGATATAAAGGGATTGGAATAGCATTTCTGTGCTGGTTCATTCATCTCCATTTATGAAAGTGGACAGCTGATGGCATTGCCACCTGCACGGTGCTGGGAGAGGACTATCTGCCAATGTCAGGATCCATTTACCGTGTGGCCTGAGCCGGCAAGTTGGGGGACGATGACCTCAATAGTAAAATGGAGATGTAGGGTGGATGCTGTTTGCTGGTCAGTAGATTGCTCATGTACACACACACTTGCACTCACGCTCTCTGTTTCTCTCTCCCTACTCACTCACACTCTCTGTTTCTCTCTCCCTCTCTCACTCACGCTCTCTGTTTCTCTCTCCCTACTCACTCACACTCTCTGTTTCTCTCTCCCTCTCTCACTCACGCTCTCTGTTTCTCTCTCCTACTCACTCACACTCTCTGTTTCTCTCTCCCTCGCTCACTCACACTCTCCATTTTCTCTCTCTCTCACTCACGCTCTCTGTTTCTCTCTCTCTCTCACTCACACTGTTTATCTCTCACTCACTCGCGCTCTCTGTTTCTCTCTCTCTCACTCACACTCTCTGTTTCTCTCTCTCTCTCTCACTCACACACACGTTTGCTGGTAAGGAAATACACTTCTAAGCATACTAGCAGGAATCCTGTATAAAGTTTTTCATGTGATGGAACCCTCAACCCCTCCTCCCACACTGTCTTCGCCGATGGAGGTTGATAACGTGTTGGGATGTTGACAGATTAAAGGTGAAACCAGGCCAGCCCCTCCCCCACCCATCCTGTGCTAAATGTACTCATTTAGTAAGCTTACATATATGACATGCCATATAGAATGTATTGCACAGCATTCCTTACTTGCAGCACTCTAACTGTAAGAATCCATTAAAAAGTGTCAATGAGTCAAGAAACATTTCAGAGGTCAGGGTTGCACAGTATGTTGGATAAAAGACACAGACATTATGGTATGCTGTCCATTCCATAGCAACAGAGAGTTAAACGGACACTGCTGGAGTCCTCCAGCCATCCTGATACTCAGCAGTGACTCTGTGGACTTCATTAGACGTAGAGAGATGGTTGAGGTCAGTGTGTGTGCATTTGTGTGTGTATGTGTATGTATGTGAGTGTGGTTGAACCTCGCCAGGGGAGGGTGTTTGCGTACAGCAACCAGATAGAGGAATGACCCAGGATATAGTGGGATCAGGGAAAGGTGAGGGTTTGCAGTCACGGTTTAATGAGGGATTGAATATTAAGCTCCATATAATGATTCGCCTCTTAATTCAAATCAAATAAAATTTAATTGTATGTTATTGCGGGTGTAATTGAGGTAAAATTAACAGCTTTGATGCACTGAGAGTTTGTAGTGTGGGGATTGACCTCTACCAGCTTCTGTCCTTTGAGATGGATTATTTTCACTCTACATTTAGCAATGTGAGCGAGCGTTGTGCCTTTCCTTTCCAATGAACTCTACATTTAGCACCCGTTGAACATTAGGTGTTGTTAATTTTCAGAATAGCAGATTGTAATGATATCCCTAATGCCATATTCCCCTACGAAACACTTTGGTAGCCTAATACAGAGGACATGTGATTAATTGAGTTAGTTATATTGGTGAAATTGCCATAAGGAGTGAACAGAATGTGTCCCTCATTTAACCAGGAAATGTGAATCAGATGGCGAAGACAAAACTCAGTGGAGAGTGTAGGCTAACATTAACAGGTGTCACGGCAGCTCTCCAAAATACCCCACGTTCACCCCTCTGCTCTATCTCCCCATCTCTCTTTCTCAGTGTAGAATGTAGCCTACCCCTCTCCCCACTCTTCTTGGGAGATAGCTTTCCTCCTTTCACTTACTTCCCTCTATCTCCCCCTCTATTTTCCTCTTCCTCCACTTATCTCTCCCACAGCAGGATTTGCTTCTCTTGGATGAGTCCAGAAACAGATTGTGTTCAAGGCTTATAGGTTTTGACTGGCGACGCTTCTGACCTGGCCAGCGTGGGTCTGGAAACATCGGGCCAATGGTTCATGCCTGTTTACATGGAGCAGGCGGACCTCGGGCTTCCAGCCCATCGCAAAGAGACTGGGCGACCGTTGCCTTGGTCCGCATGGGTGGATCCAATATTGCCCACACTATCCCGAATTCCGACTCGAACCCCAGCAAGGGGACCACTGAAATGGGCAATTTAATACTGTATAATGCTCTGTAACTCTGAACATTGGTCTTCCATATCTATCCGCTCATGCAAGGCAGTGTAGGTGTTCTAACACCGTGTGCTGAGCGATATGGAGATAACAAATGGGGCTGGATGGAAGAACTCGAAAGAGAAAGTCAACATGTCATAGAGATAGTCTCCCAAGGATGGTTGGCTAATTCTGAACACTTTTCAAGGTATAAGAGAGATAGAAGTCACTCAATAGGATTATTAGTAAGTATAGGTATACAGTACAAACAGATACCTTTTGCAGTCTGAAAAGCAATGATGATATAACTCTGAAGAAAACGCACAGTGGAGTTTGAAGCATTACCATAGTGACTGTGTTTGGTTTGTAACCAGCCACCTGGTTCTAAGTCATACACCTTGGGCTGCCAAGGACTCTTAAGGATGGGTAGTGCTTTATTTTACGTTTTAGTCATTTAGCAGACGTTCTTATCCAGAGCGACTTACAGTTAGTGAGTGCATACATTTTCATACTGGCCCCCCGTGGGAAACGAACCCACAACACTGGCGTTGCAAGTGCCATGCTCTACCAACTGAGCTACAGGGGACTATAAACTCAATGCGATTGTGATACCATCTTTCCACCAGTCAGACCTAGGCCAGGATTCAGTGCGATCACACTTCGTCAGCTATGTGCCATTTAAAGGTAATTTCCGATTGAGCCGACATATGCAGAGTTTACCGTGAATACTAGTCTTCTTGTATATTGAGAGCAGTGAGGCGAATGTCTCTCCCTCTCTCTCACATCAGACGCTGTCACTGCTCAACCACAGCTGTTCTGTTTGCAAGACAAATGCACTGTGGAGAAATTGCTGGGATCTATCATTATCCAAAAAGGTTTAGAAAATAGATTAATTCTTTGTACAAAGATTTGTACCAGTTTTATACATATTTAATCAAACATTCAATTCTACTGTCTATTTATGATTCATCTGAATATTTTAATGTATGCTTGAAAAATGTGTGAAAAACATGAACATCATTATAATTTAGCTATTAAGTCCTTTTGACTGATTTTTTCATGAGAATTTATACCATGAGGTGGTTTTTGGCAGTTGATATTCATTAGCTATTGAAACCTATTAAATAGCTAAATTGATAATGCATTAACTTTAAACCAGAATTTAAGTTGGTTGCCCAGTTGCTCTTTCAACAAGTTTGATCATTTCCGACAGGTAGCTTTATGCCTGTGGCTAAAGCGGATTGTTTGGGCATCGGAGTGCGCTTCATCCTGGAATCCAAGGTGTTTCAAAGTAGACCAGTAGGTGACACTGTTCCCTTTGGACAACAGAGAACCTCACTGACTTTCAAATGTGACTGTCTTCAATGATTTTCCATAAAGAATAAAACGGAGAGGGGACCCGGGGCAGATGTTTTCGAAGGCACTTAATAGTCAGTTAACATGATTGATTTGTGTTTAAGAAACGTAACTCTCATCCAACGGCAAATAACGCTGGCCTATCAACTCTTAATATAACTCTGCGTTCCAAAGCAAGGGTTACCTACATTTGATTCTCCCCTGGTTACCTCCAGTGTTCCTACAGCCATGCATCATAGCACATTTCATCCAGGCTGAGGCTCATTTAGTATAGGATACAGTGTACCAGCCCTGCCATTACAATAAAATACCTCTTTGCCAGAGACCGGGCCGGGGGACAGATGAAGGGTGAGGAGGTGCAGGTGAGGAACTGGTTAACTTGGGGCAGGCAGGAGATGGGTTCCCTGTTACCCCCGTTGTCACAGTCCGGTCGGCCTCACATCTCCTCCCTCTCCCTCTCTCCAGGCTCCCCCCTCTCCCTCTCTCCAGGCTCCCCCCTCTCCCTCTCTCCAGGCTTCCCCCTCTCCCAGGCCTCTGGACAGGTAAAACATTTACCCAGTCAAATTCCATTCGCTTTGAAGGTCAGGTCATCCCACGATTAAATGACAATTGCACACAAAGTTCAGCAATTAGCGCTGAGACAGACAGCGCTGTGTCAAAATGAGTTTCTTGATTCTTCTCACACCCTCACTCAATCTCTTTCTGAACATTCTCACTTCCTCAGTGTGGTTCAAGACATTTAAATGTTTCCCCTTAAACCACTCAAGTGTTGCTTTAGCAGTATGCTTAGGGTCATTGTACTGCTGGAAGGTGAACCTCCATCCCAGTCTGAAATCTCTGGAAGACTAAAACAGGTTTCCCTCAAGAATTTCCCTGTATTTAGCGCCATCCATCATTCCTTCAATTCTGACCAGTTTCCCAGTCCCTGCCGATGAAAAACATCCCCACAGCATGATGCTGCCACCACCATGCTTCACTGTGGGGATGGTGTTCTCGGGGTGATGAGAGGTGTTGTGTTTGCGCCAGATATAGCGTTTTCCTTGATGGCCAAAAAGCTCAATTTTAGCTTCATCTGACCAGAGTACCTTCTTCCATATGTTTGGGGAGTCTCCCACATGCCTTTTGGCGAACACCAAACGTGTTTGCTTTTTTTTCTTTAAGCAATGGCTTTTTTCTGGCCACTCTTCCGTAAAGCCCAGCTCTGTGGAGTGTACGGCTTAAAGTGGTCCTATGGACAGATACTCCAATCTCCGCTGTGGAGCTTTGCAGCTCCTTCAGGGTTATCTTTGGTCTCTTTGTTGCCTCTCTGATTAAAGCCCTCCTTGCCTGGTCCATGTGTTTTGGTGGGCAGCCCTCTCTTGGCATGTTTGTTGTGGTGCCATGCTCTTTCCATTTTTTTATAATGGATTTAATGGTGCTCCGTGGGATGTTCAAAGTTTCTGAAATTTCTTTATAACCCAACCCTGATCTGTACTTCTCCACAACTTTGTCCCTGACCTGTTTGGAGAGCTCCTTGGTCTTCATGGTGCCGCTTGCTTGGTGGTGCTCCTTGCTTAGTGGTGTTGCAGACTCTGGGGCCTTTCAGAACAGGTGTATATATACTGAGATCATGTGACAGATCATGTAACACTTAGATTGCACACAGGTGTACTTTATTTAACTAATTATGTGACTTTTGAAGGTAATTGGTTGCACCAGATCTTATTTAGGGGCTTCATAGCAAAGGGGGTGAATACATATGCACGCACCATTTTTCCGTTATTTTTCTTTTACAATTTGGACTATTTTGTGTATGTCCATTACATGAAATCCAAATAAAAATCAATTTAAATTACAGGTTGTAATGCAACAAAATAGGAAAAACGCCAAGGGGGATGAATACTTTTGCAAGGCACTGTACATATCACAGGGGAGTTAACATCACAATAACATTGTTCACTTGTTAAATTCCGTTATAGAACAAAACTATTTGAGTGACACTGAGTTAATGCGTACACAAGTAACAAGACTGTAGCATTGCACAAAGTACATACATAACTAAATGCGAAGTGAGAACCCGAGACACAAGTCAACTACATGACTTGGCTCTAAAACGAGTTAATGTTTTGCTTTTAGTCTCCTCATGCTTTATTCAAAACACACACCATGGCAATGCAAGCCCCCCTAAGCAAATGGTTCAGTTCCAATGTTTTTTTGGTGAAATGCAGCCTCATCCTGGGTAATTTGTATCTCCGCTGATGGGGAAGGGGAGACCTGTGCATAGATTACAGTGGTCCCATTCGGGAGGTAAACTCCGCAGGGTAACACTCATCTTGGAATTGGAGTAGCAGGCAATCATGTGTCTCCGGAAGCTCCATCCCACTCGAACATGGATGGAATGCTTTCACACGGAGCAAGGTGTCTCCGGAAGCTCCATCCCACTCCAACACGGATGCTTGGAATGCTTTCACACGGAGCAAGGTTTCTCCGGAAGCTCCATCCCACTCCAACACGGATGGAATGCTTTCACACGGAGCAAGGTGTCTCCGGAAGCTCCATCCCACTCCAACACGGATGGAATGCTTTCACACGGAGCAAGGTGTCTCTGGAAGCTCCATCCCACCAACACGGATGGAATGATTTCACTCGGAGCAAAGTGTCTCCGGAAGCTCCATCCCACTCCAACACGGATGCTTGGATGCTTTCACACGGAGCAAAGTGTCTCCGGAAGCTCCATCCCACTCCAACACGGATGCTTGGAATGCTTTCACACGGAGCAAGGTTTCTCCGGAAGCTCCATCCCACTCCAACACGGATGGAATGCTTTCACACGGAGCAAGGTGTCTCCGGAAGCTCCATCCCACTCCAACACGGATGGAATGCTTTCACACGGAGCAAGGTGTCTCTGGAAGCTCCATCCCACTCCAACACGGATGCTTGGAATGCTTTCACACGGAGCAAGGTGTCTCCGGAAGCTCCATCCCACTCCAACACGGATGCTTGGAATGCTTTCATACGAAGCAAGGTGTCTCCGGAAGCTCCATCCCACTCCAACACGGATGCTTGGAATGCTTTCACACGGAGCAAGGTGTCGAGGGAAGGCCAGGGACTGGCACTTACACAGCCAGCTGATGAATAGTTTAGAGACTATCATTCCATCTCATTTAAAGGCGTAACATGTCTTCTCTGGATCCGGCTTTCTTCTTATCTCATTAGACTGTCAGAAATGCTTCATAAGAATCATCATGGAGAGACGTTAGATCCATCCTTCACAGGAGAGGGCAACCACCCAGTGGGTTTTGTTTTTGTCATTCTGGTTGGGTTTTGTTGTGTGTGTGCGTTTTTTTATGTTTTTTGCAACATTAATTGTAGATGTGGATCTCTTTTAGTGTCGATACCATAACCTGTCACAAATCTGAGATTTAATAAGCATGGGCAGGTACGTCTTTCATCTGTGACTCATTTTCATGCGTTCCATTTGCAAAAACACCTGATTATGGTGAATCTGTCGAATTTGAATAAACTTCACATTCTAATCCAGCAAGAAAGTAAATGGAGGAAGAGGAGTAATCTGACCAGTTTAAAAATGATAGATGCTATCTCTTTACCACCTCCATTTTTGAAGAACATAATTGATGAAATATCTATCCTGCATGACTTAATTTCTAAGTAAAGCGAGAATGCATCTGCATTTTTTATGCTTATTAGAAGAAATGCCTTAGGCTGAATACCAACTTTGAGATCTGTGTGCATAACTTTCGAACTCTTATGTGAATCATGCATTGACATAAAATGGAGATTTCTGCAGAAATGCACATCAGGATGTCTGCCCTTATTAATGTATTTTTGTGAGGAGGTAGAGAAAATAAGTGTAGCCGATTCTACGCCACCCCAGGTTTAAAACAGAACATGAGGAGCTCTGGCTAACCACAGGTTCTTCAGGTCTGGTGGGAGCTCACATTGTTCACCCAGGGAAAAAATACCACAGTACTTACTATAGAATTCTGTAGTAAACTGTAGTAAACTGTAGAATACTATACTACACACTGTAGTATACCTCTATCATGTGTAGTACTTACTATAGAATGTTGTACTATACTGTAGAATGCTATAGTGAATTCTACAGAAATGTCAGCAAAAACACTACATTTTTTACTGTAGTAACTACTACAGTATTTAATTTGCATATACCCTGCCCATTCCCCTCCCCCATATCCCAATTTGTGCCACCCATAAGTGAGAAACCTACATGCCAAGTATAGACCATATATTGTGTTGCCTTACAGGTAATAGAAAAGAGCAGAATTTCTTTACTATCAGTTCAGACCCCGGTACTAACTAACTACCTACAGGTTATGGAAAATGTGCTGTTTTAGTATTTCTCCAGTAGGTTTTCTCAAGGAGAAAGCTCCCCACTTCTATGTCAAATATAATAAAACAAAAATACTTTAGTAAATACTACAGTAATGTCCGCAAAAACACTACAGTAAGTTCTGTAGTATACTACTATTTTTTTTACTACAGTATTTATCCTATAGTAAACTGTAAATACTACAGTATACTCAGGTATTCCCTGTAGTGTTTTTGTGGACTACAATGAATACTACAGTAAAGTCTGCAAAAACACTAAAGTGAATACTATAGTATTCCTACAACAGTACACACTATAGTATTTTTTCATGTGGGGGAGCGTAGAGCTGGAGCTCTGGCTGGTAGCGAGTGAGGAAGGAGAGAGAGAGAGGTGCGTCCATCTGTCATTATAAGGGGAGCCAAGCAGGTGCACACAAAGGGGCGGGTGAATAGCATGAGATTGACACCGTATACAAATCACAGTCACCCCCTTTTGCCACACATGACATTTTGATTAGAACATTTCCATGTATCTCTATCTGTGTCTAATGACATGTGCAGTCTCTTCATCCATACATTAAGTTAACACCTTCATTAACTCCATATGATAACCGAGCCTGGCTATACATAATGAGCAATGAATTACCCATATATGCCAGCATCTGTGGAGCAGGCTGGGCCAAGGCACCGGAGCAAAAATCAATGGTGTTGTTTTTCACTCTGCAAACCCATCAGGTCCTGCCACACAGTAATGGCTTTCATTTCGTTCTTGGCTCATGGAAGGGAATTAGTTGTGAATTAGACAGCTGTAGAGCGGGGTCTGATCACAGTGAGGAACTCTGCCGAGGGAACAAACAGATGCTTTCCATTCCCATGATCAGGAATCACACTAGTTGTAAATCGATGTCAAGCAATTGTAAAAGCTCACTGTTTATCAGGGTCACTGTGAATGGACCTGGGACACCACAGAATCACCTTTGTCTGCGGGTTTTGGTTAACATACAAGTCTCTATAGGATAGGATGTGTACCTATACTTCTCTTGTTGTGTAGCAATCTGTTGACTGACAACAGGTTAGTCATGTGTCATCTGTACTTCCAAGAGATAGAAGCTACTGTATATATGAAACAGCAATATTAGATGTACCTCCCGGCGGCCCCAAACACTCTGTGGTGAGATGCTGAAATAATTTCTGTAAGGCCACATGACATGTTTATGGATCACAAAGTGATAAGAGTTCAGAGTTAAATGTTACCATGGTGACGCAAAACAACCTCAGCAAAGTTGCATGTTATCTTTAGATCTGCTGTGACAGTGAGGCTGACTATATGTTACAGTGTTTACTTCCAATCTCTCTTTGTTGTCATTCTTCATCTATTCACATATTTCCCTCCTTCCCTCTGTTTTCTCTGACTTATTTTGAAAGGTGCGAATTAGGAAGTATCACGAAACAACAGCTGCAGAGTTTTGTCACTTGAGCAGAAGCCATGGATAAATATGGCTGTCTCTCTTGCTTTGTGCAAAGAGCTGTAGGCCTACATGACATACAGGTACATTACCTCCCCTGTCGCTGTCTACCTCTTCATATACAAACATGCATCTTTGTATCATATATTTTATGGTGAGGCCTTTCCTGGATGACAGTAAATCTATACTCTCATACAATTGCGTGCTACTCCATATTTACTTCCACCAACACGTATATCAAAACAATGGAAATAGGGAAATTACCACACTTCAATTATGCTCTAATTCAAATACGCCATATAATGTAAATGACCTCACTTTATCGCAGCTGGAACATGTTCTTCCCATTTAAACAGCTGCAGGAACAGCATAGGCATACAATGCAGTAGCATGCATACAATGTACAAGTGGCAGGCTTTTCAAATCAAATCAAATGTTATTTGTCACATGCGCCGAATTCAACAGGAACCGCGAAATGCTTACTGACAAGCCCTTAACCAACAATGCAGTTTTAAGAAAATAAGAGTTAAGAAAATATTTACTAAATAATCTAAAGTAAAAAAAGTAACACAATAAAATAACATTAACGAGGGTACCGGTACCGAGTCAATGTGCGGGGGTTCAGGTTAGTCAAGCTAATATGTACATGCCTCCAACCTTGAAAAGCCAAGAAAAATAGTCAGCCCCAGATGGTTATCTATACAGCTCAGTTTGCCAAGGGGCTTTACTGTGTGTGTGTGGGGGGGAGGGACGGACCATTTCAGGGTCATTTAAATCCAGAAGGTTACTGAGAATAATGATCTCTCAACACACTGCTGGAGTCTCAAGAGCTTATGGTTCTATTCTAGAATTGAGGGGCAAACGTCATGGAAACACCAGAATGATAGAATGGGAATGAGGCCAGTTGACTTTCAAGGTTTACCAAAATACAGCTTCTGCAATGATGAAGACAGAGGGAAATCAATATAATTTTGTTGGAGTTGTTACTTGTTTCAAACAAGTTCAACCATTATAAGCTATTAATAAGCAACTGTTCTGTGATCACACACTGTTTCCACAATGCACAATTCACCCAAAGACTAGTTTGAATTACTGTTACTGTTACTGTCACAGTTGAATTAGAGTCCAAAGCTCCCGGTGTACACATCGCCTCTGGAAGAAATGAAAGCAAAGCAGGAACGTGGTAAAGATTAGGCATAGAGCTGATAACCCAACCTGAAAAGTCAAATTTGCAATTTGCCCCAAAGTGTTACCTGATTTGACTGCTCATAACTAATCATGTTCACAATGGTAAATAGAGTTCAGGAAGAGAAGTAGCTTTTCCTCTCTGCCATCGCCATGGAGATACAGTATTGATTATGGAGGAGAAATAAAGTGTGAAGGGAGACGTACAGTGTGTTAATGCCGCGCAAAACATAACAAACCATTCATATTAAACAGGGCTGTTCGCAGCAGACTTGGATTTGGAGAGAGAGAGAGAGAGAGAGAGAGAGAGAGAGAGAGAGAGAGAGAGAGAGAGAGAGAGAGAGAGAGAGAGAGAGAGAGAGAGAGAGAGAGAGAGAGAGAGAGAGAGAGAGATAGAGAGAGAGAGAGAGAGAGAGAGAGAGAGAGAGAGAGAGAGAGAGAGAGAGAGAGAGAGAGAGAGAGAGAGAGAGAGAGGGATAGAGCTAAAGAGAGGGAGAGAGATAGTGAGTGAGAGATAGATAGTGAGAGCGAGAGAGAGAGAGAGAGAGAGAGAGAGAGAGACAGCTACAGTACCCTGGGGGTACCCTGACTCCCATCCATCTAACCACACAGCTGCACAATACACTACTCTCACTCAATACATCAACTGCAATATCAGAGGGAAAATGTATGGGTTGTGAGTGGTGAATTCCATCGGGGGTCCAGCATAATGTTCTTTCCCCCAAATGACTGACGTTGTCAACAGATTGAAGACAGATGAAGAATAAATACTCCCACAGAATACTTCAGTGCTTTAATGTTTAATAGAACACATCAAGCTCAAGTGGTAAAAATGACTTTTCTCACCTCCCAGGACACCCAGATATGACTTTTGTACCTTCTAAATAGCAGCAAAGCCAGTGGTTCCTCCCTGTTGTATTGGTGGGGGAAACTGAGTTTACACCATGAGTCCCAGGCTTCATGGACAACAGTAATGTTTTTCAGGTCCTGCCATGGTAGTGACGAAAGCTGGAGTGATTTTCCAGGTCTTCCGTCTGTTTGTCAGTAGTGACTGTTAGCGTCTCTGGCCCAGCTTTTAGATGAGAATCAACCCAATGGGACAGACTTCAATTCAATGTCTATTCCACGTTGGTTCAACCTAATTTCATTGAAATGACATGGAAACAACTTTGATTCAACCAGTGTGTGTCCAGTGGGAAGGCTTGATTTTGATGTTTAAACTATACAATTCTGCTTTTTTGAAAAATTCAGTGATGCTATGGTAACCTGTTGTAAGAACCAGACTCAGAATAGATAATCTGAAAATAGATCATGTGCATTGGACTTAACCCAGGGAATTGTTTGTTTGTCTAACATACATTTACAGACAGTATGTTTACACAGTGCCCACATAGACCTATATATACGTATATTTACTAAGATGAATACTGTATGAGTTCAAATGTAACATACATGCGAGTGCAATATTTATCCTGATTGCCCATGAGTATGTCTTTGTAAGCATTCTAGAATCATGGGGGTGCATTAATACAAGAGACCCCATTTTAAATAGATAGTTACGAATATCAAAAGGTACTTTATATGGTGCAGATTCTTTTTTCTATCAAGGGAGGTGAGGCAGATGCTTACGCACACACACACGCACGCACGCACGCACACACACACACACACACACACACGTTAAGTAACTTCTAGCTCCATGTGGAGGTCTGTAAGGAAAAACAAATCAATAGTACTGTTACAATCCACTTACGGAATGGCCTGTTTCCACAGTAACAAACTGAGAGTTGATACTGAGAGAGCAAACTCTAGATCACATCAGATCTGTCATCATCGTCGTTATCACCATCGTCACAACCTCCTCCTTCCCCTGATCCTCCTCATCATCTTCCTCATCCCTATCAGTGATGTTTGCTGCAGTAGGACAGAGGGAAAATAACAGAACAAGCAGAGATACCTTCAGAGCACAGCATCTGCCAGGTTTGTAGCAGCAAGAAAGGGAGCCCACTAGTCATCTATCTCAATGCAGGTCAGACGTGAAATAAAATAACCTCTGCCGGGACTCACTGTCCTGTTCAACCATCTCAATGCTGGTCAGACGCTAAATAAAATAACCTCTGCCGGGACTCACTGTCCTGTTCAACCATCTCAATGCAGGTCAGACGCTAAATAAAATAACCTCTGCCGGGACTCACTGACATGCAGTCCTGAAGCTTGAGGTTACTCAACATGGACAGCTCTCTCTTTCTGTAGAAAAAAATGTGTAGAAGACGGTTGGGCATGCACAGTACAAGACATTTAGGAGATGAAAGCCTCTGTGTCTGCAATATACTAACCCACAGACACATTAGATGGAAATTAATACAATAACATTTTACCAAATTACCAGCCCCTCCTTTATGAGCTTATTTTAGTATTCTTTATGGCCTTTGAGGTGGTTATTACTATTCACTATGAGACTGGTCATAAAAATATCTATCTATCATGAGACATTTATGGGATGCTCTGAAGATCTGCAAGTGCTGGTCTCGGTTCTTCACGCTGTTCTACATTCTTTGAATTGTCTTCTCATTGTTTTCAATTCTGATTGTTGTTGGTCTCTGTCGCTCTCTGAGTCATCAGAGAGTAGTAATTGGTTTAGTTTCTCCGCTGCCTGACTGACTATGATTAACAACTGACAAACTTCACTTCTGATGAATTACGTGGTGTAAAGTATGAAGTTAAGTAGGCCTACCTACTTCTCAAAAAGTTTAAATAACTTGCATTTGGTAAAACTGCAAAGGTGCTTTGTACAGAAAGTGATTGATGATAGATGCATGCAGTTCACATAGCATATAAGTGCTACAGTGAATCCAATACTTGTCTAGGCTAAGTCTTCCACCACCAGAACTTTGAAACTGCCGGAGTTGTCTGTGTCTTTTGAGGTCACTCCAGGAGAAATATAACCAAACAACATAAATCCTACGAATGGGCTTGCCCTAACAGCTTTACGATTTGTGATAATGAGGAGGCCCATTTATCAAACTTAGCTAAAGTCGAACAGCAGGGCGGGGCCGGTGGGGGAGACGCTGGGTCTTATTGATTTCTTACTGGGCACATTGCAATGTGTATTGATTTGCCCCTACTTTGCGTGAACTGGGTTTCTTTTTATGAAAGAAACAGGGAATAATTTTTCTAGAACTCCACTCTAATCACATTATTCAATCATTTCACCATAACTCCTTGCAAATACAGATAATTATACCTATCTCCAAGGTTTGCTTGTTCAGGTTGCCTGTGTTCTAAACATGTAGTTTTTGCAGTCTTGAATTTATAACAATTGTCTCTCCTGTTTCCCAAAAAATTAACCCTTCTTCAATGAATTTGTGCAATACAGTTGGTATTTCATGCTGGTGCTCCATAGATTGGAATGCCAATATGGCCTCTAATTTACCTTGTCCTGCCCTTCATGCATATAGAGGGCTTGTTGGATGGTCAGGATCATCCCGTGGTGTAGTGGAGGGTAATTAAGTGATAATGCCAGAGAAGCCGATGTTTGGAGGATACATTGGCATGGGTGTTGTTACTCCTGAGTCGAGGCCAATATATCCTCCAAACACCTGCTTTGAGGGCATTATCACTTTTATACAACGGGTTACCAACATATTCTAATAATGATTGACATATTTTCTTTAAAAACGTTATGTAGATGAATTTATTCATACTATTTCATCCTTCCACAAGATATAGTCCCGACACAAATCTAGGGTTGCTACCCAAGCCGGCTGGTCGTTCGTTCTATCGGTTTGGTTGCTAGAGACGCGACCCAGTCGTTCAGTCTTTTTGTTCTTTATCCTGCAGTCTTTGTTCTTAAATGTTCCATTGCAAAAATGGCTGGCAACGTTCTTATCCCTTGCTTGCTAGCTAGCCAACTACGGCTAACTTACAGTCACGTCAAAAAAGTGCAGCCAGAATAACAGCAAAGTAGCTACATTTGCATTTGTTTAAGCTGTTTTCTAATTACATTTATTTGGATTCATCCAAAACAATGAGCTAATGAGGCGCGATTTCACCTGGCATAGAAAATGTGCTCACTCGTCAGGACACTGTTCTTCAGAGGAGCTAACCAACAACACAGCTAACACAATCACTTCAAACTGAAGCTGGAAAGACTGCAAACTAGCTGCTCTTCGTTTCGTTTTACCTTTTTTCAATTGAAATTTCTTTGTATATATCCATAAAAATAATGCCAGCTGATTCATGATTTCGACCGGCTGAGAAACACTGCCTGTCTGTCTGTCTCGTCCCGACTCCCGACACATTCATTACTATGGGACAGCTGGAGATCAAATTTGAATATTGAAACAATGTTGCAAATGCCGGAGAGACAGACAGCAAGATTTATACAAATCTCCGCTGTTGAAAACTAAATGTTAGTCTAAAAGAAATGTGAGATAATGTCTAGATGTTTTTTATAACGAGGATCAAGTTTACAAAGTGCCTGGCTGGGCTGATGAGACAGTGGATTGTACAGTCAGATGGAACAGAGTAAATAGGCATTTTAACGTCATAGATTTAGCCGGTGGTAACTTGTGGAATAGACACCGTCTGTCAGCATTCAGGATTAGACCCACCGTTGTATAAACGCAAGTAAATGCTGTTTACCCACCTATTTTTTTTACCACTACATCACTGGAAGAATCCCATTGCATGGCAGCAGAGAGACCCTCAGAGAAGCATGGATGTTTGGCAGGGAGGGGAGCTGGCCTCTGTGGAGCATAGCTCTGAGTCACAGCATGCAAATGAAGAGCTGTCAGAAGGACTGGAGGTCTGGCCTCTCCAAGCCGTGGTGCTGGCAACTGACAACAACATGCACATGCACATACAGTGGGGAAAAAAAGTATTTAGTCAGCCACCAATTGTGCAAGTTCTCCCACTTAAAAAGATGAGAGAGGCCTGTAATTTTCATCATAGGTACACGTCAACTATGACAGACAAAATGAGAATTTTTTTTCCAGAAAATCACATTGTAGGATTTTTAATGAATTTATTTGCAAATTATGGTGGAAAATAAGTATTTGGTCAATAACAAAAGTTTCTCAATACTTTGTTATATACCCCTTGTTGGCAATGACACAGGTCAAACGTTTTCTGTAAGTCTTCACAAGGTTTTCACACACTGTTGCTGGTATTTTGGCCCATTCCTCCATGCAGATCTCCTCTAGAGCGGTGATGTTTTGGGGCTGTCGCTGGGCAACACAGACTTTCAACTCCCTCCAAAGATGTTCTATGGGGTTGAGATCTGGAGACTGGCTAGGCCACTCCAGGACCATGAAATGCTTCTTACGAAGCCACTCCTTCGTTGCCCAGGCGGTGTGTTTGGGATCATTGTCATGCTGAAAGACCCAGCCACGTTTCATCTTCAATGCCCTTGCTGATGGAAGGAGGTTTTCACTCAAAATCTGACGATACATGGCCCCATTCATTCTTTCCTTTACACGGATCAGTCGTCCTGGTCCCTTTGCAGAAAAAACAGCCCCAAAGCATGATGTTTCCACCCCCATGCTTCACAGTAGGTATGGTGTTCTTTGGATGCAACTCAGCATTCTTTGTCCTCCAAACACGACGAGTTGAGTTTTTACCAAAAAGTTCTATTTTGGTTTCATCTGACCATATGACATTCTCCCAATCCTCTTCTGGAACATCCAAATGCACTCTAGCAAACTTCAGATGGGCCTGGACATGTACTGGCTTAAGCAGGGGGACACGTCTGGCACTGCAGGATTTGAGTCCCTGGCGGCGTAGTGTGTTACTGATGGCAGGCTTTGTTACTTTGGTCCCAGATCTCTGCAGGTCATTCACTAGGTCCCCCCGTGTGGTTCTGGGATTTTTGCTCACCGTTCTTGTGATCATTTTGACCCCACGGGGTGAGATCTTGCGTGGAGCCCCAGATCGAGGGAGATTATCAGTGGTCTTGTATGTCTTCCATTTCCTAATAATTGCTCCCACAGTTGATTTCTTCAAACCAAGCTGCTTACCTATTGCAGATTCAGTCTTCCAAGCCTGGTGCAGGTCTACAATTTTGTTTCTGGTGTCCTTTGACAGCTCTTTGGTCTTGGCCATAGTGGAGTTTGGAGTGTGACTGTTTGAGGTTGTGGACAGGTGTATTTTATACTGATAACAAGTTCAAACAGGTGCCATTAATACAGGTAACGAGTGGAGGACAGAGGAGCCTCTTAAAGAAGAAGTTACAGGTCTGTGATAGCCAGAAATCTTGCTTGTTTGTAGGTGACCAAATACTTATTTTCCACCATAATTTGCAAATAAATTCATAAAAAATCCTACAATGTGATTTTCTGGATTTTTTTATCTCATTTTGTCTGTCATAGTTGACGTGTACCTATGATGAAAATTACAGGCCTCTCTCATCTTTTTAAGTGGGAGAACTTGCACAATTGGTGGCTGACTAAATACTTTTTTCCCCCACTGTGCACACACACACATACACACACACAAACACACACATACATACACTCACATACATACACACACGCCCACACAGACGCACCTGGCTAGTGGCATCCATGGTATAATTGTAGGTATCACTCTACCAAACAAAATGGCATTAGATGCCAACAATTCTGTCTTTACCATTTTCAAACTCACAAAATAAATATGCGAGAGCAACCAGACTCTGACTCAGATTCTGGATCATTTACAATTCAGATGATGGAGGGACACTGGCCAAAATGTCACACTTTCATTTAGCTGCAAACAGAGTGTTCCCTTTTCAACAGTCAGGTATGAGAGCAATTCAGAAGATAATTAGATCTCATGCCCAGCTGTCGCCTTTCAACACACGAGTCACAACCACATGTCACAGATGAACAGCATGCCTGAAATGGAAACATGCTTAATCTCCTACAAGTTACGGCTATTTACTGCACATTATATCCACACTGTTTGTGTCCCTCTCCTAAATCATTTAATTGAATATACATGTGAAGAATCATATATGCACCCAAATAGAATGTGCTATGAATTTATGGAAGTGATGATTGCCCCAGATGTATTGCGGTTGGTGCAGAGCCTGAACATTTTGCTTTAATTATGGTCATAACAACTGAGTGGACAGAGACAGCACATATTTAAAAGCATATCAGAACATTGCATTCCATTTAAAATACATTCAAATTAACCTGTGCATCACACAGAAACTCCTGAACAGAATATTAGAGTTGCAGTGCACTTAACCTTTTGTTTATGAGAGTCTGACAATGTTTGAAGAGGGACCTCCTTTATACTTCTTGTTGAAACAGCACTTGTGGTTTGATTTCTGCCATTTTGATGATATTATCGGTGATATCAGAACAGAGTTTTGTACACCCCCTGCAACATTTTCCCATTACTTTGTCAGGGTAGATATTCTGTACTTTTATATATTACATCAACCCCGGTCCCCTTGACTAATGTTGCATAATGTATGACACAGAATGGCAAAATCCCACATGTTCTAAAACTGTTTGCTAGTATGTGAATAATTCCCATTGTAGCCTACAATCTGCCCATTGGCCACTCAGGATCCAACTATGGTTAAATGTAGGGGTTGCTAATTAGTCAAAGATCGCTACTTGATGATTTATGAATTTCCACCGTATTTGCCTAATTAAAGAGAATCTCTAATGCATGTTTTTTTTTACCAATGTTTCCTGTTCTCTGTTAACCGTCTCATGTCTACTAGGTTATATGTTGTAATTACCTTCTAGATTGGCTTTTATTTTTCATGGGTAATGTAGTTTTGGGAAAACCCTAAGTTAATGGACTCATGTTGTACCTTAGATACGCATTCATTTATTTACACTTAATATGCAGCCAACCTCATATTGTGATGCATTTCAAATGATATTTTTTTATTTTGAACACTGTTCATATCCGCAAATTTGCATTGATTAAATTATTAATATAGTATTTTCCCCTCTGATACCAATATTAAACAGTCCGTTTAAATCTCCCTGAGTTACTGTACATAGTTACAGTCTCTGTGGAATAAGCTGTTTTTAAGATAAAATTTTCAGCATGTGATTGCAATATGCACCTTGTTAAACATATTGATTCACCTTCAGAATAAGTCTAGGTAAGACCAAGTTCTATCATGGGAGAACATCATGGATTTTCTAATTGAAAGATAGCAAGAACATACAGCTGTGAATTTACACATTTCCCAGTCAGGCAGTTCAAATTAAATCCCTGAATATTTTAAATCAAACAAATAGCTTTCGAGTAGAGCTATGCACACCAGTAAGACTTTTAATTTCATTCTTGCAAAACAGTGCGTTGATGAGTGTGACATGCATCGGCTGTTTTTGCAGAACCCAACTTCCATTTTATTTATTTAAATACTTTTTTTACATTTAGGTCATTTTAGCAGACACTCTTATCCAGAGCAACTTACATTATGAGTGCATACATTATTTTTTTATTTTTCATACTGGCCCCCCATGGGAATCGCCCCATGGGTCTCCCGGTCACGGCTGGCTACAACAGAGCCTGGATTCGAACCAGTGGCACAGCTGGCGATGCAGTGCCTTAGACCACTGCGCCACTCGGGAGTATATTCCATGTGACCTGAAGGAATTAGTCTAGTCACAACATGCTGTGTTTTTCTCTCTGCACAAAAATTAAGAGCACAGAGGCTGCGTTTACACAGGCAGCCCAATTCTGATATTTTGCCTATAATTGGGCAAAAGATCCAAACTGATTGATCAGAAGACCAATTAGTGACAAAATATCAGTATTTGGCTGCCTTTGTAAACACAGCCAATGAGAGCCCTTAGTGGAAAGCTGAAGGTCACCTTTGTCTCATAAAGGATTGTGACAACAAGAATTCGATTTGGCCTGATCTATTCAAAAGTCATGTTCATTCCATTAGTGCTAGTCAGAAAGAATCAGAAAAGGCACCACATCAAACAATGAAATGTACATTTCAGTAAATTAAGCAGTTCTCCACACCGTCAATCATTGATTTTAACATTTGTTCATACTCTCTTTTATACAGTTTGCTTTCAAAGAGGCCAAATAATTATATAATAATTTTGTACAATCATCCTCTAGTACAATCATCATAACTTAATGCATTGTTGAAATGATGCTGCCTATTAATTGCTCTCTGTGTTATTGATAAGGATATCTATAATATATATCTATATATCTATATCTATATATATAGTATATCCTCACCAGTCAAGAGGCAAAATAAAACAAACAGGGATTGATTTGACAGATCCTAACAAAGCAATACTGTAGATCCTGTAAAAACCTCTCCATCTCTTCCCTATGACTGTGCTCTAGCTCAATTTAATTACTGTTAGAACAACTGTTTTGAGAAACATTTCAATAAAGCCATCCCATAAAAGCGGGCTTCAATTAAATTTTCTGACAATCCAGAGAGGGATTTGCTCTGTGCCAGATGTCTTATTGAAAACCTCTGCTCCAGACTTTCATTTCCAATCCCACAACACTCTAAGCATATTACCGAAAACATTATTTCACTTTCAGACTTGGACTAAAATTGGGATGGGAGAGGGACTGTTTTGACAAGCTTTTCTGGGTCTTTCTGGCCTGCCTTGCCAGTTATCTAAGGTCAAGGAATGGCACAGTGCACAGTGTTATATGCAGTATATTGCAACCATGGCAGACTGATTCCCCATAGTGACAGGCTAATTACATAAAAAGCATCTAAAAGCATTCTGAACACTTTTGGCTCTGTGGAAAGTAAAGGCCCGGGTCAAAAGAGGACCTCCCAATCACAGACTTCCAGAGGGAGGGCAGTCTTTAAATAGGACTTCAGATACTTTTCTCAGAGTATAGCTTGGCTACTATAGATTTTCAGAGACAATGTTACAGTCAGGTCGTACCAGGTCATGGAAACTCCTTTAGCCCTAGTGGCTCAAATAATTTAGCTACAGTGGTGCCCCGGTAGTGAACTTTATCGTTTAAGCCATGCCCTGAAACCACATTCTACACAGGCCTAATTGTTTCCTCTATAATCTATTGGGATAGCACGTCACAGAGAGCGTTATCAGATCAACCCCAATGCCATGCCATTCTCCTACACACAGATCTATACAGCGGGTCAATGTCTAGAGCACCCACTGTTTGCTGCTCTCAAACAAAGAGAAGAGGGTAAGTACTGCACTGTACATGGCATATCCAGTCAGCTCTCAGTAACACGTTACATTAAATGTTTTTATTAATTGTACAAACCCTAACCAAGTAAGTACATGGGTAACTACATACAGTCATGTCCAAAATTATTGTCACCCTTGCTAAAGATGAGCAAAAAATACTGTATAAAATAAATAATTCCAATACTGATCTATATTGTATGCAACAAAAAAAAGGGGGTCAAATTATATTATTTTATACTAATACAATTGCTCAGAGAAAGAGATTTTGTTTAACAACAAATATATATAAAAAATAATATTTATATATACAGTACCAGTCAAAAGTGTTGACACACCTACTCATTCAAGGGTTTATCTTTATTTTTACTGTTTTCTACATTGTAGAATAATATTGAAGACATCAAAACTATGAAATAACATACTGTATATGGAATCATTTAGTAACTAAAAAAGTGTTAAACAAATCAAAATATACTGTATTTTATATTTTAGATTCTTCAAAGTAGCCACCCTTTGCCTTGATGACAGCTTTGCAAGTTCTACCTGGAACCAAAAAGGGTTCTTCAAAGGGTTCTCTGATGGGGACAGCCGAAGAACCCTTTTAGGTTGTAGATAGCACCTTTTTTTCTAAGAATGTAGGTCCATCATAGCTTTGAGTCTTTGGGGCAGTGCGATCTGAGTCTCTGGGGAGCAGTTATCAATAACATTTCAATAAGATTCCATCACATTGTCCAGGCCCTACGTGAATGTGTACAAGTCTATTTAATGTTTGTGTGACATAGTGTCATGAATCATAAATGAATCAGCACGTTGAGAGTGAACAACAAAGGGGTCATGATTTGTGGAGCGAGAGCCTGCTGCTGCTAAGAGCACACCTTCCATGGGAAGCGTCCAAAATGGCCAGGCACCACCACAGCTTCTACCCCCAAGCCATAAGACTGTGGGCAGTGACGCTGTGGATGGCCAAATGGCCAGACCCCACCACCAATATGGCCATCAGTAAGAGCCAACAGGGACTGACTCAACAATAAAGGTTTAATCAGAGACACAAACGGGTCGAAAATATGTCCGATTAACATTTGCATCAGTCAAAGTCCCCATGCATGGAATGGACACATCACCGGTAGTAACACAAGGAATATCATGAGTCTGGTATCAGCAGAGGGTCACTGATGTGATCCACTGATGTGATCCACTGATGTGATCCACTGATGTGATCCAAGAGGTAAACAATCCTTTTAGGGCCTGTAGCAAAGCAATCTAATTTGATCTGTTTAACAATTAGAAAGAAAATAGTAATAGAAGAGCTTAAGATTTTAAGGGCTCAATAAGAATAGCCATTAACACGTGGTAACACAGGGAATAAGGATGCATATCCGAGGCTTTCAGATAGGTCAAACTCTGATTGTAAAATGTAACAGTAACTGTTTACATGCGCCTCTGTGGTAATAGCACACATGGGTTGTATCAACAGTCAGTCTGTGTATTATCCTCACTTCTCATTCTCCCAAAGCACAGTGCTCAAACTATAAATGGTTGTTTAAATTCAATCTACATGACTACTACATGATAGGCTGGAGGAGACCGTGCAAATCAAATCAAACAATGCAATGAATTGCAGGAATTCAAGGTGTGTATTTTATGCTGCAACGCAACATCAGCCATTACCTATACACTATTTCCTCAGAGAATTTCCATATATGTCATCCCTCTCAAAAATGGCAAGCTTCTTCCTGTTTGGAATAATTGCTTAAATCTGTCAAGAAAACAATGGTAAAATATAGTATCACAATATTGAATGACTTGCAAAGGGCTGTAGGAACTCATCAACAGAGGAATTGTTCCAGCCTGTACATTGATAGAGACTGATTATCTCTCATGTTCATGATATTGTTTTTGAAAAGAAAAAAAACGTTCAATCACCACTACCTGAAATGATATGTGTGCATGTGTATGTCACTGCATATGTGCATTCCTGTATGTGTCTGTGTGTGCGCGTGCGTGTGTATGTGTGTGTGCATGCGTGTGCTTAAGCTTGTGAAAATGCATATGCATGTGTGTGTGTGTGCATGGTCTTACTAGTGCCTGTGGATACCCTGGTAAAGCAAAGAGATTACAGAGATTTCCTCCCACTCACTTCTGTTATAAAGGATCTGTTCTCTTCTCCTCTCTCGAAAATGAAAATAGTCTAACCATATATGGAAGCTTCCAGTCAAAGTGAAAGGTATTTCACAACACCATTCATTCTGTTTTGATTCATTATAGAATGACCTAATCAGGCCACATTCATATCATACTGTATGTGATGGGACATTAGGATGGTGAATATGTATATAGATTTTTATTTTGTTTACTGTAAATGAACATGGTCGGTCACCCAGCATCTCCCAGCAAAACGAGCCCCATGGAACCATTCCATGCATGACATCAGTTTTGTAAACACGAGTAACTGCTGCCATATTAAGAAGGACAGATGGCTATTCTTAGTCATTTTTACATGTCAGGAGTCCAGGCTCTTGGCTTCTGCAGAGCAGACAGGTTACATAGAGAACTACCTCTCCTCTCCGCTTTGCCAGATTAACACATAATTATACAACAGTTTTTGCACAGCGAGAGAGCTCAGTTGTTCCCACCTGACAAATGCTGTCCATAAAGAGGCTTCACAGCATCCCTCTTCCTTCTACATGCTCATGACAGGATATGGACGCCACGTCTCAGTGTGACCTCATCCTCCCCCAGTAAACCATGGGAGTTTAATGCTCTGGGATGAGGTCACACATGGCTGCTTTTACACTGTCAAAGTTTTCACAGCCAGTTTGAACTCTGTAACAAGGGCATCATTGCCTGGAACAAATTGCAAAAATCTCTGAAGCTGGAGACACTTATCTCCCTCACTAACTTTAAGCATCAGTTGTCAGAGCACCTTACCGATCACTGCACCTGTACACAGCCCATCTGAAATTAGCCCGCCCATCTACCTCATCCCTATATTGTTATTTATTTTGCTCATTTGCACCCAGTATCTCTATTTGCACATCATCTCTTGCACATCTATCATTCCAGTGTTAATACTAATTGTAATTATTTTGCACTATAGCCTATTTATTGCCTTACCTCCATAACTTGCTACATTTGCACACACTGTATATATATTTTCTGTTGTATTTTTGACTTTATGTTTTGTTTTACCTCATATGTAACTCTGTGTTGTTGTTTTTATCGCACTGCTTTGCTTTATCTTGGCCAGGTCGCAGTTGTAAATGAGAACTTGTTCTCAACTGGCTTACCTGGTTAAATAAAGGTGAAATAAAAATTAAAAAATCATGACGTGGAGTTAATAATAATAATAATAATTTAGGGGGTGCGTATATATGTCCTGTTCCACAAAAGTGCGTAATGGAAATGTTTTTTTTTTGCATATCCCAACTCCCGCTGAGACACCGGCAGGGAGTGGGGTCATCATTGTACAGAGCCCCTGGAGCAATTAGAGTTAAGTGCCTTGCTCAAGGGCACAGCGACAGATTATAATAAGCATTTTTAAAAACTCACCTTGTCGGCTCCAGTATTCTAACCAGCAACCTTCCAGTTACTGGCCCAACGGTCTAACGTCAAGGCTACCTTCAGCTTGAAGTCAAGATTATTGCTTGTTCACATGTTTATGACAGAATGTTCTATAAAATATACAGTACGTTTTAGTCATTTAGCAGACGCTCTTATCCAGAGCGACTTACAGTTAGTGAGTACATACATTTTTGAATACTTTTTCATACTGGCCCCCCGTGGGAATCGAACCCAGAACCCTGGCGTTGGAGACACCATGCTCTACCAACTGTTACACGGGGGGCCAGTACGTATGTAGAGCATTCCAAGGATAGAGAGCATAACCAAACACCAAACAATACCAACAATTCACTAAGAATCTATCCTTGGAACATCTTTGTCTTCATATCTTGTTTTATGAGCTTAAAGATGCCCTATCACCATCTTGTTCTGCCTCACGGGGAGGTTCATATGGTAACAGTGTGATAAGAAATACATTCAATTCAACCTTGGCTCTATACTGTATACTGTAGACAAAATCATTTTCCTCAAGGACAATATGTGCTCAGAGTGGAGTACTCTCCTACCACTGTCTTTATATTGTTGTCCGATCTCATCTCTGATTCATACGCTTTAGAACTTAAATAAAAATTCCCAACAATTGCTTCTGGTAAACTGTATGCAATTGAAAAAGCTTTCTGTATGTTCTCTCTGTGTTTTGTTTCCTTCTCAAATTCAGCTGCAGAGAACTGCTATAGAAATAGTATTTCATAAGACTGGAGCTGTACAATTATCCCAGTAGCTGCCAGTGCCTCCACTCCTCAAGCCTCAGTGACCCAGCACCTGGCGGAGTTGGTGAGAAAAGGGTGCAGTGATCCCGTAGGAGTGAGGCGGACATGTCTGCATATGGTGAGGGATCTCAGTGTGAGAAATAATGGCTTGACAATCATGCCTGGTGAATAAAACACTCAGGGGAGAGGTGTGAATGTGTCGGCCCATGATATGCTCCCAGTCCTCTAGCCCTGGTGGCAATGGAGAAAGATCTCTGTTGGCTTTGCGCTCACTTCCTCTATTAAAGCCCCATGACTCATTTGCATAAACTGTGTGTGTGCAACCATCCACCATCGCTGCCATGGACATGTAAAGTACACATATGCATTCACATTTAACATCAAAGGACACATTATTAATATGCATGTTGTTGACAGGAAATAGGTCGAGGATTTGTGCACAGGAGGTAGTTGCAAGGACACCATGTGGCTGCCCCACGGCCTCTTGGTCTTTCTAGTCCTCTGTAGAAATATAGGGTATTTTGCATCAACTATAGCCTTATATCCCATGAAAATGGCTATTAGTCGATCTAAGAAGTAGTTTAGTAAGAAGTCATCCTCTTGGCCTTTGGTGATGTCAAGATTGAAGTATCATTGGCCTACGAACCCTTATTAAAATAAACCATACGTGAGGTTCATGAGGTTTCTTCTGTACCATACACACATGGCAGGAAAGCTGAAGGGTGGAGAGGAAGACAAACATGGTACAGTGAGGGGAAAAAAGGATTTGATCCCCTCCTGATTTTGTACGTTTGCCCACTGACAAAGACATGATCAGTCTATAATTTTAATGGTAGGTTTATTTGAACAGTGAGAGACAGAATAACAACAACAAAATCCAGAAAAACGCATGTCAAAAATGTTATAAATTGATTTGCATTTTAATGAGGGAAATAAGTATTTGACCCCTCTGCAAAACATGACTTAGTACTTGGTGGCAAAACTCTTGTTGGCAATCACAGACGTCAGACGTTTCTTGTAGTTGGCCACCAGGTTTGCACATATCTCAGGAGGGATTTTGTTCCACTCCTCTTTGCAGATCTTCTCCAAGTCATTAAGGTTTCGAGGCTGACGTTTGGCAACTCGAATCTTCAGCTCCCACCACAGATTTTCTATGGGATTAAGGTCTGGAGACTGGCTAGGCCACTCCAGGACCTTAATGTGCTTCTTCTTGAGCCACTCCTTTGTTGCCTTGGCCGTGTGTTTTGGGTCATTGTCATGCTGGAATACCCATCCACGACCCATTTTCAATGCCCTGGCTGAGGGAAGGAGGTTCTCACTCAAGATTTGACGGTACATGGCCCCGTCCATCGTCCCTTTGATGCGTTGAAGTTGTCCTGTCCCCTTAGCAGAAAAACACCCCCAAAGCATAATGTTTCCACCTCCATGTTTGACGGTGGGGATGGTGTTCTTGGGGTCATAGGCAGCATTCCTCCTCCTCCATACACGCGAGTTGAGTTGATGCCAAAGAGCTCGATTTTGGTCTCATCTGACCACAACACTTTCACCCAGTTATCCTCTGAATCATTCAGATGTTAATTGGCAAACTTCAGACGGCCCTGTATATGTGCTTTCTTGAGCAGGGGGACCTTGCGGGCGCTGCAGGATTTCAGTCCTTCACGGCGTAGTGTGTTACCAATTGTTTTCTTGGTGACTATGGTCCCAGCTGCCTTGAGATCATTGACAAGATCCTCCCGTGTAGTTCTGGGCTGATTCCTCACCGTTCTCATGATCATTGCAACTCCACGAGGTGAGATCTTGCATGGAGCCCCAGGCCGAGGGAGATTGACAGTTCCCTTGTGTTTCTTCCATTTGCGAATAATCGCACCAACTGTTGTCACCTTCTCACCAAGCTGCTTGGCGATGGTCTTGTAGCCCATTCCAGCCTTGTGTAGGTCTACAATCTTGTCCCTGACATCCTTGGAGAGCTATTTGGTCTTGGCCATGGTGGAGAGTTTGGAATCTGATTGATTGCTTCTGTGGACAGGTGTCTTTTATACAGGTAACAAGCTTTAAGAGTGTGCTTCTAATTTCAGCTCGTTACCTGTATAAAAGACACCTGGGAGGCAGAAATCTTTCTGATTGAGAGGGGTCAAATACTTATTTCCCTCATTAAAATACAAATCAATTTATAACATTTTTGACATGCGTTTTTCTGGATTTCTTTGTTGTTATTCTGTCTCTCACTGTTCAAATAAACCTACCATTAAAATTATAGACTGATCATTTCTTTGTCAGTGGGCAAACGTACAAAATCAGCAGGGGATCAAATACTTTTTTCCCTCACTTTATGTGAGCTCACATCAAAAGCATGCAGCTGCTTAATGACAGCAATACTTTCTGCATCAGCCCCTGTCTCTGGAGTGGAAGGAACAATTGTCGGATATGTGTTGTGAATTCTGGGGGGTGATTATGATGAGAGGAGATCCAGCAGGGGGTCCCCAGGCCCCCTGAGGAACAAGCCCCCAGGCAGGGTAGGATCAGTGTCCTCACAACCTCTCTCTCCCACACCAAGTCCTGACTTCCATGGCTTTGAGGTGGATCCCATTTAACTTCAAAAGTACAGGCGAAAGGCTCTATTTCCATATTCGGTATAATGTGTTAGTGACTAAAAATGTCTGGTTGATAGAAGTGTGCTGTACATGCATTGAAGTGTGCTATACATGCATTGAAGTGTGCTGTAAATGCAAATATTAAGGTTGTTTAAATAAACCTATTTTTCTCTTGTGTTCATCATGCTTCATAATCAATACTGTTACTGATGGTTAATGATGTCAGATGTATAGTAATATGCTCTTAGAAAAAAAGGTGCTATCTAGAACATAAAAGGGTTCTTCGGCTGTCCCCATAGGATAACCGCCCTTCACTCATCAACCCCGGACTTGTCCCGTCATCATTACACACACACCTGGTTCCAATCCCCACTCCATCACTGTATATATACTCCCTCTGTCATTTGTCTTTGTCGGTCATTGTATATGTTGCTTGTTTTCCTGAGAGGGATCTCTCCTACTATTTCCTGAGTACTTTATATTTTGCACTGTGGGTTTCGTCCCGCTTTAAGCTATGGTGCTTTAATAAATTCAGTAGTTCTAAAGCTGCGACTACCTCCTGCCTACTCCTCTCTACACTTGTGACAGAATGACGACCCAAGAAAACAGGAGGCAGCAGGACATCCCTACCTCTCCGCTGCAGGAGCGAAGCTCCTCACGGTCGTTCCAGCCACCCCACCACAATCTACATCACCCGGTCCAATCGGCAACGTCCACCTGCCCCTCCCGGAGTGGTTTGATGGTACCCCAGCTCACTGTAGGGGGTCTCTCCTGCAGTGTGACCTCCACCTTGCAAATCATGCCGGGACGGCCTCCAAGAGGGACAAGGTGGCCTTGGTGATTTCAGTGCTGACAGGCTTTGGAGTGGGCGCACGCCGTCTGGGAGTGTGACGGTCCAGAAGAACAGTCCTATGAGCGCTTCACCGAACTCTTCGACCACCCAACAGAGTGCCGAGAGGGAGGTGAGCGTCTGCGCCAGGGGTCCAGGACAGTGTCTGAGTACGTCAACGCCGCCGTCATAAGGTTCTCTGCTCCTACTGCGGGGAGTTGGACCACCCCTGGAACACCTGTCCCAGTAGGAGAACCAGGCGAGGAAGAGAGACAGGACGAGGAGCGCTCCTGCACCTTCCCAGGTAGGCGTGGATGTGCCCTGCTCCTCTCTGTCCACCCAGCCCGTCCTCCTCTCTGTCACCTTCCCGGACCATCCTGGTCCCCCACTGAGTCCTGCCCTAGTGGACTCAAGTGCTGCAGGCAATTTCCTAGACCGGTCAGTGTTAATATCATTACGCATTCCTCTTGCCCCTTTACAACCCCCTATCCCAGTCCATGCCCTAGACAACCGTCAACTAGGAACAGGACTGGTGAGCCAGACCACGATTCCCATTTCCCTCACAGTTGATCACAACCACCATGAACGCATCACGTTCCTCATCTTAGACTCTCCTGCACACCCTGTAGTTTTAGGTCTCCCCTGGTTACAGTTGCATAACCCCAGTATATAATGGACAGAGAGGAGGTTGTTGGGTTGGTTGCAGGAGTGTCAGGGTAGGTGTCTCTCGGTGTCTATCTGTGCCACCTCTGTGGAAAGTCCGGACCAGGCCACCCACGTCCCTATCCCAGAGGAGTTCCGGGACCTACAGGTGGCTTTTTCGAAGACTCGTGCCACGTCCCTGCCCCCTCGTTGCCCATGGGACTGCACTACCGACCTACTGCCTGGTTCTACCCTCTCGCGGGGGCACATCTACCCTCTCTTGCATGCAGAGACCGAAGCCATGGAGGTCTACATCCAGGACACGCTGGAACAAGGATTCCTCCGTCCGTCCACCTCTCCGGCCTCTTCCAGCTTCTTTTCGTGAAGAAGACGGATGGAGGTCTTCGCCCCTGTATCGATTACCGGACATGAATAAGGCTATGGTTAAATTCAGTTATCCCCTGCCTCTCATACCCACTGTGATCGAGCAGATGCATGGTGCAAAGTACTTTACCAAATTGGATTTACGCAGTGCCTACAACCTGGTGCGCATCAGAGAGGGGGATGAATGCAAGACCGCCTTCAGCACCAGCACCGGGCACTACGAATACAGGGTAATGCCATACGACCTGACAAATGCACCCTCTGTGTTTCAATCATTCATTAATGAGGTGTTTAGAGACATGTTGGGTCACTGTGTAGTGGTGTACATAGACGACATCTTGGTGTACTTCACTACACGCGAGCAACATGTCTCTCATGTCAGGTCCGTTTTGGAGAGGCTGATAGGGCATCACCTGTACGCCAAGGCGGATAAGTGCCTTTTCTTCCAGCAGGCGGTCTCCTACCTGGGCTATCGGATATCCACCGCAGGAATGGAGATGGAAGAACAGAGGGTCAGTGCAGTACGGTCTTGGCCTGTTCCCTCCAACATCAAGGCAGTGCAGCGCTTCCTAGGATTTGTCAACTATTTCAGGCTCTTCATTAGGGGTTTCAGCACAGTGGTGGCCCCTCTCACCTCCCTCCTGAAGGGAGGTCCTCGACAGCTGCACTGGACTGGGGAGGCCAACGAAGCCTGTCGTGTGCTCAAGAAACGGTTTACGAACGCACCGGTTCTGGCTCACCCTGACCCGTCTCTGCCCTTCATCGTGGAGGTGGACACCTCCGGGGTTGGGGTAGGGGTTGTTCTCTCCCAACGTACTGGATCGCCGCCTAAACTCCATCCATGCGCCTTCTACACACGGAAGCTGTCTTCCGCAGAGCGGCATTACAACGTGGGGGATCGTGAGATGTTGGCCATCAAGAAGGCACTGAAGGCATGGAATCACGGAATCCAGACATTAAACCGAAATTCAACAATATTCAAACATTTATTGAACTTAGTAAGAAATCAACTAAATCTATTCAACTTGTTAGAAAACGCATTCATTTGCCCAAGTCAATCATAAGACATGAACAAAATGCATCAGTGATTCGTATTTCCATGAACTTTCTGAAACGGCACAGGAATGCCCCTGTCTGTGTGCATGTGTGCGGTGTGCGCGTATGTCTACACTTTGTGTAGCCATTAGCGATGATGCTAATGATAACCTTCTTCTGGTAGGGAAGGAATGGCTTTCCCCAAAACCTTCGCAAGTAAATGTTAACTACAAAGTAGCCTATGCCTGCATGGCAGAATTATACCGTGATCATTTGCATCACTCCAGTTGCCATTTGTTCTACAGCAACACCGCTTAACCAAACAAAGGTCTCTTCCTGGTGCATGCTTGCATTTAAGGGTAACAACACCCCAACATCTAAATGTCTTAAATTTTTCCCAGACCTCACAAATGGTCACCTGATAGGGTTTAAACATTGTTGTGGACATAGAACATCCAATTGTGCTGTTTTGCTATTAAAAAGGTGTACTTTTGAGAGCGAAAACCTGCCAAAACAGGGACAAACGGTCAACGGGGAAATCTAAACGGAGAAAAGGGAACTTGGGAATTAACGGAATCAGGCAAAACATTGAAGGGATTGTATAGTGCCCTAATGGACTACAGACATTGACTGTCTCCTAGACTAAAAACAAAGGCTGCATGTACTGCCTATATTTTGAGGGAAACGCACTGGCTGGAGGGTGCTCAACACCCATTCCTTATCTGGACGGTCCACCGGAACCTGGAGTACATACGAGCAGCGAAGAGAATGAACCCGCGTCAGGCCAGGTGGGCCCTATTCTTCACCAGGTTTGACTTTACCCTCTCCTACCGGCTGGGATCTAAGAACGTTAAGGCCAATGCGTTGTCCCGGGTGAATGACACAGAGGATCGGAGGGAGGACGTGAAACTCATTATTCCCCTGTCCCGCATTGTGGCTCCTGTCATTTGGGATATGGACGCGGACATCCGTTGAGCCCTGCGACAGGAGCCCTCACCTGCCCACTGTCCCGGGGGGCGTATCTATGTGGCCTCTGATGTGCGGGACCGTCTCCTCGCCTGGGCACACACAGCACCTGTGTCAGGGCACCCGGGTATAGCCTGTACTATCGACTTGTCTCTCCGCCAAGTACTGGTGGCCCACCTTGGCCCGGGACGTCCGGGTTTACGTCTCTTCCTGCTCCACCAGCGCGCAGAGCAAGACACAGAGACACCTCCCCTATAGCAAACTCCACCCACTGCCGGTTCCACAATGACCCTGGTCCCATCTCTCCGTGGACTTTGTCACAGACCTTCCCTCCTCAGCGGGGCACACCACCGTCCTGGTTGTTGTGGACCGGTTTTCCAAAGCCTGTCGTTTGATTCCTCTGCCTGGTCTCCCTACGGCCATGCAGACCGGGGAGGCTTTTTTCTCTCATGTCTTCCGGAGGACATTGTGTCTGACCGTGGTCCTCAGTTCACCTCCGGTGTCTGGAAGGCCTTTATGGATCGACTGGGGGTAACGGTCAGCCTCATCTCCGGGTACCGTCCCCAATCAAATGGGCAGGTGGAAAGGGTAAATCAGGAACTGGGTAGGTACCTTCATAGTTACTGTCAGGATCGGCCGGGGGAGTGGGCTGCGTTTCTGCCTTGGGCAGAATATGCACAAAACTCCCTTTGTCACTCCTCCACTAACCTCACACCCATTCAGTGTTTTCTAGGCTATCAGCCGGCCCTGGCACCGGAGTAAGATCGAGGCTCCTGCGGTGGAGGATTGGTTCAGGTACGCCGAGGAAGGTATGGAAGACAGCGGACACCCATCTCCAGCGCGTCGTCCTCTGGCAGAAGGCGCAGGCCGATCGTCACCACAGTGTGGCCCTGGTCTTTCACCCCGGTGACAGGGTCTGGCTTTCTACGAAGGACCTGCCCCTCAGCCTGCCCTGCTGGAAGCTGAGCCTGCAGTTTGTGGGGCCGTTAAAAGTCCTGAGGAGAATTAATGAGGTGATGTACCGATTAAAGCTCCCCGTCAATTACCGTATCTCACCCTCATTTCATGTATCTCTCCTCAGGCCGGTGGCAACTGGTCCCTTGGCTAGTGCTGGACCCCACGACACACCTCCCCCTCCCTTGGATGTCGAGGGAGCCCCGGCGTACTCCGTCCGCAGCCTGTTGGACTCGAAGCTTCGTGGGCGGTCTCTCCAGTGCCTGGTTGACTGGGAGGGGTATGGTCACGAAGAGCGGTGCTGGGTTCTTGCACGGGACGTCCTGGACTGTTCTTTCATTTGGGCTTTCCACAGGCGCTGTCCCGACTGACCCGCACCACGTCACCAGGGCTGTCCCCAAGGTCGGCGGCGCCCCGCTGTTGGAGCAGCGCCTCTGGGGGGGGGTTCTGTAACACCAGCCTTCACTTTGGCTCCCCCTCCTGTCCAGCTCAGGTGTTCGGCGTCGCCGGCCTTCTAGCTGCTGGCGAACCTACTGCTGGCAAACGCCCTTCACTCATCAACCCCGGACTTGTCTCGTCATCATTACACACACCTGGTTCCAATCCCCACTCTATCACTGTATATATACTCCCTCAGTCATTTGTCTTTGTCGGTCATTGTATATGTTGCTTGTTTTCCTGAGAGGAATCTCTCCTACTATTTCCTGAGTACTTTATATTTTATACTGTGTGTTTCGTGCCACTTTAAGCTATGGTGCTTTAATAAATTCAGTAGTTCTAAACCTGCGACTGCCTCCTGCCTATTTCTCTCTACACTTGTGACAAGAGACAAATAACCCTTCTGGAACCCTTTTTTCTAAGTGTAGAATTACCAATTGAGTTCTGAACCTACACCTGTTCACAGGTGAGCCAAGTGCTGTTTATACAGAGGAGGACAACACATCACAACACATCCTATCGACCAGAACAAGCCGATGCCTCAGGCAACAATCATCCACAGTATCCCAAGCACCACTATCTATCCTGGGTTTCCAACAGGATGTGAAGCTCCAGTGGTTCTCATGTTCCTTGGCCATGAGGAGTATTCCCTGGGTTGCAGTGGGTTAAAAAGTTCCCTCAAACTTGGAAGGAAAACAGATTGGGACGCTTAGAGGGTTTAGTAGTGTAATGGCTGAGTGTGTCAGGCAGATGGATGTAGCAGGGTGTTTGAGTGAACACTTTACATCGCTCAGATTGGCCTGTTAAACACCTTTGAACTGAAACATTTCTCACACTGAGCCATTAGAGTGTATACCTCTAACCTGGAACTGTTGGACATAGTGGTTACCTCCCAAGAGATACTCTTAGCCATTGTCTAAGTCCAGTCCATCACTTGTTTACACACTGTTTATTGACTGAAATTAACATTGTGAATTTCCTGGAATGGAATATGTTACAGTGTGGAAAGTTGCTATTGTATTTCAACATACTGTGAAATTATCTACAATGCTTACAAAAAATAATAAAATACGAACACAAGAGGGACATGTAATACTCAGTGCTTAATTTGTAAATCAGGAGGTGCTGGAAAAAAAGTGAGCGAGAGAGGGGGGTGACATAGGGAGCTCTGAGGTACCGGAAAGCATGAGAAAAAAAATCACTAAACAAAAATATAAACACAACATGCAACAATGTCAACAATTCTACTGAGTTACAGTTCATATAAGAAAATCAGTCAATTGAAATCAATTCATTAAGCCCTAATCTATGGATTTCACATTACTGGGCAGGGGCGCAGCCATGGGTGGGCCTGGGAGGTCATAGGCCCACCCACTTGGGAGCCAGGCCCAGCCAATCAGAATGAGTTTTTCCCCACAAAAGGGCTTTTTTACAGACAGAAATGCTCCTCAGTTTTATCAGCTGTCCAGGTGGCTTGTCTCAGACGATCCCGCAGGTGAAGAAACTGGATGTGGAGGTCCTGGGCTGGCGTGGTTACATGTGGTCTGCGGTTGTGAGGCCAGTTGGACTGCCAAATTCTTTACAATGACATTGGAGGCGGCTTATGGTAGAGAAATTAACATTAAATTATCTGGCAACAGCTCTGGTGGACATTTCTGCAGTCAGCATGTCAAGTGAACACTCCCTCAAGACTTGAGACATCTGTGGCATTGTGTTGTGTGACAAAACTGCACGTTTTAGATTGGCCTTTTATTGTCCCCAGCACAAGGTGCACCTGTGTAATGATCATGCTGTTTAATCAGCTTCTTGATATGCCACATCTGTCAGGTGGATAGATTATCTTGGCAAAGGAGAAATGCTCACTACAGGGATAAAAACAAATTTGTGCACAAATTTTTTTTGCATATGGAACATTTGCGGATCTTTTATTTCAGCTCATGAAACATGGGACCAACACTTTACATGTTGCGTTTATATTTTTCTTCTGTATTATAAAGCATTGCATGCATATCAACCATATGCATAGTGGCATAGAGCAGTAGAGTAGAGGAGCTTACAGAAGTTGCGCACATCGGGATCATTTTTAATAGCTTAGGGTCTGGGAAAATGTTTTCCTTTTATAAACGCATTTCATGCAATTCTGCGTCCTTTTACATGACTGTAGACTTTGCTCGAATCTTTTTTAATACCGCACAAATGATCGAAATGACAGGCTACTTTGACAATGACAAACTGAGAATCTGAGATCAATAAAAACAACCTTGTCTTGAATCCATCAATAGCCTAGACCTAGGTGTGTGGAGACACACATATTGTAGGCTACAATATAAGGAGGAAATGATTGTCTTAAAAATGCTTTCCAGTTTCACTGACTCACCCAGTGATGCGCAGCTCACTCGCTGTTGATGGTTGTAAAACAATATTTGGAAGTTGATCCAATATTTTGGTAGCCTACAGCAGACAGATTAGAGTCTTCTCTTTTCAGCAGGAGTCATTTGCTTTCCAACCAATGTTTTCGCACGACTGAATTTGAAATATTGCGAAAGGCCTGTTTTGTCTGCACGCTTTTCACTGACAGATTTGCCACATGTTCCCGACTGTAGGCTATGCATGTTATTGGGCAACACACAACCCACAGCTAGGCAATTTTTTTGAAGAAGCCATCGATCCGCTGTGGCTAAATTGTAGGCCTTCTCATGGTAGGCTATTCTGAATTATTTCATTTATTTCTGAACAGACAGCAGTAATTCTATAACTGAAATTTATCAGGGGTGCTGCAGCTCCTCCAGTACCCTTCGCACGGCTATGATTCTATAAGGAAATAAATGATGAAGGTGCAATGCTGGAGAGATGAGAGTTGCAGGCTCTATCAGAGCAGAGAGAGGAAGAAAGATCATAGAAAGTGAATCTCATTCTGGTTCTGAGAGAGATACAGGCGCGCGTCTCACACAGCCACTGCCACGCGTTGGTCTCAAACCTAGGTTGCAATGTTCTGCAAACCATAAGCCCGGGCCGGCCAAACATTATTCAACTCTTAGAATATCAGGCCCGGGTTGACAATCTACTTTTTCACATTACTTTTTTGGGGGAGAATTAAAAAAGAGGCAACTCGAATTAACTTGAATGATCTTGAATGATGAATGATCACTTTTATTAAAATTTTTACATCGCAAAAAGTGAAATTTATTTTTCATGCCACTAAAGGTAACGGATCCAGATAAATAGGTTACGGAACAAAACAGTTCAAAACGGAGAGGTGCCGGATCCTCAAATTAAGAACTGGTAATACTACATACAGTGCATTCGGAAGCCACTCCTGCGTGGTCTTGGCTGTGTGCTTAGGGTCGTTGTCCTGTTGAAAGGTGAACCTTCGTCCCAGTCTGAGGTCCTGAGCGCTCTGGAGCAGGATTCAATCAAGGATCTCCGTTCATTTTTCCCTCGATCCTGACTAGTCTCCCAGGCCCTGCCGCTGAAAAACATCCCCACAGCATGATGCTGCCACCACCATGCTTCACCGTAGGGATGGTGCCAGGTTTACTCCAGACGTGACGCTTGGCATTCAGGCCAAAGAGTCCAATCTTGGTTTCATCAGACCAGAGAATCTTGTTTCTCATGGTCTGAGAGTCCTTTAGGTGCCTTTTGGCAAACTCCAAGCGTGTTGTTATGTGCCTTTTACTGAGGAGTGGCTTCCGTCTGGCCACTCTACCATAAAGGCCTGATTGGTGGAGTGCTGCAGAGATGGTTGTCCTTCTGAAAGGTTCTCCCATCTCAACAGAGGAACTCTGGAGCACTTTTAGAGTGACCATCGGGTTCTTGGTCACCTCCCTGACCAAGGCCCTTCTCCCTCGATTGCTCAGTTTGGCCGGGCGGCAAGCTCTAGGAAGAGTCTTGGTTGTTCCAAACTTCTTCTATTTAAGAATGATGGAGGCCACTGTGTTCTTGGGGACCTTCAATGCTGCAGAAATTTTTTGGTACCCTTCCCCAGATCTGTGCCTCGACACAATCCTGTCTCGGAGCTCTACGGACAATTCCTTCGACCTCAAGACTTGGTTTTTGCTCTGACGTGCACTGTCAACTGTGGGACATTATATAGACAGGTGTGTGCCTTTCCAAATCATGTCCAATCAATTGAATTTACCACAGGTGGACTCCAATCAAGTTGTAGAAACATCTCAAGGATGATCAATGGAAACAGAATGCACCTGAGCTAATTTCGAGTATCATAGCAAAGGGTCTGAATACTTACAGTGGGGAAAAAAGTATTTAGTCAGCCACCAATTGTGCAAGTTCTCCCACTTTAAAAGATGAGAGAGGCCTGTAATTTTCATCATAGGTACACGTCAACTATGACAGACAAAATGAGGAAAAAAACTACCATCAGTAACACACTACGTCGCCAGGGACTCAAATCCTGAAGTGAATAAAGAAGAAGAATGTCTGCTACAGGTAGTTTTGCATTAATCCAGTTAATAATAGCCCCATGTGAGCTTTGTCGTGCTAAAAAAAACTACCATCAGTAACACACTACGCCGCCAGGGACTCAAATCCTGCAGTGCCAGACATGTCCCCCTTCTTAAGCCAGTACATGTCCAGGCCCGTCTGAAGTTTGCTAGAGTGCATTTGGATGATCCAGAAGAGGATTGGGAGAATGTCATATGGTCAGATGAATCCAAAATATAACTTTTTGGTAAAAACTCAACTCGTCGTGTTTGGAGGACAAAGAATGCTGAGTTGCATCCAAAGAACACCATACCTACTGTGAAGCATGGGGGTGGAAATATCATGCTTTGGGGCTGTTTTTCTGCAAAGGGACCAGGACGACTGATCCGTGTAAAGGAAAGAATGAATGGGGCCATGTATCGTCAGATTTTGAGTGAAAACCTCCTTCCATCAGCAAGGGCATTGAAGATGAAACGTGGCTGGGTCTTTCAGCATGACAATGATCCCAAACACACCGCCCGGGCAACGAAGGAGTGGCTTCGTAAGAAGCATTTCAAGGTCCTGGAGTGGCCTAGCCAGTCTCCAGATCTCAACCCCATAGAAAATCTTTGCAGGGAGTTGAAAGTCTGTGTTGCCCAGCGACAGCCCCAAAACATCACTGCTCTAGAGGAGATCTGCATGGAGGAATGGGCCAAAATACCAGCAACAGTGTGTGAAAACCTTGTGAAGACTTACAGAAAACGTTTGACCTGTGTCATTGCCAACAAAGGGTATATAACAAAGTATTGAGAAACTTTTGTTATTGACCAAATACTTATTTTCCACCATAATTTGCAAATAAATTCATAAAAAATCCTACAATGTGATTTTCTGGATATTTTTTTCTCATTTTGTCTGTCATAGTTGACGTGTACCTATGATGAAAATTACAGGCCTCTCTCAAGTGGGAGAACTTGCACAATTGGTGGCTGACTAAATACTTTTTTCCCCCACTGTATGTAAATAAGGTATTTCTGTTTTTTATTTGTAATACATTTGCCAACATTTCTACAAACCTGTTTTCGCTTAGTCATTATGGGGTATTGTGTGTAGATTGATGAGGAACAAAAAAAATCAATTTTAGTATAAGGCGGTCTGAATCCTTTCTGAATGCACTGTGTGTCTATTGTGGTAACCATTGACTAAACTGAAAGTAACTTTCCTTTTCCCTGCTGAGTTCCCAATGCTATTCATTGACTACAGCTCAGCATTCAACACCATAGTGCCCTCTAAGCTCATCACTAAGCTAAGGATCCTGGGACTAAACACCTCCCTCTGCAACTGGATCCTGGACTTCCTGACGGGCCGCCCCCAGGTGGTAAGGGTAGGTAACAACACATCTGCCACACTGATCCTCAACACGGGGGCCCCTCAGGGGTGCGTGCTCAGTCCCCTCCTGTACTCTCTGTTCACCCATGACTGCATGGCCAGGCACGACTCCAACACCATCATTAAGTTTGCCGACGACACAACAGTGGTAGGCCTGATCACCGACAACGATGAGACAGCCTATAGGGGAGGAGGTCAGAGATCTGGCCGTGTGGTGCCAGGACAACAACCTCTCCCTCAACGTGACCAAGACAAAGGAGATGATTGTGGACTACAGGAAAAAAAGAGGACTGAGCACGCCCCCATTCTCATCGACGGGGCTGTAGTGGAACAGGTTGAGAGCTTCAAGTTCCTTGGTGTCCACATCACCAACGAACTATCATGGTCCAAACACACCAAGACAGTCGTGAAGAGGGCACGACAAAGCCTATTCCCCCTCAGGAGACTAAAAAGATTTGGCATGGGTCCTCAGATCCTCAAAAAATTCTACAGCTGCACCATCGAGAGCATCCTGACTGGTTGCATCACCGCCTGGTATGGCAACTGCTTGGCCTCCGACCGCAAGGCACTACAGAGGGTAGTGCGTACGGCCCAGTACATCACTGGGGCAAAGCTTCCTGCCATCCAGGACCTCTATACCAGGCGGTGTCAGAGGAAGGCCCTCAAAATTGTCAAAGACTCCAGCCACCCTAGTCATAGACTGTTCTCTCTGCTACCGCACGGCAAGCGGTACCGGAGTGCCAAGTCTAGGTCCAAAAGACTTCTCAACAGCTTCTACCCCCCAAGCCATAAGACTCCTGAACAGCTAATCATGGCTACCCGGACTATTTGCACTGCCCCCCCACCCCATCCTTTTTACGCTGCTGCTACTCTGTTAAGTATTTATGCATAGTCACTTTAACTCTACCCACATGTACATATTACCTCAACTACCTCAACTAGCCGGTGCCCCCGCACATTGACTCTGCAACGGTACCCCCCTGTATATATAGCCTCCCTACTGTCACTTTATTTTACTTCTGCTCTTTTTTTTCTCAACACTTTTTTGTTGTTGTTGTTTAATTCTTACTTTTTTTGTTTAAAATAAATGCACTGTTGGTTAAGGGCTGTAAGTAAGCATTTCACTGCAATGTCTGCACCTGTTGTATTCGGCGCATGTGACCAATAACATTTGATTTGATTTGATTTTATTTTATTTGTGAAGACCTAAATCACCAGTAGAGACAGCTAGCCAGGCAAGTGATAACACTATCTATTATTCATCACCTGTCCTGGAACAGACAAGAGCATGAATTTGAGCATTGTGAAGTACACGTGCACACACACACACATACACATATGATACTATCCCCCACCCCATCTCTTTCTTTTACACACACACACACACACACACACACACACACACACACACACACACACACACACACATGCACGAACACATACCAACATCGCTCCCTTGTTTGTCTTCATAGTATCACCTTAGCGTCCCTGTCCCTTTATTCTAACTTCCATCTTCCAGTGGCCGAATCGATGCATTCTTCATCAATTGAAATATTTTCTGCCTGATCTCTTTTCAAATAGTTTGTCTCATCTTTTGTCATCCATGCTGTAATGGGAAATTATTTGATTAATTATTTTCCAGTATTTGATATGGATGATTTTCCCCTCAAAGGCTCTGTATCTGTGTGCGTGTGATAAATAAGAATACATAATGAATATACACACACGCCAATATATATCATCATGGGCATTAATATGGAGTTAGTCCCCCTTTTGCTGCTATAACAGCCTCCACTCTTCTGGGATGTCTTTCCACTAGATGTTGGAACATTGCTGCGGGGACTTGCTTCCATTAGCCACAAGAGCATTAGTGAGGTCGGGCACTGATGTTGGGCGATTAGGCCTGGCTCGCAGTCGGCGTTCCAATTCATCCCAAAGGTGTTCGATGGGGATGAGGTCAGGACTCTGTGCAGGCCAGTCAAGTTCTTCCACACCGATCTCAACAAACCATTTCTGTATGGACCTCGCTTTGTGCATGGGGGCATTGCCATGCTGAAACAGGAAAGGGCCTTCCCGAAACTGTTGCCACAAAGTTGGAAGCACAGAATCGTCTTGAATGTAATTGTATGCTGTAGTGTTAAGATTTCCCTTCACTGGAACTAAGGGGCCTAGCCTGAACCATGAAAAACAGCCCCAGACCATTATTCCTCCTCCACCCAACTTTACAGTTGGCACTATGCATTTGGGCAGGTAGCATTATCCTGGCATGTGCCAAACCCAGATTTGTCCGTCGGATTGCCAGATGGTGAAGAGTGATTAATCAAACCAGAGATCACGTTTCCACTAATCCAGAGTCCAATGGTGGCGAGCTTTACACCACTCCAGCCGATGCTTGGCATTGCGCATGGTGATCTTAGGCTTGTTTGCGGCAGCTCGGCCATGGAAACCCAACTCATGAAGCTCTCGACGAACAGTTATTGTGCTGACGTTGCTTCCAGAGACAGTTTGAAACTCGGTAGTTTGAAGAAGATTTTTACGCGCTACACGCTTCTGTCGTGTTCTGTGAGCTTGTGTGGCCTACCACTTTGCAGCTGAGCCGTTGTTTCTCTAGATGTTTCCACTTCACAATAACAGCACTTACAGTTGATCGGGGCAGCTCTAGCAGGGCAGAAATTTGACAAACTGACTGGTTGGAAAGGTGGCATCCTATGACGGTGCCACATTGAAAGTCACTGAGCTCTTCAGTAAGGCCATTCTACTGCCATGTTTGTCTATGGAGATTTGTCTATGGAGATCTATGGAGATATTTACAGCAATAGTTAAATAGGATAGGTCTTGGCTAGTATACAGTATATACATATGAAGTGGGTAAAACAGTATGTAAACATTTTTTAAGTGACCAGTGTTCCATGACTATGTACATAGGGCAGCAGCCTCTAAGGTGCATGGTAGAGTAACCGGGTGGTAGCCAGCTAGTGACAGTGACTAAGTTCAGGGCAGGGTACTGGGCGGAGGCTGGCTAGTTGAAGCTGTTTTTCAGTCTCTCGGTCTCAGCTTTGATGCACCTGTTCTGACCTCGCCTTCTGGATGGTAGCGGAGTGAACAGGCTGTGGCTTGGGTGGCTGAGGTCCTTGACGATCTTCTTGGCCTTCCTGTGACACCGGGTGCTGTAGATGTCCTGGAGGGCAGCCCTACAGGATGCTCTCAATGGTGCATCTGTAAAGGTTTGTGAGGGTCTTAGGTGCCAAGCTGAATTTCTTCAGCCTCCTGAGGTTGAAGAGGCGCTGTTGCGCCTTATACACCACACTGTGGGAGAGGTTATTCACCTGGCACCACACCACCAGGGCCCTCACCTCCCTGTAGGCTCATCGTCGTTTGTTATCAGGCTTACCACTGTTGTGTCATCTGCGGACTTGACGTAGCCACGCAGTCATGGATGAACAGGGAATACAGGAAGGGGCTGAGCATGCAACCTTGTGGAGCCCCTGTGTTGAGGATCAGAGTAGTGGAGGTGTTGTTGCCTACCTTCACCACCTGGGGGCGGCCCGTCAGGAAGTCCAGGACCCAGTTGCACAGGGCGGGGTTCAGACCCTTGGCCTCGAGCTTAATGATGAGCTTGTAGGGCACTATGGGGTTGAAGGCTGAGTTGTAGTCAATGAACAGCATTCTTACAAAAGTACTCCTCTTGTCTAGATGGGATAGACCAGTGTGCAGTGTGATGGTGATTGCGTCATCCGTGGATCTATTGGGGGGGGGTATGCAAATTGCAGTGTGTCAAGGGTGTCGGGTAAGGTGGAGGTGATATGATCCTTATCTAGCCTCTCAAAGCACTTCATGATGACAGAAGTGTTTGCTATGGGGCGATGGTCATTTAGTTCAGTTAACCTCGCTTTCTTGGGTACAGGAAAAATGGTGGACATCTTGAAGCATGTGGGGACAGCAGACTGGGATAGGGAGAGAGTGAATATGTCCGTAAACACTCTAGCCAGCTGGTCTTTGCATGCTCTGAGAACACGGCTAGGGATGCCGTCTGGGCCGGCAGCCTTGCGAGGGGTTAAACACGCTTAAATGTCTTACGTTAGCCACAGAGAACGAGAGCTCACTGTCCACGGGAGCATGTTTGATTGCCTTACGGAAAAAATGGTCATAGTGGGAACAACATCCCCTATACACTTACTGATGAACTCAGTCATGGTGTCAATGTATATGACACTGTTATTCTCAGAGGCAACCCAGAACACATCCCAGTCCGTGTGATCAAAACAATCTTGAAGCATGGATTCCGATTGGTCAGACCAGCGTTGAACAGTCCTTACCACTGGTACTTCCTGTTTGAGTTTCTGCCTATAGGAAGGGAGGAGCAGGATGGAAGCGTGATCTGATTTGCTAAAGGGAGGGCGGGGAGGGCCTTGTAGCTGTCCCAGAAGGCAGAGTAGCAATGGCCGAGAGTTTTGATGCGCGAGTAGCGCAGGCAATGTGTTGATAAAACTTTGGTAGAGTTTTTCTAAGATTTGATTTATTAAAGTCCCCAGCTACAACAAATGCGGCCTCAGGATATTCGGTTTCCAGTTTGTACAAAGGCCAGTGTAGTTCCTTGAGCGCCATTGTGGTATCAGCTTGATGGGGCACATACCCAGCTGTGATGATGACCTAAGATAATTATCTCGGGAGGTAATGTGGTCTGCATTTGATTGTGAGGTATTCTAGGTCGGGTGAACAAAAGGACTTGAGTTCCGGTACGTTACCACAATCACACCATGAGTAGTTAATCATAAAACATACACTTCCGCCTTTCTTTGTCCCGGAGAGTTCTTTATTCCTCTCTTCGCGATGTACTGAGAACCCAGCTGGCTGTATGGACACGGACAGTATATACGGAGAGAGCCATGATTCCGTGAAACAGAGTATGTTACAGTCCCTGATATCTTTCTGGAAGGAGAGCCTCACCCTGAGTTCGTCCACTTTACTGTCCAGGGACTGAACATTAGCGAGTAATATACTTGGAAGCGGTGGATGGTATGCACGCCTCCTGAGTCGGACTTAAAGTCCACTCCGAATACATCTTCTCTGCCGGCGGTGCCTTGGAGCAGTCTCTGGGATAAGTGGAATTGCAAAGGGTCCGATTCAGGAAAGTCGTATTTCTGGTCAATATGCTGGTGAGTTCCCGCAGCTCTAATATCTAAAAGTTATTTCCGGCTGTATGTAATAGTGCAAAGGATGTTCTGAGCTAATAATGTAGAAATAACACACACACGTTTGCCCACTGACAAAGAAATGATCAGTCTATAATTTTAATGGTAGGTTTATTTGAACAGTGAGAGACAGAATAACAACAAAAAATCCACAAAAACGCATGTCAAAAATGTTATAAATTGATTTGCATTTTAATGAGGGAAATAAGTATTTGAACCCCTCTCAATCAGAAAGATTTCTGGCTCCCAGGTGTCTTTCATACAGGTAACGAGCTGAAATTAGGAGCACACTCTTAAAGGTGTTTGGAGGAGGAGGAATACTGCCTATGACCCCAAGAACACCATCCCCACCGTCAAACATGGAGGTGGAAACATTATGCTTTGGGGGTGTTTTTCTGCTAAGGGGACAACTTCACCGCATCAAAGGGACGATGGACAGGGCCAAGTACCGTCAAATCTTGGGTGAGAACCTCCTTCCCTCAGCCATGGCATTAAAAATGGGTCGTGGATGGGTATTCCAGCATGACAATGACCCAAAACACACGGCCAAGGCAACAAAGGAGTGGCTCAAGAAGAAGCACATTAAGGTCCTGGAGTGGCCTAGCCAGTCTCCAGACCTTAATCCCATAAAAAATCTGTGGAGGGAGCTGAAGGTTCGAGTTGCCATACGTCAGCCTCGAAACCGTAATGACTTGGAGAAGATCTGCAAAGAGGAGTGGAACAAAATCCCTCCGGAGATGTGTGCAAACCTGGTGACCAACTACAAGAAACGTCTGACCTCTGTGATTGCCAACAAGTGTTTTGCCACCAAGTACTAAGTCATGTTTTGCAGAGGGGTCAAATACTTATTTCCCTCATTAAAATGCAAATCAATTTATAACATTTTTGACATGCGTTTTTCTGGATTTTTTTGTTGCTATTCTGTCTCTCACTGTTCAAATAAACCTACCATTAAAATTATAGACTGATCATGTCTTTGTCAGTGGGCAAACATACAAAATCAGCAGGGGATCAAATGTTTTTTTCCCTCACTGTACGTTGCAGCTGATGTTGTGACTTCCTACAAGCCTCTCAGGCTGGTGTTTACAGAACATTAGGTGCTGTGGGATTAATATATACAGTGGGGAGAACAAGTATTTGATACACTGCCGATTCTGCAGGTTTTCCTACTTACAAAGCAGGTAGAGGACTGTAATTTTTATCATAGGTACACTTCAACTGTGAGAGTTGGAATCTAAAACAAAAATCCAGAAAATCACATTGTATGATTTTTAAGTAATTAATTTGCATTTTATTGCATGACATAAGTATTTGATCACCTACCAACCAGTAAGAATTCCGGCTCTCACAGACCTGTTAGTTTTTCTTTAAGAAGCCCTCCTGTTCTCCACTCATTACCTGTATTAACTGCACCTGTTTGAACTCGTTACCTGTATAAAAGACACCTGTCCACACACTCAATCAAACAGACTCCAACCTCTCCACAATGGCCAAGACCAGAGAGCTGTGTAAGGACATCAGAGATAAAATTGTAGACCTGCACAACGCTGGGATGGGCTACAGGACAATAGGCAAGCAGCTTGGTGAGAAGGCAACAACTGTTGGCGCAATTATTAGAAAATGGAAGAAGTTCAAGATGATGGTCAATCACCCTCGGTCTGGGGCTCCATGCAAGATCTCACCTCGTGGGGCATCAATGATCATGAGGAAGGTGAGGGATCAGCCCAGAACTACACGGCAGGACCTGGTCAATGACCTGAAGAGAGCTGGGACCACAGTCTCAAAGAAAACCATTAGTAACACACTACGCCGTAATGGATTAAAATCCTGCAGCGCACGCAAGGTCCCCCTGCTCAAGCCAGCGCATGTCCAGGCCCGTCTGAAGTTTGCCAATGACCATCTGGATGATCCAGAGGAGGAATGGGAGAAGGTAATGTGGTCTGATGAGACAAAAATATAGCTTTTTGGTCTAAACTCCACTCGCCGTGTTTGGAGGAAGAAGAAGGATGAGTACAACCCCAAGAACACCATCCCAACCATGAAGCATGGAGGTGGAAACATCATTATTTGGGGATGCTTTTCTGCAAAGGGGACAGGACGACTGCACCGTAGGATGGATGGGACCATGTATCGCGAGATCTTGACCAACAACCTCCTTCCCTCAGTAAGAGCATTGAAAATGGGTCGTGGCTGGGTCTTCCAGTATGACAACGACCCAAAACACACAGCCAAGGCAACTAAGGAGTGGCTCCGTAAGAAGCATCTCAAGGTCCTGGAGTGGCCTAGCCAGTCTCCAGACCTGAACCCAATAGAAAATCTTTGGAGGGAGCTGAAATTCCGTATTGCCCAGCGACAGCCCCGAAACCTGAAGGATCTGGAGAAGGTCTGTATGGAGGAGTGGGCCAAAATCCCTGCTGCAGTGTGTGCAAACCTGGTCAAGACCTACAGGAAACGTATGATCTCTGTAATTGCAAACAAAGGTTTCTGTACCAAATATTAAGTTCTGCTTTTCTGATGTATCAAATACTTATGTCATGCAATAAAATGCAAATTAATTACTTAAAAATCATACAATGTGACTTTCTGGATTTTTGTTTTAGATTCCGTCTCTCACAGTTAAAGTGTACCTATGATAAATATTACAGACCTCTACATGCTTTGTAAGTAGTAAAACCTGCAAAATCGGCAGTGTATCAAATACTTGTTCTCCCCACTGTAAGTGCCTTCTCAGAGAAGGCCTGGGAGACATTTGCTCTGCTTCTGTGCTGGAGCTATTCAACTTGTATTAAACCAGATTGATTTTGATTGACTTCATCCACGACTGCTCTTCTCTTTTATTCTCATGAAAATCCCCTTTACACATGCCCAACATCCGCTACTGTGTATGACCTTGCAGCACAGGCTCATACATCAAGGCACAATGGCCATTCAAGGATACATCAGATTTGTTTTCATGATAGTGGAGGCAGAGATTGAACCCTGCCTCTCGATGCATCTCTGTAGCATTGTTCTGGATCTTCAGTGTGCAGATGAGAAGCCTAAGGGAGAGGAGTGGCAGCCCCTGTAGACCACTGAAGACTAACAGACACGTGTCACTGCATGTTGCAACTTTATCGTTGTATTTCAAATTTGTGTTACTGTTCTTGTGTATCAGTGTTTTGTTTCTTGTCGTGTTTTATGTTTTTGTGTGGACCCTAGGAAGAATAGCTGCTGCTTTGGCAACAGCAAATGGGGATCCGAATAAACCAATATTGCTGCTGCTGAATTTCCACGGAAGGTAGGAAATAGGAGAAGTCCATCAGACTGTGAAAAACATGATGAAACAAACTAAACCAAGGAGCAGAGAGAGAGAAAGAGAGAGAGAGAGAGAGAAAGAGAGAGAGAGAGAGAGAGAGAGAGAGAGAGAGAGAGAGAGAGAGAGAGAGAGAGAGAGAGAGAGAGAGAGAGAGAGAGAGAGAGAGAGAGAGAGAGAGAGAGGAGGAACAAGAGGGAGAATCTGAGACAGACAGACAGAGAAAGAAAGAGAGAGAGACATTGTTACAACACTGTATATATACATAATATGACATTTGAAATGTCTTTATTCTTTTGGAACTTCTGAGTGTAATGTTTACTGTTAATATTTATTGTTTATTTCACTTTTGTTTACTATCTACTTCACTTGCTTTGGCAATGTTAACATACGTTTACCATGCCAATAAAGCCCTTAAATTGAATTGAAATTGAATTGAGAGAGAGAGGGGAGGAACAAGAGGGAGAATCTGAGACAGACAGACAGACAGACAGACAGACAGACAGAGAAAGAGAGAGAGAGAGAGAGAGAGAGAGAGAGAGAGAGAGAGAGAGAGAGAGAGAGAGAGAGAGACAGAGAGAGAGAGAGAGAGAGAGAGAGAGAGAGAGAGAGAGAGAGAGAGAGAGAGAGGGGAGGAACAAGAGGGAGAATCTGAGACAGATAGACAGACAGACAGACAGACAGAGAAAGAGAGAGAGAGAGAGAGAGAGAGAGAGAGAGAGAGAGAGAGAGAGAGAGAGAGGAGGAACAAGAGGGAGAATCTGACACAGATAGACAGACAGAGAAAGAGAGAGAGAGAGAGAGAGAGAGAGAGAGAGAGAGAGAGAGAGAGAGAGAGAGAGAGAGAGAGAGAGAGAGAGAGAGAGAGAGAGAGAGAGAGTGTGAGAGAGAGAGAAAGAAAGAGGGAGAGCGAGAGCGAGAGAGAGGAGGAGGAGGAGGAGGAGGAGCAAGAGAGAGAATCTGAGACAGGCAGCTTTTGTTTCTACTGTTGCTATGCTGGCTTTATCAGGGAGAAACCTTTGAATTTCTCATTAGTGGGAGGAAACGTGGTCTGCCTGCACATTGCAGCCTTTTCTACCCAATGTGACACCCTCCCTCCACAGCAATGTGACTAAGGTAGCTCCACATTTCATTAGGAGGCAGTACAGGGCTACTGTCTCCATGATGCACTGATGATCACTTATATAATATAATTATGTTATTTGAACAATCTTCACCCGGGGTGCCACACACACTCACTCATAATCACTTCAATACTGATGAATTCCATTTACCCTGTTCTCACAAATTACATACAGTATATATATGTATATACCATCTCAATCTAATTAATGAATTCACCAGCTTATATAGTATGTAAGTCAGACTTGAGCAAATTGCAATTTACAGAGAAATCTGGAAGAGCCTAACATACTACTACTCTTGACTTGAAAATGCAGTTGCTGAGTGCATGGATTTTTAATATTGTTGAATCAGAAGGGATGATATACTGTCAATGGCACTTCAAATTGTAAAGGATAACATTACATTTTCACCTACATTTCACCACCAGGTTTGAAACACCTGCTTTTCTTATAACATTTCAAATTGTTGATACAACACATGACGGACAAACGATGTGAATCATGTCTCATCTTTTCCCTTTAGTAGGAACTCTGCCTGTACGCATCCAGTTGACGTCATGTTGCTGCTGTAAATGTCAGCGTCTGGGTGACTACCCTAGCACCAGACATGTTCTGGCAGACAGTATCTGTGCTCTAATCACAATCTTAATTATTCCGCTGGAGGCAGCGCATTAACATGTTTTCTTCTTAATTAGAGAGGGACAGAGGAATTAAAAGATGCTGCTTGATGTTCTTAGTGAGAAATAAGGACATAAATAAACAAGAGCAGGGAAAAAGACAGAACTTTTGCATTGTTGCCAAATAACACTTTGATTTTTCTTTGATTTTTCCCTGCCACCTGCATCAGAGATACGTGTCATGGGGTGGCATTAGTTCAAACCTAATTGTACCGAGAACTAACAGAGAAGCTCTGCTAAAGTGAGTTAATCATTCACGTTTTTATCGGTGCAGACTGATGAGACTGACATGCTAATAACAGTCAAACTGCCCAAATTGTGGAATATTGCAGGACTCTGGTTACGTCCAAAATGACACCCTATTCCCTATATAGTGTACTTTTTACATTTAAATTTGTGACTCGTTTCAGGAAACTAGGCATATGTCGCACGTCACTACTTCACAGGAGAGGCATTTGAACGGAAACATGTATTTTCTTTTGTAAAATGCGTTTTTTGACAGAAATGCCTTCTGGAACAGGTGAACTTTCATGTGCCTTAATAACAAACTTATATTCCATCCGTAAACACTAATAAAATTGTAGAATTACGAGCCTAGTTGGTTTAGCCACGGAAAAAGACAGGAACCTTCCCGCTAGCCATGATTGTCTGAGATAATGGATGGGCTGGACATGCCTGGAGATTGGTCTGCCATGTAGCATGCTTCTGTCTATAATGTGAGCTGTTCAGTATGTGTTGATAGTCCTTTCTACCGCGCCGTTTTTGAAAAATATAACATTAGCCATCGAGAACTACAAAAGTTTTGCTACTTTTCTCAACAACATTAATGCCCTGAATTTAGCAGGCACTATCGACAGATCAGTTGGAAAAAGTGATGGGCTTCTTTCTGCACACGCCACGGTCAGTGTGAACCGGAGTTACTTGACACAATGCTGGCCAAACAAGATGTAACTACAAACAAAACTGAGTTAAATGGTTCCAGTCTGCCATGAAGCGTTCATCCATGTATACGGGTAAGAGTCTAGCTACATTTTCAGATATTATACATTTAGTCAGAAAGTCATTTTCATTGCAAGATAAATCATACTGTTCGCTAGCTAGTGAACATTAGCTTGCTGGCTCAGTAGCTAACATTACTTGTATGATCTGTGTAGTAATATTATTTGAATCAAAAACTCATTTGCATTGCTAGTTATAGCCTAATGTTAGCTAGCTAACATTGAACCTAGTTGGTTAGCTTTAGCTACCTGCAGATTTATACTACAGCTATGACAATGTTTGTATTGGTAGTAGTATGAGTTGGGATTATGCCTGTTAATTGTTTAGCTAGCTAACTAGCTACATGTCTAGGCCAATACTTTTACCCCTTTTAGTCTTTAAATCTTTGTTTGTTGACTAAACTACTCACTCTGTTTAGCACATGGCCTCACATGTGAATCCTTAAAGAGATGGGTGGGGCTAAGGCTTAAGAGGGTGTAGTGTCGAGTTAAAATGTCGCTAGTTATTGCTGTAACAAAGGAGTCCGCTCATACTGAACTTTGATCATAAGGTTTATTCATATCACAAGATTTCAGCATAAGTTTACGGATGTCATGACCACCCGGAGAGCAGTGGTTCCCAAATTGCAATGTCTGCTCTGTTCTTCTTCGTTTAAACCCAGTATATATAATCTTCCCCAAAATATGGGTGGCTCCCTCTACTGTCCAATCCCCTGTCTTGTATGGGGCGTCACTCTAAAAACCATTCCCTTTGACACTAAATAAACATCCTCTCAGATTCCACTTAAAACCTTAACTAAGTCATAATCTTAATACACTACATTCCCCCCTTTGAGACTAACTAAAAGTCTCGAAAACAAACAGAATAGGATTATGACAAGTAACAATTTATCTTATTGAGTATCTTTAACAATAAACCAAAAACACTTTTCTCTGGAGTGTAAATACCTTTCTATGAAATATGAACAAATCTTTATGAAGTGTGAATACATTACTATGAAATATGAATAAATCTTTATGGAGTGTGAGAGCGAAAAACCTGTCTGGCAGCCTTCTTTCCAAATATCCATCCATCAATCAAGACAGTAAAATTCTCTCACGGCCCCTCTGCCCCAGGCAATCACCTAGGTACTCCAGATCAATTCATAAATCTTTATCAATGCATTTGAAACTATGATGCAATTAAATACACATGTAAGCCCCTGCAAACAAAATACTATCCAAAAAATGTCCACTCTAAGGCTGGTCGACCCATCGGACCCTACGGTGGATTATCTCTATCCCTGTCTAGACTCCATGTCCCTAAGCATTCACGAAATAAAACAAAAACATCTAAGATCCCCACATGTATTCAATAACATCAAATATCATTCTACAAAAATTAATACCTAAGAATATGACACAAATGTTGTATTACACATGCAAATATGTCTATATTTCATTGCAGACACTGGAATGTAGTCCACTACACTTACATTTACATTTACATTTTAGTCATTTAGCAGACACTCTTATCCAGAGCGACTTACAGGAGCAATTAGGGTTAAGTGCCTTGCTCAAGGGCACATTTACGTCATTTAGCAGACGCTCTTATCCAGCGACTTACAAATTGGTGCATTCACCCTATAGCCAGTGGGATAACCACTTTCCAATTTTTTTTTTTTTTTTTTTGGGGGGTAGAAGGATTACTTTATCCTATCCCAGGTATTCCTTAAAGAGGTGGGGTTTCAAATGTCTCCGGAAGGTTTTTTTTTTGGGGGGTAGGAGGATTACTTTATCCTATCCCAGGTATTCCTTAAAGAGGTGGGGTTTCAAATGTCTCCGGAAGGTGGTGAGTGACTCCGCTGTCCTGGCGTCGTGAGGGAGCTTGTTCCACCATTGGGGTGCCAGAGCAGCGAACAGTTTTGACTGGGCTGAGCGGGAACTATGCTTCTGCAGAGGAAGGGAGCCAGCAGGCCAGAGGTGGATGAACGCAATGCCCTCGTTTGGGTGTAGGGACTGATCAGAGCCTGAAGGTACGGAGGTGCCGTTCCCCTCACTGCTCCATAGGCAAGCACCATGGTCTTGTAACGGATGCAAGCTTCAACTGGAAGCCAGTGGAGTGTGCGGAGGAGGGGGGTGACGTGAGAGAACTTGGGAAGGTTGAACACCAGACGGGCTGCGGTATTCTGGATGAGTTGTAGGGGTTTAATGGCACAGGCAGGGAGGCCAGCCAACAGCGAGTTGCAGTAATCCAGACAGGAGATGACAAGTGCCTGGATTAGGACCTGTGCCGCTTCCTGTGTAAGGCAGGGTCGTACTCTCCGAATGTTGTAGAGCATGAACCTGCAGGATCGGGTCACCGCCTTGATGTTAGTGGAGAACGACAGGGTGTTGTCCAGGGTCATGCCAAGGCTCTTCGCACTCTGGGAGGAGGACACAACGGAGTTGTCAACCGTGATGGCGAGATCATGGAACGGGCAGTCCTTCCCCGGGAGGAAGAGCAGCTCCGTCTTGCCAGGGTTCAGCTTGAGGTGGTGATCCGTCATCCATACTGATATGTCTGCCAGACATGCAGAGATGCGATTCGCCACCTGGTATCAGAAGGGGGAAAGGAGAAGATTAGTTGTGTATCGTCAGCGTAGCAATGATAGGAGAGGCCATGTGAGGATATGACAGAGCCGAGTGACTTGGTGTATAGGGAGAATAGGAGAGGGCCTAGAACTGAGCCCTGGGGGACACCAGTGGTGAGAGCACGTGGTGCGGAGACAGCTTCTCGCCACGCCACTTGGTAGGAGCGACCGGTCAGGTAGGACGCAATCCAGGAGTGAGCCGCGCCGGAGATGCCCAGCTCGGAGAGGGTGGAGAGGAGGATCTGATGGTTCACAGTATCAAAGGCAGCAGACAGGTCTAGAAGGACAAGAGCAGAGGAGAGAGAGTTAGCTTTAGCAGTGCGGAGAGCCTCCGTGACACAGAGAAGAGCAGTCTCAGTTGAATGACCAGTCCTGAAACCTGACTGGTTTGGATCAAGAAGGTCATTCTGAGAGAGATAGCAAGAGAGTTGGCTAAAGACGGCACGCTCAATAGTTTTGGAAAGAAAAGAAAGAAGGGATCCTGGTCTGTAGTTGTTGACATCAGTGGGATCGAGTGTTGGTTTTTTGAGAAGGGGTGCAACTCTCGCTCTCTTGAAGACGGAAGGGACATAGCCAGCGGTCAAGGATGAGTTGATCAGCGAGGTGAGGTAGGGGAGAAGGTCACCGGAGATGGTCTGGAGAAGAGAGGAGGGGATGGGGTCAAGCGGGCAGGTTGTTGGGCGGCCTGCAGTCACAAGTCGCAGGATTTTATCTGGAGAGAGAGGGGAGAAAGAAGTCAAAGCATAGGGTAGGGCAGTGTGAGTAGGACCAGCAGTGTCATTAGACTTAACAAACGAGGATCGGATGTCGTCAACCTTCTTTTCAAAGTGGTTGATGAAGTCATCCACAGAGAGAGAGGGGGGGGGAGGATTCAGCAGGGAGGAGAATGTGGCAAAGAGCTTCCTAGGGTTAGAGGCAGATGCTTGGAATTTAGAGTGGTAGAAAGTGGCCTTAGCAGCAGAAACAGATGAAGAAAATGTAGAGAGGAGGGAGGAAAAGATGCCAGGTCGGCAGGGAGTTTAGTTTTCTTCCATTTCCGCTCCGCTGCCCGGAGCTCTGTTCTGTGAGCTCGCAATGAGTCATCAAGCCACGGAGCTGGAGGGGAGGACCGAGCCGGCCGGGAGGATAGGGGACACAGAGAGTCAAAGGATGCAGAAAGGGAGGAGAGGAGGGTTGAGGAGGCAGAATCAGGAGATTGGAGGAGAAGGATTGAGCAGAGGGAAGAGATGATAGGATGGAAGAGGAGAGAGTAGTGGGAGAGAGAGAGCGAAGGTTGCGGCGGCGCATTACCATCTGTGTAGGGGCAGAGTGAGTAGTGTTGGAGGAGAGCGGAGAGAGAAAAGGAAACAAAGTAGTGGTCGGAGACATGGAGGGGAGTTGCAGTGAGATTAGTAGAAGAGCAGCATCTAGTAAAGATGAGGTCAAGCGTATTGCCTGCCTTGTGAGTAGGGGGGACGGTGAGAGGGTGAGGTCAAAAGAGGAGAGGAGTGGAAAGAAGGAGGCAGAGAGAAATGAGTCAAATGTGTAGACGTAGGGAGGTTGAAATCCCCCAAAACTGTGAGGGGTGAGCCATCCTCAGGAAAGGAACTTATCAAGGCGTCAAGCTCATTGATGAACTCTCCAAGGGAACCTGGAGGGCGATAGATGACAAGGATATTAAGCTTAAATGGGCTAGTGACTGTGACAGCATGGAATTCAAATGAGGAGATAGACAGATGGGTTAGGGGAAAAATTGAGAATGTCCACTTGGGAGAGATGAGGATTCCTGTGCCACCACCCCTCTGACCAGATGCTCTCGGGGTATGCGAGAACACATGGTCAGACGAGGAGAGAGCAGTAGGAGTAGCAGTGTTTTCAGTGGTAATCCATGTTTCCGTCAGCGCCAGGAAGTCGAGGGACTGGAGGTTAGCATAGGCTGGGATGAAGTCAGCTTTGTTGGCAGCAGAACGGCAGTTCCAGAGGCTGCCTGAGACCTGGAACTCCAGGTGTGGGGTGCGTGCAGGGACCACCAGGTTAGAGAGGCAGCAGCCACGCGGTGTGAGGCGTTTGTGTAGCCTGTGCGGAGAGGAGAGAACAGGGATAGGCAGAGGCATAGTTGACAGGCTGTAGCAAATGGCTACAATAATGCAGAGGAGATCGGAATGAAATGAACTAAACATCTGGGAAAGGAGAGAGTAGGGCCTCCCTCACCAAAACTTCCACCTCAGAAACTATAATTGTTTCACTGAACCACCCGAACAAAAACTCTCCCAACTTCCACTTTTAGAAATTAGAATTGTTGTGAACTACAGCGGTTCAATGTTTCAAGGAATAGACTCAACTTACTTTATTCAGCTAGCTAACTATGACACCATAGCTAACTAGCATGCTAGCATCCAATAACACACAGTTTAGCACCAATACTTGGTTACAACAAACTACCAATAGTGTGTTAACACACTAAACAGATAATTCGTGTCCGTGTCTAGTTCCTTTCATAATGCAGCAATAATTAAACGTTGGCTAGCTAGCACAAGTATATTGTATTTAGCTGCTACAGTACAGTTAGCTGGTCGTGTTGGCTAGCTAGCAATGGCTACTGTGTTGACTTTGTTTGAAAAACGGCTAGCTAGCTAGCTCGTGCTACACCGGCACCGCCGAAAACAATGCTAACCTACAATAACTACCCACAACAGCCCACGATGCCTAACTATGACGCCATAGCTAACTAGCATGCTAGCATCCAATAACACACAGTTTAGCACCAATACTTGGTTACAACAAACTACCAATAGTGTGTTAACACACTAAACAGATAATTCGTGTCCGTGTCTAGTTCCTTTCATAACGCAGCAAAAATTAAACGTTGGCTAGCTAGCACAAATATATTGTATTTAGCTGCTACAGTACAGTTAGCTGGTCGTGTTGGCTAGCTAGCAATGGCTACTGTGTTGACTTTGTTTGAAAAACGGCTAGCTAGCTAGCTTCGTGCTGCGGGCCTACCTACAATACCTAACTACAATCTAAATACATAATTAAGCCTTACTCGACAAAGCCCAAGCTATGTATAAAGCCAAACTTACCCGACGCCAGCTGACATTTGTCTTCTGCGATCAGTAGGTGTAATTAAGTACAGTAGCTACTAACTACCTAACGTTGATGGCTCAGATAATGAGGTTAGAAAAATGGCTGAATGGTAGGTAGCTAGCTGGCTTAATTACAGGTACTCTTAAGCGTGAAATAACATTGGAAACAACTCTCCACCGTTGCTAAACGTTACCAGTAGCTACCCGCTAGCTAGCTAGCCTCGTGCTTCGCCGGGCTCCGCCGTAAACAATACTTACCTACAATAATTACCTACAGAAACCTACAATAACTACCTAAATAACTACCTAAATAAACTACCTACAATACCTAACTACAACTACCTACCTACAATCTAAATACATGGTTTAAGCTTTACTCAACACCATAGAAGAAGCCAAGCTTACCTCCTGCTAGAGAAAACACAACCTCTCCCGACAACACAGCCACCAGGGGGGCTCCCCAGCAGTGTCGACTTCCAATGCATCTTCGATGATGGAATCGGAACCTTTCCACACCTTCCTTGTTCCATTTCCTTACTCGACAAAGCCCAAGCTATGTATAAAGCCAAACTTACCCGACACCAGCTGACATTTGTCTTCTGCGATCAGTAGGTGTAATTAAGTACAGTAGCTACTAACTACCTAACGTTGATGGCTCAGATAATGAGGTTAGAAAAATGGCTGAATGGTAGGTAGCTAGCTGGCTTAATTACAGGTACTCTTAAGCGTGAAATAACATTGGAAACAACTCTCCACCGTTGCTAAACGTTACCAGTAGCTACCCGCTAGCTAGCTAGCCTCGTGCTTCGCCGGGCTCCGCCGTAAACAATACTTACCTACAATAATTACCTACAGAAACCTACAATAACTACCTAAATAACTACCTAAATAAACTACCTACAATACCTAACTACAACTACCTACCTACAATCTAAATACATGGTTTAAGCTTTACTCAACACCATAGAAGAAGCCAAGCTTACCTCCTGCTAGAGAAAACACAACCTCTCCCGACAACACAGCCACCAGGGGGGCTCCCCAGCAGTGTCGACTTCCAATGCATCTTCGATGATGGAATCGGAACCTTTCCACACCTTCCTTGTTCCATTTCCTCCAGTCCCTTCATATTGTCCTTTCATATTGTCCTTGTTTGAGTATTTCAATCCCTACATATTCCCCCAAATGCTTCTGGAAGAAAAGAAAAGACCAAACAGTATCTTTTGCAAAACAACACTTTCAAATTAAACATCAATATCAACTAAGATTATAAAAATGATATATAAATGATATATGAATCACATTATCCTATTTCCCCCCTTTGATTCATAACATCATACTAAAATCACACTAATATTGAAAAACATTTAAAAATGATCAAATAATCAAAAATTATATTTATCCATCAATACTCCATCCAGTCCCACTTGTCCCTCTTCATCCAGATCAGGAACAGTCAACAACGGCATCTGAGAGTTGTCTCCAGGCATCACAACTCCAACCCATCTCAATATCATAGCTTTCGCAAAGGTCAGTAACAAATTACAAAAGCAAAACATCACACCCAGTGCCATCAAAGCTGCTATTAAATCTGAACCATCACTGCTCCCACTGGGCCTAACTGATCTTGCAACCAAGACTTCACTGACCATCCAGCTCCTTCAGATCTACCAAATGCATCCCTTATATTCTTCAATGCATCTATAACACTAGTGATATTATCTGAACTATCTGGAATCAAAGTATAGGTAATATTATCAATATGATCTTCCCAAATTTTACACCATACCATGGAAAAATCCCCACTTCTCTCTTAGACTTATCCTCCAATGATAGGCTTCCCAGACTATTAAATTCCTCTAAAATTGATGCTGGAGCTATCTGCTCCCTTATAATCAAATGCGATATATTGATGGCTTTAATAACTATCAATGTTGAAAGAGTTAAATTGCTTCTCACTGTTGTTATAATAGACTGAAGTGTTGATGTCCTTGTTGTTACTTCATCCATTCTCCCTAAGACTTTTAACTCCTTACTTGTATTTCCATCTATCACCACTAGTTCTCTCTCTCTTCCTACTAACATTGAAACTTAGCTTACTGTCCTAGAGTTCCTTCAACCCTAGTTTTCCTAACTTTTTTAATCTAATCTTTTCTCCTAACTTTTAAAAAACCTCTTCCCCTGATTTATTCACAAAAGCCTTTACCACCAATTTTTAGAATATGTGATTGGGAAGTCCCCACCTGCTTCTGACTTCTTTACACACAGACTTGGCAAACGATCGAACATATTTTAGCCTAGTTTGAAATCTCTTTCCCCTCTTGGTGTAGGAATGTAACCAAGAATAACAGTCACCCCTTTTAACTTTATTTTTCAGACAGATTGTCTAATAGGCAGTCTAATAAATTATCATAGGAAGAAGGACATTATCTTTTCAAGCAAATATGATTCCCAAAAACCCTACTCTTTTAAAATCTTCTACCAGACAGCCGTCTAGTGTACATCTTATTGTACAGTTCAATTTACACAATGCATCTCTTCCCAACAATGCAATATGTATATGTTCTAATACCAGTATGTGTATTTTAATTTCTCTTTGATTTTTTATAGCAGAGCTCAATTGGTTCCTTAAGAGTAATCAACTGTTTTACCTTCTCAAATCCCTATCCTAATTAGTTAATTTTACATAGTGAGATGTTTAACCTCTTTAGGCTCAACACAGATAAAAGCTTTTCCACTATTCACCTCTCCTAGTCCTTTTTATTTTCACTTCAATTGTTGGATATTTTCTTCCTAATCAGTGCTATCAGCTGACACCCCCCTTCGGATCTTCTAGGCACTCTAGAATCCTTGCTCCTTTAAGGTTTCACCTGGAGAACAGGTGATCTTCACTTGCTCCTTTATCTTCCTCAGAAATTTCCTCTGTTGTTTCCTCCTGGCGCATTGCACTCACAGGTAAAGTAACCAACCTGTCCACAATTATAACACTCTTCTGAAAGTTGCTGGAAGTGTGGCTGAAATCTTCCTCCTCCTTCTAAGCCTTCTCGTCCTCTTCCTCTCCAATTCTGTGTCTGTCCAGAAACTGGCTGTGGATATGAAACAACTGGAACCGCTATTGGTGGCTGATACAATTGCGATTGGAACTGGTCCTGTTGAAGCTGTGGCAGTGATTGTTGATTTGGTTCACTCTGATTCTTCATAACCAAAGCTTGCTTCTTCTCCTTCTTATTCTCCCCCAGCTGTATTTGATTGAGTTTTCTGAGAGTTTCTTGGTCCTGTTCTTTCTTCTGGAGTTTGGATTCATTTTTATGGTAGTTTCTGCTTGTCCTCTCTCTATTATTCGTTCATCTTCATCTCTGATGCAATAATCACCCTCCTGAACGATCACCGGAAGCTGAGGATAAACGTCCCTAAGCTCTACTTCCTTCTCATAAGGTGGGGGTCTTTTTGCTAAATCCGTATGTGAGAAAGGTGTACTAACTTCTGCCATTAGTTTTTCTGTCGCCTTCTCTTCCTTTAGCATTTTCTCTATACCTTTGTTTATCTTATCGCTGGCATCTTTCATCAGTTTTTGTCCTTCATTCTCAAACAGCTTAAGAACACCCAGCTCTCTTTGTCTCTTTTCTTTACGTTGATCCCATTTTTTCCCTTTCTTTTGATCTGCTTTATGAATTGACAGAAGCAGTTTCATTATGTTGATTACGTCAGGGTTAAGAGTCCCTTCCACTGGCCATGTTTTTTTTTTTTTTATTTATTTATTTTTTTCCACCTTTATTTAACCAGGTAAACCAGTTGAGAACAAGTTCTCATTTACAACTGCGACCTGGCCAAGATAAAGCAAAGCAGTGCGATAAAAACAACAATACAGAGTTACATATGGGGCAAAACAAACAAAGTCAAAAAATACAACAGAAATACATATAATATACAGTGTGTGCAAATTTAGCAAGTTATGGAGGTAAGGCAATAAAATAGGCTATAGTGCAAAAAAAATTACAATTAGTATTAACACTGGACTGATAGATGTGCAAGAGATGATGTGCAAATAGAGATACTGGGGTACAAATGAGCAAAATAAATAACAATATAGGAATGAGGTAGTTGGGCGGGCTAATTTCAGATGGGCTGTGTACAGGTGCAGTGATCGGTAAGGTGCTCTGACAACTGATGCTTAAAGTTAGTGAGGGGGAGATAAGTGTCTCCAGCTTCAGAGATTTTTGCAATTTGTTCCAGTCATTTGCAGCAGAGAACTGGAAGGAATTGCGGCCAAAGGAGGTGTTGGCTTTGGGGATGACCAGTGAGATATACCCGCTGGAGCGCAGACTACGGGTGGGTGTTGCTATGGTGACCAATGAGCTAAGATAAGGCGGGGATTTGCCTAGCAGTGATTTATAGATGGCCTGGAGCCAGTGGGTTTGGCGACGAATATTTAGTGAGGACCAGCCAACAAGAGCGTACAGGTCACAGTGGTGGGTAGTATATGGGGCTTTGGAGACAAAACGGATGGCACTGTGATAGACTACATCCAATTTGCTGAGTAGAGTGTTGGAGGCAATTTTGTAAATGACATCGCCGAAGTCAAGGATCGGTAGGATAGTCAGTTTTACGAGGGCATGTTTGGCAGCATGAGTGAAGGAGGCTTTGTTGCGAAATAGGAAACCGATTCTAGACTTAACTTTGGATTGGAGATTCTTAATGTGAGTCTGGAAGGAGAGTTTACAGTCTAACCAGACACCTATATATTTGTAGTTGTCCACATACTCTAGGTCAGACCCTTCGAGAGTAGTGATTCTAGTCGGGTGGGCGGGTGCAAGCAGCGTTCGGTTGAAGAGCATGCATTTAGTTTTACTAGTGTTTAAAAGCAGTTGGAGGCTACTGAAGGAGTGTTGTATGGAATTGAAGCTCGTTTGGAGGTTTGTTAACACAGTGTCCAATGAAGGGCCAGATGTATACAAAATGGTGTCGTCTGCGTAGAGGTGGATCTGAGAGTCACCAGCAGCAAGAGCGACGTCATTGATATACACAGAGAAAAGAGTCGGCCCAAGAATTGAACCCTGTGGCACCCCCATAGAGACTGTCATGGGTCCAGACAACAAGCCCTCCGATTTGACACATTGAACTCTATCTGAGAAGTAGTTGGTGAACCAGGCGAGGCAGTCATTTGAGAAACCAAGGCTATTTAGTCTGCCAATAAGAATGCGGTGGTTGACAGAGTCGAAAGCCTTGGCCAGGTCAATGAAAACGGCTGCACAGTACTGTCTATTATCGATCGCGGTTATAATATCGTTTAGGACCTTGAGCGTGGCTGAAGTGCACCCATGACCAGCTCGGAAACCGGATTGCATAGCGGAGAAGGTACGGTGGGGTTCGAAATGGTCGGTGATCTGTTTGTTGACTTGGCTTTCAAAAACTTTTGAAAGGCAGGGCAGGATGGATATGGGTCTGTAACAGTTTGAATCTAGAGTGTCACCCCCTTTGAAAAGGGGGATGACCGCGGCAGCTTTCCAATCTCTGGGGATATCAGACGTTACGAAAGAGAGGTTGAACAGGCTAGTAATAGGGGTTGCGACAATTTCAGCGGCTAATTTTAGAAAGAAAGGATCCAGATTGTCTAGCCCAGCTGATTTGTAGGGGTCCAGATTTTGCAGCTCTTTTAGAACATCAGCTGTCTGGATTTGTGTGAAGGAGAAGCGGGGGGGGCATGGGCAAGTTGCAGCGGAGGGTGCAGAGCTGGTGGCCGGGGTAGAGGTAGCCAGGTGGAAAGCGTGGCCAGCCGTAGCAAAATGCTTGTTGAAATTCTCGATTATTGTAGATTTATCGGTGGTGATAGTGTTTCCTAGCCTCAGTGCAGTGGGCAGCTGGGAGGAAGTGCTCTTATTTTCCATGGACTTTACAGTGTCCCAAAACTTTTTGGAGTTAGTGCTACAGGATGCAAATTTCTGTTTGAAAAAGTTAGCCTTTGCTTTCCTAACTGCTTGTGTATATTGGTTCCTAACTTCCCTGAAAAGTTGCATATCGCGGGGGCTATTTGATGCTAATGCAGTACGCCACAGGATGTTTTTGTGCTGGTCAAGGGCAGTCAAGTCTGAGGAGAACCAGGGGCTATATCGGTTCTTAGTTCTGTATTTTTTGAATGGGGCATGTCTATTTAAGATTGAGAGAAAATTACTTTTAAAGAACAACCAGGCATCCTCTACTGACGGAATGAGATCTATATCCATCCAGGATACCTGGGCCAGGTCAATTAGGAAGGCCTGCTCGCTGAAGTGTTTTTGGGAGCGTTTGACAGTGATGAGGGTGGTCGTTTGACCGCGGACCCGTTACGGACGCAGGCAATAAGGCAGTGATCGCTGAGATCCTGGTTGAAGACAGCGGAGGTGTATTTAGAGGGTAAGTTAGTCAGGATGATATCTATGAGGGTACCCATGTTTACGGATTTAGGGTTGTACCTGGTAGGTTCGTTGATAATTTGTGTGAGATTGAGGGCATCTAGTTTAGATTGTAGGATGGCCGGGGTGTTAAGCATATCCCAATTTAGGTCACCAAGCAGTACGAACTCTGAGGATAGATGGGGGCAATCAATTCACATATGGTGTCCAGGGCACAGCTGGGGGGCTGAGGGGGTCTGTAGCAAGCGGCAACAGTGAGAGATTTATTTCTGGAAAGGTGGATTTTTAGAAGTAGAAGCTCAAACTGTTTGGGCACAGACCTGGATAGTATGATAGAGCTCTGCAGGCTATCTCTACAGTAAATTGCAACTCCACCCCCTTTGGCAGTTCTATCTAGACGGAAAATGTTATAGTTGGGGATGGAAATTTCAGAATTTTTGGTGGCCTTCCTAAGCCAGGATTCAGACACTGCTAGAACATCAAGGTTGGCGGAGTGTGCTAACGCAGTGAATAACTCAAACTTAGGAAGGAGGCTTCTGATATTTATGTGCAGAAAACCAAGACTTTTACGGTTACAGAAGTCAACAAATGATAGCTCCTGGGGAGTCGGAGTGATACTGGGGGCTGCAGGGGTTAGCCTCTACATCACCAGAGGAACAGAGGAGGACTAGAATAAGGATACGACTAAAGGCTTTAAGAACTGGTCTTCTAGTGCGTTGGGTACATAGAATAAAGGGGGCAGTTCTCCGGGCGTTGTAGAAAAGATTCAGGGCATTATGTACAGAAAAGGATATGGAAGGATATGAGTACAGTTCAGGTAACCCTAAGCGTTGGGTAACAATGAAAGAGATAGCGTCATTGGAGGCATCGATTGAGCCGGTCTCGGCGTGTATAGGGGGTGGAACAAAGGGACTATATAAGGCCGTTTGAGAGGGACTAGGGATTCTACATTGAAATGGTATAATAAGAACTAACCCAAACAGCAATAGGCAAGGCATAATTGACATGGGAGAGAGGCATAAAGCAGTCACAGGTGTTATTAGAGAGAGCTAAGACACAACTGGAAATAGCGATAACGTTTGGGCTAAGACTAAACAGAATAAACAGGACAGGGTACCGTGTAAAGGAACAGTCCAGCAGGCATCAGCTGTGCAGCTGAGTGATCATAAGGTCCAGTGAACAGAAATATGTGAGTCCGAGAGCAGTTCAAATTGGTGCTTAAGACAGCTAGCAGGGAGCACAGTTGTAGTTAGCGTGTGCTAGCTGGTCGGGGCTGGCAGATGTGCTAGCGGGCCGGGGCTGGCAGACGTTTGGGCTAAGACTAAACAGAATAAACAGGGCAGGGTACCGTGTAAAGGAACAGTCCAGCAGGCATCAGCTGTGCAGCTGAGTGATCATAAGGTCCAGTGAACAGAAATATGTGAGTCCGAGAGCAGTTCAAATTGGTGCTTAAGACAGCTAGCAGGGAGCACAGTTGTAGTTAGCGTGTGCTAGCTGGTCGGGGCTGGCAGATGTGCTAGCGGGCCGGGGCTGGCAGACGTTTGGGCTAAGACTAAACAGAATAAACAGGGCAGGGTACCGTGTAAAGGAACAGTCCAGCAGGCATCAGCTGTGCAGCTGAGTGATCATAAGGTCCAGTGAACAGCAATATGTGAGTCCGAGAGCAGTTCAAATTGGTGCTTCAGCACAGCTAGCAGGGAGCCCAGTTGTAGTTAGCGTGTGCTAGCTGGTCGGGGCTGGCAGATGTGCTAGCGGGCCGGGGCTGGCAGATGGATCTTCGTGGTCGTCGCAACGGGAAGCCTGATGAAACCACATCAGACTATTTCGTCGGCAAACCAGTCGTGTTGGATCGGCGGGGCTCAGTGTCAACACTAGGAGGTCCCGTCCGGTTGACAGAGAGGTAGATAGCCGGGAGATGGGCCTGGGGCTAGCTCGAGGCTAACTGGTGCTTGCTATAGGGGAATGGTAATCAGCCAACACAGGTTGCAGCTAGCTAGCTGGTTGTGATGATCCGGCGCTAGGGTCCAGTGATTCCGGCAGAAAGTCCAATAAGCTCTGGGTCGATAGCACGCTGTGCAGACTGGCCGACGAATTGTCCAGGCTAGAGCTGGAGCTGGCTGGTGGATAGTGTAGGCCACGGACAGTGGTGAAGACTAACCGTGACTAGTATCAGGTAGCCGGTAGCCATTCAGATTGCGGCTACACTCGATTCAGCTTACGGTTCTTGATGAAAGTTATAAAGAAATAATAGAGTCCTTTCCACGTTGGGTGAGGCGGGTTGCAGGAAAGTATATTTAGTTAAAGAATGAAAGTAAAAATTTAGAAATATTTACAAAACAGACAAAAAACAAGAAACTGGATATTTACACAGGACGTTGAAATAAAAGCGACCGCACCGCTACGCCATCTTGGATTAAAGTGTCAGGCCAACATTTGTTCCATTTGCCAGATAACTTTGCAATATCATTAACTAGAGGATTACTATTTTGTACTATATCAACATGTGTAATTACCTTCATAGTCCTGATATCCTTTTTCCCCATTGTAACAACTCTTTTATATTCCTTTATTGTGCATTATTTTATTTTAGACTATATAGCCTATGGCTTCCTCCCTTTAATTTTTTTTTTTTTCCTAAATAATAAAAATTAATCAATAAAAAATATGAATATTCAAAAATAATATGAAGAGACTTGCTTGGGCCAAGAAACACGAGCAATGAATATTAGACCAGTGGAAATTTGTCCTTTGGTCTGGAGTCCAAATTGGAGATTTTTGGTTCCAACCGCCTTGGCTTTGTGAGACGCGGTGTGGGTGAACTGATGATCTCTGCATGTGTATTTCCCACCGTAAAGCATGGTGGAGGAGGTGTTATGGTGTGGGGGTGCTTTGCTGGTGACATTGTCTGTGATTTATTTAGAATTCAAGGCACACTTAACCAGCATGGCTACCACAGCATTCTGTGGTGATACGCCAGCCCATCTGGTTTGGGCTTAGTGTGACTATCATTTGTTTTTCAACAGGACAATGACCCAACACACCTCCAGGCTGTGTAAGGGCTATTTTACCAAGAAGGAAAGTGATGGAGTGGTGCATCAGATGACCTGGCCTCTACAATCCCCCGACCTCAACCCAATTGAGATGGTTTGGGATGAGTCGAACCACAGAGTAAAGGAAAAGCAGCCAACAAGTGCTCAGCATATGTGGGAACTCCTTCAAGACTGTTGGAAAAGCATTCCAGGTGAAGCTGGTTGAGAGAATGCCAAGAGTGTGCAAAGCTGTCATCAAGGCGAAGGGTGGCTATTTGAAGAATCTCAAATATACTTGAACTCTGTGAAGCAATTATTTGGGCTGCAATTTCTGAGGCTGGTAACTCTAATGAACTTATCCTCTGCAGCAGAGGTAACTCTGGGTCTTCCTTTCCTGTGGTGGTCCTCATGAGAGCCAGTTTCATCATAGCGCTTCATGGTTTTTGCGACTGCACTTGAAGAAACTTTCAAAGTTTTTGAAATGTTCCGTATTGACTGACCTTCATGTCTGAAAGTAATGATAGACTGTTGTTTCTCTTTGCTTATTTGAGCTGTTCTTGCCATAATATGTACTTAGTTTTTTACCAAATAGGGCTATCTTCTGTATACCCCACTACCTTGTCACAACACAACTGATTGGCTCAAACGCATTAAGAAGGAAAGAAATTCCACAAATTAACTTTAACAAGGCACACCTGTTAATTGAAATGCGTTCCAGGTGACTATCTCATGAAGCTGGTTGAGAGAATGCCAAGAGTGTGCAAAGCTGTCATCAAGACAAAGGGTGGCTATTTGATGAATCTCAAATATAAAATATATTTTGATTTGTTTAACACTTTTTTGGTTACTACATGATTCTATATGTGTTATTTCATAGTTTTCATGTCTTCACTATTATTCTACAATGTAGAAAATAGTGAAAAATAAAGAAAAACCCTCGAATGAGTAGGTGTGTCCAAACTTTTGACTGGTACTGTATATTCTACTGAGCCATTTACTTTATGTTCATATTCTTATGTGGGTCCATCCTCCAGAAGATGAGAAATCTCAATCTGCCTTAGATGAAAATATTAGGTGTCCTTGTTGTGAGTGAGTCACCCTGCAACAATATCTTCTCTATGTTATCTGGGCTCAGCAAACTTTCTATATGTAATCTGAAATGCTCGGTACTGTAATCCAGGAACATGGGCTGTGGGTGAAGAGCAGCACAGGAGAGTGTGCTCGTCATCAGTTCTCATGCCGTTCCTTTGTGGCCCTGCCAAACATGCCCACATACGGGTGTCATGAGTCATGTCGTTCTTCTTCCCTCCTCAAGCAACCCATCTACATTTTTAAAAAGGGATATTGGCAAGTTTCAACTGACGGGGAGGGCAGATAAGGCGTCAGTCCCAGTGTGGCCACCCAGGTGACACTGAGACTCTTTGAGCTGTCTGACAGGAGAGATAACTACTCTCAGGCAACAGTAGTGCTTCCTTGATCTCCAGTTTTAATGCAGGCTTCACTGGAAAACATAAAGAAACACGAGCCAACAACATCCAAGCTGCCAGTAACCTCTCCTGACATAGCCTTAGTCAGATGCAAGTGATTTTGCTTCGTTTACGGCCTTCAGATGAATTGATGAGACAGGATAATATAATAAAAAAAGGACACAAGCTATGATTAGTCAAACCTTTAATAGAAAATCTCCAAACATACACTATTTGTCTGCAATCCCACACTGGGTGCAGGTGTATTTATGCAATCTAAGTCACCAGGAGTTCACTGCCATACTACAGCGGAATGTACAGCGGAATGCTCAATTATGAGTGCTCTGCTGAACGCTGCTAACTATGCTTCCTGGGCCCCAGAAATGGAACACACATGGGTCTCTCCTCATCTGGGAATTGCCTCTGCCGTAGGACCAAAAAGCACTCTTCCAGCAGATCTCCACATCCCCATTCCCCGCTCTTTCTCTCCAGCTCTCCCCTGGGCCACCCCACACTGTTATTATGCATTCATCACGTCTTTCCCAGAGACCAAGCAAAAAAAAAAAAAAAAAAATATTGGGGTGTGAAAACGTTGGATTATCAAATCAAATCAAATGTATGATGTATGTATTATGATTATGATGTATTTGTGAATATAAAAGGACAGGGAGAAGTTATTTGCATAAGGACGAGGGTCTCGGAGGGTTCTCACACCTCACTGATTGAACCACTACATTATTTAGTGTGCCTATTTTACATGTTTTATCAAAACCAAATTGACAAAGTTTTGTTGCGTTACATCCCTCAGGACTCTCTCCCATGACCTCCAACTGCAGGCAGACAGAATAACTTTCATACCAATGCTCATTTAGCCTCTTTAAAAAAAAGAAATTCTGCCATGATATTAATAGCTACAATAACAACTGCAATTGAACATATGTGACTCGTTTCAGGAAACTAGCCATATGTCGCGCGTCACTACTTCACAGGAGAGGCATTTGAACATAAACAGCATTTGGCAGAAATGCCTTGTGAAACATGTGAACTTCCATGTGCCTTAATAACAAACTTGTATGCCGTCTGTAAATACGAATCAAATTGTTGAATTATGAGCCTAGTTCGTTTAGCCACGGAAAAAGACAGGAACCTTCTCGCTCGCCATGATTGGCTGAGATAATGGATGGGCTGGACATGCCGAGAGATGAGTTCGGATTGGTTTGCTGTGTAGCATGCTTTCTAAATTATCTATAACATGAGCTGGTCAGTATGTGTAGGTAATCCTTTCTAACACAGCTTTTTTTTTTATATCATGTAGTAGAACTGCAAAAGTGTTGCTCTCCACTGCCTGGTGGAATTAGAGTATGATAGCTAAGGAGATGGAGAAAATCTGGCGTTTGATTGCAAATATGCAGAGGGAGTGGAAAAGAGAACACACATCTTCAAACTAAGGGCAACCATGGTATCCGTGACAGCGAGAGAGAAGCGTTCATCCATGCATACAGGTAAGAGTCTAGCTAGCTACATTTAGTCAGAAAGTTGTTTTTATTGCAAGTTAAAGTGTACTGTTAGCTAGCTAGCTAACATTAGCTGGCTGGCTCGCTATCTAACGTTATGTGTATTATCTGTGTAGTAATATTATTCGTATCTCAGAGCCATTTGCATTGCTAGTTATAGCCTAAAGTTAGCTAGCTAGCTAACATTGAACCTGGTTGGTTAGATACCTGCAGATTCATGCAGGGTAGTAAGGTTATGGGTTGGGATTATGGTACATCGTTCAGCTAGCTAGCTAGCTAACTAACTACATGTCTAAACAAAAGACTCCACTATGCAAGTAACCATTTCACTGTACTGTTTACACATTCTATATTGACAAATAAACAGTGATTTTATTTGATATAGTATGTGTTTACCAGAGACGTTAGGCCAACAAGACAGTGTCCAAGTTCTGCAATTCTCTGGTAGAATACCCTGCTTTTATTTTGTCACACTCACAACCATATGCTATTTTCTGTAATTGGCTTGCCATTAACTTGTAAATAATGATCTTGTTGTGAGTTTCTTTTCCTGTAATAATTCATACAAATGAGCTAAAGTGAACAAATTGTCAGCTATATGATATGGTCAACTGAGGGGGGGTGTAGCTCAGTTGGTAGAGCATGGCGCTTGCAACGCCAGGGTTGTGGGTTCGATTCCCACGGGGGACCAGTATGAAAAAATGTGTGCAGTAACTGTAAGTCGCTCTGAATAAAAGCGTCTGCTAAATGACTGAAATGTAAATGTCATTATTTGAACTGGCTGGACAACTAACTTAACATTAGCTAGCTAGCTAACAAGCTAGAAATTAACCAAAACATTGTTTAGAAAGTTGGTTTGCTAGATTGACATATAGTAAAATTATTTTTTAAATGGTGGGTTTAATGGTGTTAAAATACACCAGTTATGCTTTTTTTGGACCATCAGGCTGATGATGTCATGCAGCCTGTAGTTTTTGTGTATTTACTTTTTCATAACGACAACAACAAGCTTGATGTCATATGACAATAGAATGTTCATGATGTCACTGCGACAACTGTCGATAGATGTAGTATAAACCCGCCTTTATTCTTGAAACATTTGGTTGTTTAGTACATGGCCTCAGATGTGAATCCTTAAAGAGATGGGTGGGGCTAAGATTTAAGAGGGTGTGAACGATGCTGAATGGGTGTAGACAAAGAAGAGCTCTCCAGTAGGTGTACCAAAACATTCAAGGGCCATTTTCTCAAAAGTGGGGTTACAAGTTTATCAACTTTCAAAGCAGAATTACTTCCAATTGTTCCTCAACTGTAGTGTATAATATACAATTTAGCTACATAAGACCGAATCGAGCCGGTCTGTCACATATGTGATAAAAGATGGGGTGGGGGGGCAGTGCAAATAGTCCGGGTAGCCATGATTAGCTGTTCAGGAGTCTTATGGCTTGGGGATAGAAGCTGTTGAGAAGTCTTTTGGACCTAGACTTGGCACTCCGGTATCGCTTGCCGTGCGGTAGCAGAGAGAACAGTCTATGACTAGGGTGGCTGGAGTCTTTGACAATTTTGAGGGCCTTCCTCTGACACCGCCTGGTATAGAGGTCCTGGATGGCAGGAAGCTTGGCCCCAGTGATGTACTGGGCCGTACGCACTACCTCTGTAGTGCCTTGCGGTCGGAAGCCGAACAGTTGCCATACCAGGTGGTGATGCAACCAGTCAGGATGCTCTCGATGGTGCAGCTGTAGAATAATTTGAGGATCTGAGGACCCATGCCAAATCTTTTCAGTTTCCTGTGGGGGAATAGGCTTTGTCGTGCCCTCTTCACGACTGTCTTGGTGTGTTTGGACCATGATAGTTCGTTGGTGATGTGGACACCAAGGAATTTAAAGCTCTCAACCTGTTCCACTACAGCCCCGTCGATGAGAATGGGGGCGTGCTCAGTCCTCTTTTTTTTCCTGTAGTCCACAATCATCTCCTTTGTCTTGGTCACGTTGAGGGAGAGGTTGTTATCCTGGCACCACACGGCCAGGTCTCTGACCTCCTCCCTATAGGCTGTCTCATCGTTGTCGGTGATCAGGCCTACCACTGTTGTGTCGTCTGCAAACTTAATGATGGTGTTGGAGTCGTGCCTGGCCATGCAGTCATGGGTGAACAGGGAGTACAGGAGGGGACTGAGCACGCACCCCTGAGGGGCCCCCGTGTTGAGGATCAGTGTGGCAGATGTGTTGTTACCTACCCTTACCACCTGGGGGCAGCCCGTCAGGAAGTCAAGGATCCAGTTGCAGAGGGAGGTGTTTAGTCCCAGGATCCTTAGCTTAGTGATGAGCTTTGAGCTGTAGTCAATGAATAGCATTCTCACGTAGGTGTTCCTCTTGTCCAGGTGGGAAAGGGCAGTGTGGAGTGCAATAGAGATTGCATCATCTGTGGATCTGTTGGGGCGGTATGCAAATTGGGGTGGGTCTAGGGTTTCTGGGATAATGGTGTTGATGTGAGCCATGACCAGCCTTTCAAAGCACTTCATGGCTACAGACGTCACTGCTACGGGTCGGTAGTCATTTAGGCAGGTTATCTTAGTGTCCTTGGGCACGGGGACTATGGTGGTCTGCTTGAAACATATTGGTATTACAGACTCAGTCAGGGACATGTTGAAAATGTCTGTCCCTGCGGCCTTGTGAATGTTGACCTGCTTAAAAGTCTTACTCACATCGGCTACGGAGAGCGTGATCACACAGTCATCCGGAACAGCTGGTGCTCTCATGCATGCTTAAGTGTTGCTTGCCTCGAAGCGAGCATAGAAGTGGTTTAGCTTGTCTGGAAGTCTTGTGTCACTGGGCAGCTCGCTGCTGTGCTTCCCTTTGTAGTCTGTAATAGTTTTCAAGCCCTGCCACATCCGACGAGCGTCAGACCTGGTGTAGTACGATTCAATCTTAGTCCTGTATTGACTCTTTGCCTGTTTGATGGTTCGTCGGAGGGCATAGCGGGATTTCTTATAAGCGTCCAGGTTAGAGTCCCGCTCCTTGAAAGCGGCAGCTCTACCCTTTAGCTCAGTGTGGATGTTTCCTGTAATCCATGGCTTCTGGTTGGGGTATGTACGTACGGTCACTGTGGGGACGACATCATCGATGCACTTATTGATGAAGCCAGTGACTGATGTGGTGTACTCCTTAATGCTATCTGAAGAATCCCGGAACATGTTCCAGTCTGTGCTAGCAAAACAGTCCTGTAGCTTAGTGTCTGCGTCATCTGACCACTTTTTTATTAACCGAGTCACTGGTGCTTTCTGCTTTAGTTTTTGCTTATAAGCAGGAATTAGGAGGATAGAGTTAATGTCAGATTTGCCAAATGGAGGGCGAGGGAGAGCTTTGTATGCGTCTCTGTGTGTGGAGTAAAGGTGGTCTAGAGTTTTTTTTCCTCTCTGGTTGCACATTTAACATGCTGGTAGAAATTAGGTAGAACAGATTTAAGTTTCCCTGCATTAAAGTCCCCGGCCACTAGGAGCGCTGCCTCTGGATGAGCGTTTTCCAGTTCACTTATGGCCTTATACAGCTCATTCAGTGCAATCTTAATGCCAGCATTGGTTTGTGGTGGTAAATAGACAGCTATGAAAAGTATAGATGAAAACTCTCTTGGTAAATAGTGTGGTCTACAGCTTATCATAAGATACTCTACCTCAGGCGAGCAAAACCTCGAGACTTCCTTAGTATTTTATTTTGTGCACCAGCTGTTGTTTACAAATATACACAGGCCGCCACCCCTTGTCTTACCGGAGTCAGCCGTTCTATCCTGCCGATGTAGCGTATAGCCCGCTAGCTGTATGTTGTCCATGTCATCGTTCAGCCACGACTCGGTGAAACATAAGATATTACAGTTGTTAATGTCCCGTTGGTAGGATAACCGTAATCTTAGGTCATCCAATTTATTCTCAAATGATTGAAGATTGGCTAATAGGATTGATGGGAGAGGCAGTTTACTCGCTCGCCGTCGGATCCTTACAAGGCACCCCGACCTACGTCCACGATATCTCAGTCTCTTTCTCATGCGAATGACGGGGATTTGGGCCTTGTCGGGGGTCTGTAGGATATCCTTCGCGGCCGCCTCGTTGAAGAAAAAATCTTCGTCCAGTACGAGGTGAGTAATCGCTGTCCTGATATCCAGAATCTCTTTTTGGTTATAAGAGACGATGGCAGAAACATTATGTACAAAATAAATTACAAATAACGCAGATAAACACACATAATAGTACAATTGGCTAGAGGGCTGTAAAACAGCAGCCATCTTCTCCGGTGCCATTCTATCTATATACCACTTTGGTGCAGGTCATGTTGTTCTTCACATTACTGTCGCTGGTAAACACACACAATATCAAATAAAATCTAAGTTTATTTGTCACATGCACAGGATACAGTAGGTGTAAACGGTACAGTGAAATGGTTACTTGCATAGTAGCAATATCAAAAACAGAAAGTGTCCAGATAAAAATATTTTATAAATATTTTATTATTATTTGATGACACTTACCCAACATATTTGTCTAAATTGATGGGTCATGTGAAAGAAATGCTATAACCACCCACCAGCCACATCTAGCTAAGTGGATGGGTCACTATTGCCTAGACATGTACACATTGTCATTGCTGTAGTATGAATCTGCAGGTAGCTAAAGAACTAACCAACTAGGTTCAATGTTAGCTGGCTAGCATTAGGCTATAACTAGCAATGCAAATGTATTTCTGATTCGAATAATATTACTACACAGATATAGTGTACACATAATGTTAGCTAGCGAGCCAGCAAGCTAACGTTCGCGAACAGTACGCTTTAACTTGCAATGAAAACCACTTTCTGACAAAATTAGAAAAGTATAATATCTGAAAATGTAGCTAGACTCTTACCCGTATACATGGATGAGCGCTTCACGGCAGACTGGAACCATTTAACTCCTGTGCAGAAAGTAGCCCATCACTTTTTCCAACTGATCTGTCGATAGTGCCTTCTAAATTCAGGGCATCAATGTTGTTGAGAAAAGTAGCAAAACTTTACTTCACCCATTAGATAGGAGGCTGACTGATCCTCAAAGAAAGGAATAGATTTGGAGGTTTTTCATGTCAAAGGTTTCCCCCTCCAGTCAGATTTAAATGTACAGCCAGCGCCGTTCCGGCCTTTTCATCCCATTCTAACAAAATACTATACAGTTCCTTTAGGCTTCCGGAACACTGCACCTTTAAGTTCTTCCAGAATACATCAACTCTGTGACTACATCATTTTTTCCATCAGACTGAAATGCTCTCCCCATTTTTATTAGACATGAATGGGCTCTGTGAGGGATTTCTGGTTCACCAGCTGGGATAGAGCATGTGGATGTAATACTGTACATAGTTCCCCTGATCAAGTGTTACTTTTCCATGTCTGTGTCTGCTTGTCAATCACTTTAATCAAGATCGGTTTGAGATGTATCAAATATGTTTTTCTCTTGGGAGGTAATTTGGAGCTCTACTGGCTCTGATGCATATATGGTTATACCGCTGCATCCAAATATAGCTGGCATGTATATTTCTATGCTTAAGGCAAAATGTGCATACTTTTCTTTCACATTACAGTCAACCAATACTCAATTACATAAATTAACATTATAATGGCTGTGGGCAAGTACTGAAATTCATACTATGCTCTATCCAGTTTATCTTGAATGGCCTATGCATTGTCATTAGATATGAGTTAAGTGTCAGGTTAGTGACCTGGACAGGCTGGTACTGCTGCTGATAGGGCTAAAGTCAGAGTTTTATTTCGTTACATCTGAAAACACGAAGAAGTGCTCAATTGTAACAAACCCACATTCAGTAATTATATATTTTTATTCATATGGCATCATTTCAAATTCAAGAACCACACACTAGTCAACAGTTATTAACATTTACACGCAGAAATTGGCTGCAATATATTTATAAATATATATACTTATATATATATATATATATATATAAATAATTTCTTTATAAGATTGTATTTGTTTTTTATAGAAAATATCTTTCATCACACAAATCGTTCACTGTCAACATATTGCCATGTTGCTTTTCTTCAACCCTTATGAATTTAGCCAGGGAGGTTGTATGTATAGAAGTGAACCTCAACCGGTTGTAACCCCTGTCGTCCACTCCACCCAGTTAGTAAGGGAAAACAGAGAAAAGGTTTCAAGGTACCACTTATATTGGGATTTTAAATGATTCATCCTTAAATAAGAAAGTTACAAAAACAATTAAAGTTCCCAGGAAGATAAAAAACACTATTCATATTTCTACCGGTAGGAATGTGAGGTGAAAACACTATTCATATTCCTACCGGTAGGAATGTGAGGTGAAAACACTATTCATATTCCTACCGGTAGGAATGTGAGGTGAAAACACTATTCAAATTTCTACCGGTAGGAATGTGAGGTGAAAACACTGTTCATATTTCTACCGGTAGGAATGTGAGGTGAAAACACTATTCATATTTCTACCGGTAGGAATGTGAGGTGAAAACACTATTCATATTTCTACCGGAAGGAATGTGAGATGAAAACACTATTCATATTTCTACCGGTAGGAATGTGAGGTGAAAACACTATTCATATTTCTACCGGTAGGAATGTGAGGTGAAAACACTATTCATATTTCTACCGGTAGGAATGTGAGGTGAAAACACTATTCATATTTCTACCGGTAGGAATGTGAGGTGAAAACACTATTCATATTTCTACCGGTAGGAATGTGAGGTGAAAACAATATTCATATTTCTACTGGTAGGAATGTGAGGTGAAAACACTACACTTTGAATACTGATATTAAGCTTTGATTCCAAACTATCTACATGCCTGCAGTTGCATCTATACAGAGGCTGAGTATGTTTAGACGTAACATACATTTGTCTGTTAAAGGGTGCACTCAGAAAAAAAGGTGCTATCCAGAACCTTAAAGGGTTCTTCGGCTGTCTCCATAGGAGAACCCTTTGAATAATCATTTTTGGTTCCAGGTAGAAATATTTTGGGTTCTATATAGAACCCTTTCTACAGAGGGTTCTACCTGGAACCCAAAAGGGTTCTCCTATGGGGACAGCCATAGAACCCATTTGGAACCCTTTTTCCTAAGAGTGTGTGTGTAGTGGAGGCAGGTAAAGAACAAAAAGGTAGAAATCTCACAGACAGTAACATGATAAAGGCATGGATAGTGGTTATACAGGGATTCAAATAAAGCTTTTCCATCAAACAATCAAGTGGAAAACCTGAACACCTATGTAGGCCTATGTAATGGAGTGAGAACACATTGTGCAATTACCGTAATTTCTCTTTATGCATGTATGCATGACTAAATTGTGCAATACCATATACCATAACTTCACAAAATAGGAAACTGTATAATGATGCAGCAGATTGATGGACTGACGGACAGAAGCTGGATTCTAGATGAATGGATGAAAAACAGGAATATGATCAGAAGCCTGCAGAGAAAATGAAAAAACATAGACACATCATAGATTACTCCCAACAGCCGCGGCAATAAACATGTGGATTCATAGATTCAGAACTATATACAATATTTATTGACAATGTTTTTTTCTACACAGGTTTTCATGTATTAAAAACACATTATTCATAGATTCCTAGATTTCAGTATAGATCTTGTTCTGGAGGTGGTCTTTGTGAAGAAGAGGGAGGGGTTGCTGCTCTCTGATGTGACACTAGAGGGACTGCCCAGGGCAGGGCAGGAGGCTAAGGCTTCATCTGTGAGTGTGTGCCAACATTCACTGTCACCAAGATGGTTCATTTAGGCTCTGACCTCACTCCTTCCTTATCATTCACTAAGAGGAATATTTTTATAGGACTATACAAATATAAAAATATATGAAAGAAAAAGTGCTGTGAGGTACAAACACATTTTTCAAAGTGAAGCCATTTTATGAAGCAAACGTTTTGCCAGTTACAGATGTGCTTTCAAAACATCCCACTGGCTGTCATACGTACACACTCTCACACGCAAAACACACACACATACATATAATACACTGCAAATATAAAAATCAACAAACAGTTGTTTTGTAGCATCACTGGGCAGATGAATACGGGTCTGTAACATTTCAGTAGTGAACTGGTTAGTTAGAGTTGTGCGTACCTGAGATGGGTGACTTAACGCTAGTTATTAGAGTCCCATTAAGCTCCTTTATACTTGATCTCTCTCTCTCTGTGTGTGTGTGTGTGTGTGTGTGTGTGTGTGTGTGTGTGTGTGTGTGTGTGTGTGTGTGTGTGTGTGTGTGTGTGCCTGCACATGCATGTGTATCTTTCCGATCAGTGGAACTAGAAATGCTTATACTCTTGCTTACATGTCTCACCTACCTCAGGCATGTGCTGCAAAATTACATCAACTACATTCTTGCCTTTGATCATTCTTTATAATTTGGCAAAAACTAAATAAATTGTGATTTGAGTCATTAAAACACAAATGTTTGTTTTACTAAGTGATCAAGTGGTACTCTTCAAAATATTTACATTATCGTTGTCATATTAGCTGAAACCATGAAATTGCTTTGTATTCGTCTTACAGTAAAGTACAAATCAGTAAGTTAAAAATTGATTTTAGTCTTCTCTTAAGAAATATGCTTATATTTACAGGAATATCAGTCTCCAATTGATGTTTACTAACATTATTTTATATGTACACTTAGAAACAGGTTTTGGAACACAGTATTTAAAGCCCAACCCTGTGAAAAATTGTACAACACCAATATCAAGACATTTCTGTAGATCAATGTACATATAAATCATATTCAAGCTTCTACAAATGTACATGTAGATGATCTGGTAACATCTTAAAATGGAGTGGGTGAACTTTGAACAAAATGTAATGCAGGGCCATATGAGAATATATAAACAAATTACACAAACACAATAGAGTAATGATAAATGAAACATTAGTGAAAAGTAAAAATAGCCCAAATAGCCAATCATTATGTAGATATATACTGCTCAAAAAAATTAAGGGAACACTAAAATAACACATCCTAGATCTGAATGAATGAAATAATCTTATTAAATAGTTTTTTCTTTACATAGTTGAATGTGCTGACAACAAAATCACACAAAAATTATCAATGGAAATCAAATGTATCAACCCATGGAGGTCTGGATTTGGAGTCACCCTCAAAATTAAAGTGGAAAACCACACTACAGGCTGATCCAACTTTGATGTAATGTCCTTAAAACAAGTCAAAATGAGGCTCAGTAGTGTGTGTGGCCTCCACGTGCCTGTATGACCTCCCTACAACGCCTGGGCATGCTCCTGATGAGGTGGCGGATGGTCTCCTGAGGGATCTCCTCCCAGACCTGGACTAAAGCATCCGCCAACTCCTGGACAGTCTGTGGTGCAACGTGGCGTTGGTGGATGGAGCGAGACATGATGTCCCAGTTGTGCTCAATTGGATTCAGGTCTGGGGAACGGGCGGTCCATAGCATCAATGCCTTCCTCTTGCAGGAACTGCTGACACACTCCAGCCACATGAGGTCTAGCATTGTCTTGCATTAGGAGGAACCCAGGGCCAACCGCACCCAGCATATGGTCTCACAAGGGGGTCTGAGGATCTCATCTCGGTACCTAATGGCAGTCAGGCTACCTCTGGCGAGCACATGGAGGGCTGTGCGGCCCCCAAAGAAATGCCACCCCACACCATGACTGACCCACCGCCAAACCGGTCATGCTGGAGGATGTTGCAGGCAGCAGAACATTCTCCACAGCGTCTCCAGACTCTGTCACTTCTGTCACGTGCTCAGTGTGAACCTGCTCTCATCTGGGAAGAGCACAGGGCGCCAGTGGCGAATTTGCCAATCTTGGTGTTCTCTGGCAAATGCCAAACGTCCTGCACGGTGTTGGGCTGTAAGCACAACCCCCACCTGTGGACGTCGGGCCCTCATACCACCCTCATGGAGTCTGTTTCTGACCGTTTGAGCAGACACATGCACATTTGTGGCCTGCTGGAGGTCATTTTGCAGGGCTCTGGCAGTGCTCCTCCTGCTCCTCCTTGCACAAAGGCGGAGGTAGCAGTCCTGCTGCTGGGTTGTTGCCCTCCTACGGCCTCCTCCACGTCTCCTGATGTACTGGCCTGTCTCCTGGTAGCACCTCCATGCTCTGGACACTACGCTGACAGACACAGCAAACCTTCTTGCCACAGCTCGCATTGATGTGCCATCCTGGATGAGCTGCACTACCTGAGCCACTTGTGTGGGTTGTAGACTCCGTCTCATGCTACCACGAGAGTGAAAGCACCGCCAGCATTCAAAAGTGACCAAAACATCAGCCAGGAAGCATAGGAACTGAGAAGTGGTCTGTGGTCACCACCTGCAAAACCAGTCCTTTATTGGGGGTGTCTTGCTAATTGCCTATAATTTCCACCTGTTGTCTATGCCATTTGCACAACAGCATGTGAAATGTATTGTCAATCAGTGTTGCTTCCTAAGTGGACAGTTTGATTTCACAGAAGTGTGATTGACTTGGAGTTACATTGTGTTGTTTAAGTGTTCCCTTTATTTTTTTGAGCAGTGTATATTAGGTTAAATAGCCATATTTAGTATGCATGGTTATTAAGGGTGTTCAATTAAACTTTTACTGCAGGAAACCCACATGGGTGATAAAATCACTTAGGTCATGTCTTGTAAAAATGCACCCTTTCCTTACTTTTTTAGCCAGAAAATGTATGTAATAAAAATAATAATAAATGCTGCTGTGCGGGTTTGACTGAATTCCAGCCTTAGTCTCATGTTTATCCTCTATCGCTCATCAACTTTATAATCATTATCTTAATAAGTATACTACATTACTACCACCACTTCAAACCGTAATAGAATGTTAACGCTGCAAAAACACACAATTATAAAATGTCCTAAACGAACCCTTTACTTCCAACCATTACCTGTTCATCCTTATATATTTAAATGATGTTCACCATGTCACAACAAGGGTGTGATGGCTACCTTTGTTTGGATTGTGGAAAAGTAAGCTTTAGAAGACCTAAATCAAAAGCACAAAAAAGAGAGAGACGGAACTGGACTTTTTTCCTGTTGATATTATTGAGAAAAGAGCATGCAGATGTAAAGGTAGATGAAATGCAATAGGATTTTTTGTGTGAATAACAATTATGTTGAAAACATGCAATTGAACTTGAGGTGATGTCACAAAATCTGCATGTAATGATAATTAATATGTTCATGGGCTTGGTTTCTATATTTAATTGTTACCGATCGTCTAAGGGGTCATCAAACACTAACATGATCAGAAATCACTAATAAATCATTTATAATATTTGTGTAGTTATCCCTGTTTTTGTTTCCATTAAATTTCAAGAAACATTTGAGACAAATTGTAATGTTCTAGTCTCTTTCTTGTAACTATATCTCTGTTTGGAGGGAACAGTCTCAAGAGCACCAAGAAGTGTTGCACCAGCTACTATATGGACGCTATGGCTTTTGGATCTGTTTGTGTGCAAAACGTTGTTTTAGAAAGTCAGTGGTTAAACATGGTACGTGCAACAGTTGTACGATGCACTACTGTGTGTTTCGGTTTCAAAAATGTTTATGATGTTTCTTAATTTACGTTGAATGCTGATTCTACTACTGGCAGTGTTGCCATAGGGTGCTCCTTCATGGAGTATTACTAATAAGGTAAAGAGAAAGGAAAAGAGTATTATTACAGTATACTTATAGTAATCATTTGGCAGGAAAGTAGAGTAATGGAATGCATTGATTACCAAAAATAAACATATAATCTAAAAATTAAATTTAAAAAAAGATGACAGTCCCTTTTCAATTGAGAGTTGGAGCAGCATTGTGCTTTTATGCATTCTGGTTTCTTTTGCCAGCTTGCAGAGCAGCCTTTTCTCTCTTTCATACTCTTTATTTTGTATAGTTCATATCAAAACCTGGATGTTTGATAAAGAAATGGCAGTAATGACAATGTATAATTTTAGTATGTGGAGCTGCTCAAAACCTTTGTCATTCCAACCCTTCCAGTTTCCTGAAGATAATTATATCATGGACAAATTCTGGATGGATCCTCGCTGGAACTGTGATAGATATCATTACTTTTTAAATAATCATATACAAGAGATATTTACACATCACGGTGATAGGAAAGATTGGCTTATGATGCATCATGAAATGCCTATCATAGACGCCTTAACTGCTGGCTCAATGTCATAAGTCATTAGGAATAGGAATTACATATCAAGATGCTATCTGAAGTTTCTTAACAAACTACATCCAATGTTTGTTTCTGTATATCTATATGAAGAGCAATTACGAGCAAATAAATAATTTTATCCTGTAATCTTACGGATTTGTAAACAAAGGACCGAAATGGACAAAGGACAATTTTTCAGATACACTTGTGTATTCTTGTTCGAGATATCGTTGCTCTTTTACATGATCTATCACTGTATCACTGACTCTTAAACTGCTTTGATGACTAATGTAGCATTCTCTCTCTCCGTTTCTCTCCCCGTATCTTTCTCTTTTTTTGCAATATATATAACTTCTCAGTTCAAGTTAATATTCTGTGAATACATTAAAAAAACAATGTCAAATCATGAATCACAGGCTTCGTGATGCATTTCTCTGTAAGCTGTTCTACAGCATTCAATGTCAACCGCCGATAAGCTTTACCTTCTAGTTTCTTCTGTCAAGGTTTGGAATGATGTTAGTTTCTGTTGTCTAAAATATTATCTACTACACTATCAAACACTTTCATAGAATTGAAATAATGCTTAAAAATAAATAATATGATTTATCAACTATATCAAAGTAGAAAAGGTTGGTTAATCGTAAGACCCTCTTACTATGACTTAATATATTAATACTATGAAAATGTGAAACTTCACAATATAAAGACAAAATAAATTCTAGGATAAATACCATTACATAGTTGTCTCCTTGAAGTAATGAATCTTAGAAAAGATTGACCTGAACATGCTTGTAACTGTTTTAAGGAGTGTCTTTGTGGTCTGAGAAATTTTTAAATCAATATATCATTAATATTTCTAACTATGTTTTGGCAACAAAATATATATATATATATATATATATATATATATATATATATATATATATATATATATATATATATATATATATAAGATTTTACAAAGTAAAAACATACAAATATATGCAATCAAACATTTTAAAATGATAAAATACTAAATTCACTAAATATTCAACTTGTAAAATTATAAAGAAAAACTCTGGTACAGGCACCATACAGAATATGTTCTTAATCTCTCTCTCTCCTCTAAGGTTTTCATGTGTTAGCCAGCAATTAAGGTGTTCCAAGGTAAAATGGAGTCAGTCCTGATTTTGCTTTAGTAATTCAGTCTTGTGTTGCAAGAACAAACAGCAAAATGATAACTATTCAGAAAAAAACAAGCAACATTTCCGTTGTTGTTTGTTTAGTTCTGCCCTTGCTGAAGTCCATTTAGTTGACGTAGTAGAGCCAATAGATTATGTTGAACAAAGAAAAGACAGTGGGGAAGATCATTCTCGACCACTTGTCGATTGAGTTTACATCAGTCAAATCGGGAATGTTGATCTTCAGCTGTGAAGCATGCCTCCGTAGCCGGCTCTTCTTCTGAGGCACGTGGCGTTCCAGGGTGTTGCGTCCAAAGTTGTGCCTGGCCTGCAGCCCTGCTTTGCGGTACTGCAGGGTGGAGCTGTCATAAGTTAACATGGTGCTCCTGGGGTCACTGAGACCAAGGGTCAGCTCTGATGCTCCCATCTCATTCTTAATTTCTATGGTGCCCAGTAGAATATTTTCATGCGGGTCCATCTACAAGGTGAGAAATTAAATGCATAATTAGTTATGCTATATGTAATGGATGGACAGCCTAACGCTTAATGTCTTCATTATCCATACCAAGACATCACGCTTAAAGACATTCTTCGGGACTTTTGTATACTTTTTTTAGTGAGTAGCTCTGAAAGTCTCTCTCTCTCTCTCTCTCTCTCTCTCTCTCTCTCTCTCTCTCTCTCTCTCTCTCTCTCTCTCTCTCTCTCTCTCTCTCTCTCTCTCTCTCTCTCTCTCTCTCTCTCTCTCTCTCTCTCTCTCTCTCTCTCTCTCTCTCTCTCTCTCTCTCTCTCTCTCTCTCTCTCTCTCTCTCTCTCTCTCTCTCTCTCTCTCTCTCTCTCTCTCTCTCTCTCTCTCTCTCTCTCTCTCTCTCTCTCTCTCTCTCTCTCTCTCTCTCTCTCTCTCTCTCTCTCTCTCTCTCTCAAGAATAATAGTGAAGACAACAAAACTATGAAATAACACATGTGGAATCATGTTGTAAACAAAAAAGTGTTAAACAAATCAAAATATATTTGAGATTCTTCAAATTGCCACCCTTTGCCTTTGCACCAATTTGTAAGTCGCTCTGGATAAGAGCGTCTGCTAAATGATGTAAATGTAAATGACAGCTTCGCACACTCTTGGCATTCTCTCAACCAGCTTCATGAGGTAGTCACCTGGAATGCATTTCAATTAACAGGTGTGCGTTCTTAAAAGTTAATTTGTGGAATTTCTTTCCTTCTTCATGTGTTTCAGCCAATGAGTTGTGTTGTAACAAGGTACGGGGGGTATACAGAAGATAGCCCTATTTGGTAAAGACCAAGTCCATATTATGGCAAGAACAGCTCAAATAAGCAAAGAGAAATGACAGTCCATCATTACTTTAAGACATGAAGGTCAGTAAATACGGAACATTTCAAGAACTTTGAACGTTTCTTCAAGTGCAGTCGCAAAAACCATCAAGCGCTATGATGAAACTGGCTCTCATTAGGACCGCCACAGGAATGGAAGACCCAGAGTTACCTCTGCTGCAGAGGATAAGTTCATTAGAGTTACCAGCCTCAGAAATTGCAGCCCAAATAAATGCTTCACAGAGTTCAAGTAACAGACACATGTCAACATCAACTGTTCAGAGGAGACTGTGTGAATCAGGCCCTCACGGTCTAACTGCTGCAAAGAAACCACTACTAAAGGACACCAATAATAAGAAGAGACTTGCTTGGGCCAAGAAACAGAAGCAATGGACATTAGACCAGTGGAAATTTGTCCTTTGGTCTGGAGTCCAAATTGGAGATTTTTCGTTCCAAAAGCTGTGTCTTTGTGAGACGCGGTGTGGGTGAACGGATGATTTCCGCAAGTGTATTTCCCACCATAAAGCATGGAGGAGGAGGTGTTATGGTGTGGGGGTGCTTTGCTGGTGACACTGTCAGTGATTTATTTAGAATTCAATGCACACTTAACCAGCATGGCTATCAAAGCATTCTGCAGCGATACGCCATCCCATCTGGTTTGGGCTTAGTGGGACTATCATTTGTTTTTCAACAGGACAATGAACCAACACACCTCCAGGCTGTGTAAGGGCTATTTTACCAAGAAGGGGCCTGGCCTCCACAATCCCCCGACCTCAACCAAATTGAGATGGTTTGTGATGAGTCGGACCGCAGAGTGAAGGAAAAGCAGCCAACAAGTGCTCAGCATATGTGGGAACTCCTTCAAGACTGTTGGAAAAGCATTCCAGGTGAAGCTGGTTGAGAGAATGCCAAAAGTGTGCAAAGCTGTCATCAAGGCAAAGGGTGGCTATTTGAAGAATCTCAAATATAAAATATATTTGTTTAACACTTTTTTGGTTACTACATGATTCCATATGTGTTATTTCATAATTTTGATGTATTCACAATTATTCTACAACGTAGAAAATAGTAAAAATAAAGAAAACCCTTGAATGAGTAGGTGTTCTAAAACCTTTGAACGTTAGTGTAGTATCCGCCAAAGTTGTCTTTAAACATTTTGTAAGAGCCCCTGCTCACAATTCATGTTAAATCTGAGACGACGTATTTGTTCTAGAAAACAACTCGTTTTCCTTTACTCACCCTGTCCTAACCATTAACCCATACATCTTAAAATGACAAATGAATATCAATGGAATATGTCTTTAGTTTACACTCTAGAAATTAATTCAGTGACTTAGGTTATTTTGGTTTCTAAAACAACATATCATATTGATATTGTAGTGTTAATACAGTTTATAATTCAATAACTAATTGTCTTATAACAAATATGTTCGTAATATAGGATGGCATGCAAACAAAACTTGAAAGAACTCATGATAAACTCATGTTTATTTGGGTTAAAGGGAGCTGCGGGTTCCTAGAATGTGAAAGGATTACTGTACTTACTGCTTTGCAGTGAGTTATACTCACTGACAATGTTGAGTTGAATAAACAAAATAGCAGGCACAATTAAACACTTTTTGAATCTAGAATTGGATGACTAAAACCACTGATATAACACAAAGTGTAAACAGAGATGGCGATAACAGACGATGACAACGCCAGTGTTGGTTTAACAATAATATATTGTAGAGATAGAGAGGGTAAGGTGAATTTCTCATCACACTCTGTGTGAACACAGACCCAACCATATGGTGACCTTATAGATGTAGGATGTTAATTTGAGCCAGTTAGCTACAGCTGGAAAATGATCCTGCAGCAACAGGAAATGTGAATTATTATGTGGATTATAATTAATGGACATTGTTTGTAAGAGAAAATAATGTCTGAAATGTCTAAGTGGAAATTACAAACTTCAGAAGCCTTTTCAACCTCAAATACACTACAAGTTTTACATTTCCTGGAAAATTCTCCTGCAACAGGGTGATCAAACTAAGATTCTACATGTGTATTACAACCAAATCACCCATAACATAATATTCAGAAATGAATAACACACTAACCAGGTTTCCTTCCAACCTTTTTATGCCAGTGTCATGACAGGCCTGATGGAAAGACAACATTTGCCGGTAAACTTTCCAAATGTCGACAAAACAAAATATGCTAGGCAAGGTGGGATCTTTTTGTGTCTGTAAAATGTATTATGTGAGAAATGTCGGTGGAAACGCTTTTAATGCGCAATTATTGATATAATAACCATCATATCGAAGTAAACTCACCGGGAAAGCATGCAGTTTATTAGGCTACAGATTAAATAAATTATGATGAACTTCACAGGTTGGTGAAAGTGCAAGGTGATTAGCTTGATGCTCCTTTCCAATAAATATTGGAATATTATATATTATTCTGGTGACATGATCATCGATGCTTGGCTGCCATTTGAAAAATAAACATATTTCGCTTTTTTTCCCATAATATCTCATAATGTAGTGTAGGCTATACCTGCACTGTATCTATTAACTGTTGGCTAGTGCGCACGTGCCAATACCAGAGTGGGCACATTCGCTATATAACGCACATTGGTTTGTGAGAAAACCATCAGTAGAGTTGAAAATGTGATGGAAACCCATTTAACTTGTATTTTCTATTTGGTACATGGGAATTTAACCACAAAATGTATTTTTTATGTGCACTGCGTCATCACGCACAGCCTTTTATCTGTAAACAAGTACATTTGATGGAAATACATATCTGGTGGGAAAATGTTGTTTTTATGCAGATTTGAGAATATTTACATGAAAATCTGTCACCAATTGGATGGAAACATAGCTACTGAAACGTATAATGTATTCACCAAAATGGGAAGCTATCCATCCCAGCTATTATTTGCTAGATGTTACCATATAGAGTACTGCAGATACGTCCATTACATTTACATTTGTTTAGAATGTGCAAACCAGCGTCTAAAAGTGGAGTTCAGGGATAAGGGGAGGACGATGGTGATGATGATGATGATGATGGTGATGATGGTGATGGTGATGATGATGGAAACTCTAGGTACAATTTAATAAGTCAAACTATAAAAGTGACTGTAGTTGGGTTGTAAATATTGAATGCATTGTACTGTATGTTGTCACTCTCAGTTGTTAATCCAGTACCTTATTCTTTTCCTCGCCTAGTCCTATCGCTGCATCGTCCACAAAGATTGGTTCCCACATCGAGTCATGAGCGTCAATATCCCTCTGTTTCATTCTGGCATACAGAGTGTCGTCTCTCTGAACTACATTTCCCACCAACCACTGCAAGCATACAAAATCATTATGGTCACTTGAGTCAGCTGCCTAGAGAGGCAACACAAAATAGACAATTCTGTTTTATGTAACCATAGTCAGAGAGCCATTTGCTGCAACTATCACATTTTGACTCTGAGTGTCTTTTACTCACAGTTGAAAACAACAAGAAACTACTATCTGTTTATTTAAATGCAGTACACAACATCCAAATCTCTATCCAAAGCATGTTTTTCTGTTGTATGAGTCAACCTGAAAACAGTACAGACCCTGATACACTGTGTGTTCATTGAGTTGACCCAGTTACCATGTAGATAAGAGAAAAGCTTTTACAATTCTCCATCCCATTTCGGGACATTACAAAACAGGTAAATGTAACAGGAAGAATACTCTTCATGTTGTTCTTCACTTCACAAGCTTTCCAGGCTCTCCCATGGGTTCTAAAGGGTTCCTTGCCTTTCATTCCATTTAATTTGGACAAAAAAAAACACAGTGACAGATCATCTCTGTCTGCCTGTGTTTCAGACGGCAAAGCGCCTTATTTGGATTTCACACAGGACTGATGTATGCTCATAAAGGCTTGTTCTCCTTGACGGTAAGGCAGAGTAGCATTAATCCAACCCCCCATTTGAAGTGGTGACACAATTCCCCATCATGATTACCTTGCTTGTCTCCACAGTCAGTCCTTTCAATAATTAAATCCACTTTCATAAAGTGAAGACGAAAAAGACAAAACATCAAATTCATGTAAGCTCAAGAATCAAGTCATGGCACTACTTTCATCTGAAAATGTGTGTGTGTTCACAGTGAAATAACAGTGTAGTTATGAGAACAGACTGGACAGGAACAACTAGTACAGCGATTCACGATACAGGAAAGACTACGCATGTTTAATTATTATACCTTTTGTGAATATCTACGATAAGTCATATTTCTATCAAGTATGTGGTGTATGAAAATAAACAATTTCTCTAAGTGTGCACAAATATTATTCACTACCTAGAGCAGGGCTCTCCAACACTGTTCCTGGAGAGCTACCCTCCTGTAGGTTTTCACTCCAACACTGTTCCTGGAGAGCTACCCTCCTGTAGGTTTTCACTCCAACACTGTTCCTGGAGAGCTACTGTCCTGTAGGTTTTCACTCCAACCCTGTTCCTGGAGAGCTACCCTCCTGTAGGTTTTCACTCCAACACTGTCCCTGGAGAGCTACTGTCCTGTAGGTTTTCACTCCAACCCTGTTTCTGGAGAGCTACCCTCCTGTAGGTTTTCACTCTAACCCTGTTCCTGGAGAGCTACCCTCCTGTAGGTTTTCCAACCCCAGTTGTAACTTACCTGATTCAGTTCATCAACCAGCTAATTATTAGAATCAGGTGTGCTAGATCAGGGTTGGAGCAAAAACCCACATGACGGTAGCTCTTCAGGAATAGGGATGGAGAGGCTTGACCTAACTCGTATCATCTATCCAGTGGGCTACTCTTTAAAATACTGGGTATCCTATACAGGAAAATGCTGTGTAGGTGCATGGGCTACACTGTACCTTGTTTGGATCCATTCTCATTTTCTCGTTGTTGGCGACAGCTTCTTTCTCAGCTGCTCTCTTCTGGCGCTGGGGTCCTCTGCCGAAGAAGATGTAGTTGACCAAGGCATACTCCAGTAGGGCCAGGAAGACGAACACAAAGCAACCCATAAGGTACATGTCAATGGCCTTGACGTAGGGGATCTTGGGAAGGGTCTCCCGCAGGTGAGTGTTGATGGTGGTCATGGTCAGCACAGTGGTGATTCCTGGGAAAATAACCTGCCCATCATCACCATCACAGGAGACCAACAATCCACCTCATTAGCAGAGGACTCCCAGAGAGAGAGAAATTCAAGCCTTGACCTCAGATCTGAGGGGTCAGGTATCATCAGGTGCATTCTGCTTTTCATTTTACATTTGAATGTTCTAGCAAGTAGGCTGCTGTGACTGACAAGAAAGCCCCTGCTGGCTTTCACTACCATTTCCGTTCAATGAGTCGTGACAGTCAAATTGGAGGTCAACACACTGTTAAAAGGGGCTTTGGCGTTTTCTCTTTATATGGTGAAGCTTACTGATGTCTTGTTTCAACTCTTTTACTATGACACCAATTATTCTTGCTTTCTTTGTATTGACTCTAAATACAATCTGTAAATGACATACTTAATTGTCTACCTCTGATTCTGGTCAATGACAAGTTGCTGATAGAAGCTTGGCATTGCATCCATACACAATTGCAATGCACCTGCCACACCGGTATTTGCTGTAGTTAGTGCCTATAATGGCTGAAAGCAGGACAGGGTCAAACGGTTCCTGAACAGAGGTCTGATCTGGGTTGAGCCTGTACCCCCTGTTCAGCCGCCTCCATTATTAAGCATTACTTCTGGTTTTCATTAAATCCTGCACATGCTTCCCTCTTGGAGAAATAAATGCAGGTCAGTCTCCAATCAGGGAGAGTGCTGCTCTTATCGAGGGAGCAAGCCACGGGGAGGGGCAAGAGAGAGGGGAGCTTCCTACATCCCACGCACCACGGACCTCATGGGCCAGACTTACGTAATGACGAGGAACAAAAAACGCAGAGGCACTCAAATCAAAGTGGAAACAAATCACTTCAGTCATCCATCACTCTACTTTAGGAAGCATCTCGGTTGTTGTGTTCTGCAATGCTGCTACATCATGTATTTTTCTCTCATGGCATTTGTAAAAAGCTAAAGTGAAACTCCAACATAAAACAAATACATATTTTTCTCCTTCCTGAATTCAAGCAAATATGGTTTGGCAATGTAAGGTGAGACTATTATAGATGAGATTCAAAACCAATACAGATATTTGTTTTAAAAAAAGACACAGCACAACATCCTGTTGGTATTTTTATGACATAGTGTTACACTATTGATTCCCGCTAACTAAACCATGCCTCAAACTTGTGCTTTGGCTAAGGTTGTCATTAGCTTAGTCACTGGTCACATGACAAATCCATGACACAGTCCCTACCCAAAGCAACTCTGGCAGCGGAAGCGTCATAGTTGATCCAGAAGGAGACCCAGGAAAGGATGGTGATCAGGATAGAGGGCATGTAGGTCTGCAGGATGAAGTAGCCGATGTTCCTCTTCAACTTGAAGCTGAGGGAGAGTCGAGGGTAGGATCCTACAGGGAAAAATATCAACATATAGACGTTGTTATACAGGTGGCGTGTCTGCTAGGCTTGTTGCCGGATAACTTTCTATTGACTTTACTTTGCTTTACGCTTGCCTCCAGAGGCTACCACTACAGTATATGGTTCTGACAAGCTACAGTATGCCTGACAAAGGCTGCCTAAAGGGTCCCACTCCCTGTTGTTTGCCTCCAAGATATCTGTTGGGGAAATACTCAACAGAAGGAATACTGGTTCTGGTTCTAACACTGTGGCATCAGCGTTCTCTTGCATTATCAGGGTTATGCCTATATCTATATGTATGAAGAGAGGGCTTATTTTCCTGCCTAGGAGAGCACTACATTGTTTCTTATCTAGGCTTTATTTGAAATAAACCCATTAGGCCACTTTATGGCAGCATTGCTTGAACACGCTCATATATTGTGTCCTTGGGGATTGGATTGTATTTTGGTTAGGTTGTATTATTCTACTACAATGACAGGCGAGGGGGGACCGTTAGAGCTGACATCAAGAAGGACCCACGGTATCAGGAGCTGAGGAAAAGCTAAACAGAAGGTGCAAGAGGAGTAGGAAGAGAAAGTGAATATATTACAGAGTGGGTATAAAAAACGCCGCCGGCACACATCTCCTGTGAGTAGTTCACAGTTAGTTTTGACGTTGCCGTTAGTTAAAAGATTTTCAGTGAGTTTAGTGTGTGGCGCACAGCAAATAGAGATGCAGGGAGGGTTTCCTCAACGACTAATGAAACAGTGGGGGGTGTTAAGGTTACAGTCTTGTTAATAGAGCAACAAGGGCATTTTTTGGTCTTTACCACAACATTGGGGGAGGGGGTGGGGGGTATTTGATAAATGCCAACCATTTCTGCTGATGTGTGCTTCTCCATGTGACCTGAGGGTCAGCCCTTACGGGTCTCAGCAGGCTGCTGTGGAAAATGGTAATCCCCTAAGCAGTGCAGTCACAGCCCACACAGAAAGGGATGAACTATAACTACTATACGTTCTCTATGCATCACAAAACATTGGGTTTACCAGTTCATGGGGACACATGAGCTTCGTAAGGCACAGGACAAGCTTAGGCCCCGAGATACACTGTAATTGTTTGACTCACTCTGTGTCATTGTACTGCTCCCGTTCAATAAATTAGACACTGCCACTGTCCTACTGCCTGCTTGCATGACAAATTCATGAATATTAAAATAAGGTAGATTATGAATAAATAATTCCATCAAACAAGATTTTTTTTTAAATAAGTCATGAGCATGCTCCATTTCTGAGGGCAGGGGTGGCCCCCGTTTTGCCGGTGGGGCCTGTGCTAGTTCGGCTGAAGCAGGAACATCCCACATCCATTCCGGAACCACCACGGGGTCCCCCTCCGCCTCTCTCACTGGACCCTACATCACTCTTCCCCCTTAATAAGAACCTCGCTCTCCCCCTTATGGGGCTAATGTCCTGGAAACGGCATGCATGTGCCAGATTGTCAGAGGAGACCCAATGTCGGAGCATCTAACTGACCTATAAATGGATGCAATTTACCAGCCGGCCCTTAGTCACCCCCATGGTCCCTGCACTGCACAGCGAGGGTCTCTAGCTTGGCCTGTGCCATTACAGGAAACCAGCTAGACTGATGTAACATGGCATTTTCTGGAAACGCCATGAGAGCTCCTATTCAGAAACTGGCCAGGGATAACCTTGTAACAGAAGCCCTTTTTTGTCTCCTCTGTAGTCTTTGTATCTGTACTTAGCTATATTGATAAGTAAATGGGAGAGATAAGCTTCATATAGGGGCAGTTGGGGCATAAGACATCACCTGTAGAGAAGACGACATTCTTGGAGATGAGTTTGTGGTCCACTATGGAGAACTGGGGTAGTTCTATTCTCTCTACCCCCGTCACAGCGTTGTGACCTCCTCGCCAGTAGAACTCTATGTCATCAGTGGTGTACCCATCTGAGGAAGAGAGAGGAGACAGGCCATTTGATTAAGAACACAGGGGCAAACAGCCAGTCAGAAATGTAATGAATGTGTATGTGTCTCAAAGGATTATTAAGTTAAACATAAACAATTGTGGGTACATAATCGTCAATAAGGCACACAAAGAACGTGTTGATTAAATCAGAAGCATTGTAAATACTGTAGCGTCAACCTAACATGTCTGCCACTTGGATCCATACAAGTATATTTCAATAGACAAGATTTAAACAAAACAACCAGAATGTGAAGTCAACTTTTACTTTGACAAACTACTGACCACAATGAGAATAACTGTTTTTAACAGAGCATAAATATTCATATAAAACAATGTTATTTTCTCTGCCTCAGTGCTTACTCAACTAAAACTAGTACATAAATTAGCAGCCAGCCAGTGGACTCACGGCTATAAATGATTGAGTAGCATCTTATAGAATCCCGATGAAAAAAATGATTTTCCATCAGACCATGAAACTGGGCCTTGCATAATCCACTGCCTGCCTGCCTGGGCCAATGCAGTTGTCAAGTCGGCTGACTCCAGGGCACTGTGTGCACGCATTATAACAGAGACAAGAGACAGAGATGGAGGGTTCTGCAACCTCCAAATTAATGAGAAATAAAGAGGAGTTCTCTCTTTTCTCTGTCCTAATCAAAATTACATTAAAACCATTTCCTCCTCTTAATGGCTACTAATCAATGTGTGTGTGTGTGTGTTTATGAATTTGTGTGTGTATTTGTGTGACTGTGTGTCTGCCTGTCTGCATGTGTGTGTATGTTTGCTTGTGCGTACATGTGTGTGTATCTATTCACATGTATGTGTGAGAGAGTGATGTGTGTGGTGTGCTCGTGCGGATGGACCGCCGGGCTGAGTGATATTTGACAAGATTATTCAAGAACTCTTCCACTGCCTCATTGATTAGTCCCACACAGGCCTTCCTCTCTCTTCCTCTCTCCTCTCCTCCCTCGGCTTACCCCTCATAATTACTACTGGTGACCTATTTAGACGCTATGAATAATTAAGTAACTCTCTCAGCAACTGGTTTTAACACATTATTCTCAGACTGTGTTGTCATTTCTGGATAATCCTAAACAAAAAAAATATTGATCTTTAAAACTGCAGATGAATACATGATGGTACAGTATGTGTTTAATTGGAGCTATTTCGAAGAGGCTGTTAAGAGCCATTTTTTTTTGTGATAGACCGTTAAGTTACGTAATAAAGCATATACAAGTCAACACGCAGTTTCCAATTCCGAAATCAAAGTTAATTTGCAATAACCAATGAGTTATTATCATAAAGCCTACACGATAAGCATCCTTCCAACCCCTGCTATACAGATGGCAATATAAGGTCGCTGTTTGGTTGGTTGGGATTCTCTGATCCACTTTCTCCTTTGAGCCCAACTTTTCAAATTATATTTTGCCTCCATTTGCTGTCATAGCTCTTTCATCACTGCATTTGGCTTGGATGGATCCCCATGCAGAATCAGGTGCACAGGAACTGGAAGTAAGGAGGGAGAGAGGAGAGAGAAGAGGAGTGAGGAGAAAACGCGCTGCCTTTCTACATAGGCTGGGTCTCCTTTGTCCCTGGTTGACTTTAATTTGAACTCTAAGGGATAGATGGCTATGCTAAGCTAACACAAAGTATCTTCCCATAGACTCATGGGTCTGGGAGCTTTGTCAGTCTAAAAATACATCGAATTTATCTTGATAACATTGTTAGAGATAGCATATAATACTGAAGCCATTTAACTAGGGTCGGCCATCTCCTAGGCACATCTGACTGGAGGCATTTTATAAAGCTTATAAAAGAAATTCAGAATTGATTTGTTTTATTGATCTAAGGGAGGCCTTTGTAGGAGTGTGGTGGGAGACTTTACACATCATAATATACTGTAACTTGACTTCAAACAACATTTTGGCTGAAACCAGACATTCAAATGTGTCTCTGACTGGATTAGAATTTGAACAACACAATCTCAGACTAAATTCCTGCAAATATGTACAAAAAGTATTTCAGCAGATTTTGTGCGTTTTTGTGTGGCTTAATTTGTGTGAAAATACACACATTTTTGTGCTACTTAAAAAAATCTGTCTGGTTTAAATTCCCCTGGTGCAACTGCATGGTATTTGCATCTATAACGAGTCTGAACTATGATCAATTAAACCATATCAATGCAGTTAAACAGGTTAATGTAAAATAATGAATTACGTTGGCTTACACTTATGGCACTTCCAAGGCCATTCCATGATGATTATTACGGTCGTGTCAATCATGTTATATACTTAGGCTATTGAAACAAGGCATATGCCAGCATTGTAGGTCTACTGCCTCTGTCCAGAGGCCTACTAGGCTGCCATGGCAATGGCCGTTAGAGGTCACTTTGCCACGTATGAGCCCTGGTTAGAGTCCCTGTTGCAGCTTTCACTTTCTTCCGCTACATTGGTGGCAGTGTTGCGACCACGTCCAGCTCACGTCTAGTTATGATATCTAGTGGTGGGAAGCATTCTGTTTTTCAACATTGTGTTGGGTGTAATTACATTGATATATCTAGTGAACAATGGATAAGCAACAATGGGCATGACGGATAGAAGTAGTCACTACAGGTGTGATCAAGCCTTACATCAAAGTTGCCTGAAGCTAAATGGAAAGTGTTATGCCCTGACCAGTTATTCAGAAGAAAATCCTCTGTGACTGTCTAATTTACATAAGTTAACTTACCAGTGTGGACGCAAAACAAACACATTCTACACATTTACAACCTGTTTAAAGTGTTATTACAACCATGGTGTTCTTTTGTTACTAAAGCTTATATATCTAATAACCTGACAATGATCCACCTCATATGGGTGACAAATAATGCAACTGTGTTATGCAGCAAAACACAACTATCCTTTTTTTAGGATGCAAACCAGTAATATGATTCACTGTTGATCCATCCTGTTCTGATCTAATGAGATGGATGTAGGATTTTCTACGGCCTAGAATCGAGGCCTTTCCCAGTCATGAAGGACGACGCTAGGCCCCTCTTGGTTCTCATTGGTGAAGACTGAACTCAAGTCAGACTCTCCTGTACCACTTTGCCCAAGATCTTATACTTCAGAGGTTGTAAATAAACCATTTTTAAGGTTTTATAACTTGTAACATTATTACAGGGCTGTGAAACCCATAGCCGAATGGCTTCAGACTGAGCATTTCTCACATTTTTTTTACGGAGAGCAATTTCCATTTTATAACAGGTAGTGTCCATTTCTTTACAGTAGTGTGTTGATTAATTATTGCTTTCTTCAGTGGAAATACAGAATATGTATAAAAATTGTAAATATACCAAAAGCTAAATAAAGTAGAGATTTACGACTATTTAACCATGTTAATCATTACTGAAACATGCAAACTACAAACATTTAACCAGTTAAAGATAATGAATACTTTATAAAAGATCATTCATACAAAAGTCAAGAGTTGGCTATAACATGAGTACAAACAAAGTGAGTGTGTGTATATGTGTGTAAGTGTTTGTGTGTGTGTATTATGGTGTGTATTATAATTTCCCATCATAAAAATGTATCCCCATTCCCCAATCAAATACCTTCATCGATACCACAAACGCCCATCATGCATTGCTCTAATAACTTTCAAAAGAGAGAGTTTGCCCCCCCAAAAATGTATTTTCCTATGAAGGAAGTCTCACAAAAATGTGTGTCTTTTCACACAAATTAAGCCACACCAAAAACGCACAAAATCTGCTGAAATACTTGAATTGAAATAAATGGACAAGTGAATCCTGGAGGTTTGCTCTCTTAGGGCCAAATCCTAACCTGAGAGTTGCACTTAACTTGGAATTTCGTGTACATCATGTAAATCCTAACGAGTTACATGGATGGATTTCCAGTTAGGATTAATGGGAAAACTGTGGCCTCTAACTAATTAAAACTTGCTTTATGCTAGGAGTTACACACATCCCTTGGTTCATACATGAATACACCATCATCAAACTTAAATGAAAAGTAAACTAAAAGCAGAGGCCAAGCCTCATTAAAGTCTGTAAAGTATACATTGAGTTAAAGAATCTCAGAAATGCCATCAAAGGGCTACACCGGGGGACTTAACAGCCACATTTTAGACTTAACAATGCATAGGAAGGTCTGCTACTCTTTTCACATTTGGGAGGCTCCTCTAAAATATAACTAAAATGAATGTTTGATACCCACGGTTCAAAGTTACTTTAATCTTATTCCTGGTGTCCAATTAAAAGTGTCTCTACAGCGCACAGCAAGCTGTCTTCAGTTCAGCTGGTTGGCAAACCTGCAGGAGCTGTGATTGGAAGATCTAAGGCGCAAAATAAACTCCAGTGTACAAACTGTTCAGACCCCAGAGGACATTTGTGATTTCTAAAATAGGATCTGATAGCAGTGCCACTCCATACGTTGTGCACCACTGGTGCAGAAAATGTAACTATTACTTGGTGGAATTTTGAGCTGAGGTGATAGTTTCATTGTGACAACACTGACAACAGCGTAAAATCACCGTATTAATAAGGCATCTCTTCAACTCTCGCCATCTTAGAAAGAAAAACAGTAAGTATGTGCAGAGATGAGGCTGGTTTGTGGATCTACTTGTGGCCCAATCGACTCAAACACAATACATGTCCTCCAAAATGGTGCAATTGTCTCTTTTTCTTACAAAATAGGTTATTTGAATGCCTCTTTTCTTCTCTGACCAACAACAGTCTGGGTCTACAGTACACTGAATAAAAAGTAATATTACTGAAGGTTGCTTTGATACCGTATTTGTATTACAGTAGGTGTGAATTAAGTATACTCTATACATCTGGCAGCACGATTTATACTAGTTTACTAATGAAGTACTGTGTGCTTGTGAAATTTATAAGCATATACTATACTATGTAACTACTATAATGCAGCCCAAGGTTTTTTACTTCCTAGATCTAGGTTATGTGGCCTATTGCACCACAGCCCAAATTTGCAAACATTATAGAGAAGCCGGGAAGAAACAACACAACAAATGTAGCTTGACAGGAGGTGTTTTGACAGGTCATAACCTAGCCCTCATGCAATATTGCTGAAAGTCACCCAGCACTGTGCAGTGACACGGGTCAGTTGTTCTTTAATATAAAGTACCCACACACGGCCACTCTGCAAGACATACCGTGTTGTTGTGTTGACATGTAAAAACAGCAATTAGACAAACAAACTCACAAAAGTCACTTAACACATGATTCCATGAAAAGGCATTTCCCTTAAATGACACATTAGTGTCCCCTGCTCGGCAATGAGCCACATAGACGAGAGGCAGACAATCCAAAATAACTGCTTCCACTGCCCACCTCGAGGGCGCCAGTCTCATCTCATCACACTCCTGCTCCCAGGAGGGAACAAGTCTGCTCCAAAGATGTATTTCATTACAACCAAATTAGTATGAAGACCAAGGGGCTTATTACTGGAACAATTTATAGAAAGAGAGACTAAATAATTGCATCACACCAATTGTATTGAGCATGTTAAGTGCTCTCACTAATGATTAAAGTAATTTACACAGAAGTGTTGAATAGTTATTATTGCTTGTAGGCTTCTACTCCATCTCCTTTTATCCAGCCAAACTTTCTGACGCTTCATCCTCTCTTCCCTCCTTTCTTCTGAACCTGACAAGGCTTTCATCTGACACTTTGTGATATTGTCAGAAGACGTCTGAACTAGCGACACATCAGCTCAGACAGGGATAAAGAAAAATACACATCTACATGGAGCTGAAAGACAATATTCCAAAGACATGCATGCCTAAAACATACAGATAAGACAATAACGTTATTATCCCCATGGGGACATGTTGTTTGCGGCTCTGTGTACAATAAATACAACCAGTGCTATTCATACAGTAGCTGATTCAATGGTACACTATAAAACACACTATACACATCACTACATTGTCAAGTGTAGGCTAGCCCACTGGACCTGCTAGTGATTGTCATTCAGCAGCCTTACTGCCACTAGGATAAAGGACTGTTTCTCCTAAAAAATAAACACTTAACCAGAACTTGAACTTGAAATTCTTTACATTTTGCCATGTCTAATGTGTATTCATGTGATATTTGAGTGACAAAAAAATTACAACAAAATCTATGGGCTAACAAACCTAAATAAAAAACATTAGCTGACATGGGCTAGTTGATCTGGACATTTCTGACAAGTTATAAATAGCTCTCTAAGGTCTGCAATGACTGACATGACAAGAGGAACTGATGATGCACTACCCAATTTGGAAATTGCACCTTGTGATTTCTACTATTATAACTTTCAAGAGTAAGTTTAAAGCTGGACTGAGTTCTAAAATACTACTTAATCTGCATCTCATTTCACATTTCAACACCCAATACCTAGGGGACTTCTAATTGTGATTTAACACATGCCCTTTGAGTCTGTTTTGGTTATGCTTCTTCCCTCCTATTCTGTTTTATTCAATAGGCAGCAGACCTTTACAAGTTACAAAACAAGAACATTTCCATATGATTAATGTTCTATTACTGCTGCTTTGTATGGTAATTAAGTAATTATAATAAATGAATGAACTTCTGAAAAAACAAAGAAAGCAAACAAAATGGGTGGGGTTTTCTTTGCAGCATGATGCAACAACATTAACCTTTCCCAGAATACTTCCTATTCTGCATTTAAAGAATGCTAATTAAATCAGGTTCAGCTATGAAGTTTTAGTCCAAAACAATTACACAATGTTAAATGAATATGATGAAAATAAAATACACTTGAAAGTTCTGCTTCTACTGTCAAAGCTGGTTACAAACTCAGCGTGATTCAGTGGTTATATTTCAGAGGTATTAAGGGAGATAAGAGCGATCAAACTCTCATGCTCCCTAGAAAAAAAGCCAGACAGAGAGAGAGAGAGATGGAGAAAGGGAGCGAGAGAGAGCAAGAGAGAGAGAGAGAGAGAGAGAGAGAGAGAGCGAGAGAGAGAGAGAGAGAGCGAGAGAGAGAGCAATAGGGGGAGATAAAGAGAGAGAGAAGAGGGGAGTCAAGACAAGATGAAAAAAGAGACTGCACCGATGAGACCAGGATGGCTGCCGAGTTGGACAGGCAGCACATCAGATCAAAAAGGTGTCGGGTCTACAGAGCCAGAGCCCACATCACATTGCAGCTTCACAAACACTGACTCCAGCAGCACTAATGAAACAGGAGAGGCCTCAGGTGTTTAAAAAATAACTTTTATCAGGGAGAGATGCATTACATATTCGCTCCACACAGTCGCTGTTGTGCCTGGCAATAAGTCAGTCTTGATAAAAAAGAATGAAGGAGTAGACTTTGTGTTCGAGAGCTCAATGCTGAATAACTACGTGTTCTGTGAGGCTCTCTGTCCCTGGCTGTAATGCCTTCAGTCACTGAGCCATGTCTGTTCAGCAGTTGAACAGGATCACACTGGAACTAACATTTGCCTCCATCAAAACTACACTCAACAAACGCAAAACAGGTCGCAATTAGATTTGATTAGGACATTTTTGTTCACAATGGTTGCACAATGTTCTTTGGTTCTGTCAAGATGAAGGTGAACTTCATTAGGATAATACAAACGTAGTGCTGTTGCCTCATGCTTTTGTGTTGCATGACCTCTCAAATTGTAGCTGTATTTCCAAAGGTGAGAAAATTAATTAAATTGATATTCTCTTTAGGAACTGAAGTGATTCAGCAAGAACAAAAATGTGACTAGTTTCAGGAAACTAGGCGTATGTCGCGCTTCACTACTTCACAGGAGAGGCATTTGTAACCATTTTTCTTTATCAAGATGCGTTTTTTGGCAGAAAGGCATTCTGGAACATGGAACTTTCATGTGCCTTAATAACAAACTTATATTCCATCTGTACATACGAATACTATTGTTAAATTACGAGCCTAGTTGGTTTAGCCACAGAAAAAGACAGGAACCTTCCCGCTAGCCATGATTGGCTGAGATAATGGATGGGCTGGACAGATGAGTTTGGACTGGTCTGCCATGTAGCACACTTCTGTCTATAACATGAGATGGTCAGTATGTGTAGGTAATCCTTTCTAACGCGGCTTTTTTGAAAGATATCACGTAGTAGAACTGTAAAAGTGTTGCTCTTCACTTTCTGGAGGACCGAGTTTTGAAATCAGTGGAATGCCCGGTGGAATTAGAGAATGATAGCTACGGAGATGGAGAAAATTCTGGCATTTGATTGCAAATATGCAGAGGGAACACACAGAAGGCTGTTGTATAAAACGCCTGTCTCAGGATTACATCTTCAAACTAAGGGCAACCATGGCATCCGTGACAGAGAGGGAGACGCGTCCACTCATGTATACAGGTAAGATAGTCTAGCTAGCTATATTTTCATATATTATACGTTTCTAATTTTGTCAGGTCATTTTCATTTCAGGGCTTCGTGATGGCCACTCCAATACCTTGACTTTGTTATCCTTAAGCCATTTTGTCAAAACTTTGGAAGTATGCTTGGGGTCATTGTCCATTTGGAAGACCCATTTGCGACCAAGCTTTAACTTCCTGACTGATGTCTTGAGATGTTGCTCCAATATATCCACATAATTTTCCTTCCTCATGTTGCCATCTATTTTGTGAAGTGCACCAGTCCCTCCTGCAGCAAAGCACCCCCACAGCATGATGCTGCCACCCCCGTGCATCACGGTTGGGATGGTGTTCTTCGGCCTGCAAGCATCCCCCTTTTTCCTCCAAACATAACGCTGGTCAATATGGCCAAACAGTTCTATTTTTGTTTCATCAGACCAGAGGACATTTCTCAAAAAGTACGATCTTTGTCCCCATGTGCAGTTGCAAACCGTAGTCTGGCTTTTTTATGGCGGTTTTGGAGCAGTGGCTTCTTCCTTGCTGAGCGGCCTTTCAGGTTATGTCGAAATAGGACTTGTTTTACTGTGAATATAGATACTTTTGTACCTGTTTCCTCCAGCATCTTCACAAGGTCCTTTGCTGTTGTTCTGGGATTGATTTGCACTTTTCGCACCAAAGTACGTTCATCTCTAGGAGACAGAACGCGTCTCCTTCCTGAGCTGTATGACGGCTGTGTGGTCCCATGGTGTTTATACTTGCATACTATTGTTTATACAGATGAACGTGGTACCTTCAGGCGTTTGGAATTTGCTCCCAAGGATGAACCAGACTTGTGGAGGTCTACACATTCTTTTCTGAGGTCTTGGCTGATTTCTTTTGATTTTCCCATGATGTCAAGCAAAGAGGCACTGAGTTTGAAGGTAGGCCTTGAAATACATCCACAGGTACACCTCCAATTGACTCAAAGATGTCAATTAGCCTATCAGAAGCTTCTAAAGCCATGACATCATTTTCTGGAATTTTCCAAGCTGCTTAAAGGCACAGTCAACTTAGTGTATGTAAACTTCTGACCCACTAGAATTGTGATACAGTGAATTATAAGTGAAATAATCTGTCTGTAAACAATTGTTGGAAAAATTACTTGTGTCATGCACAAAGTAGATGTCCTAACCGACTTGCCAAAACTATAGTTTGTAACAAGACATTTGTGGAGTGGTTGAAAAACGAGTTTTAATGACTCCAACCTAAGTGTATGTCAACTTCTGACTTCAACTGTAGTATGTGTTTACCAGAGACGGTAATGTGAAGAACATGACCTGCACCAAAGTCAAATTAGGATATAACATTAGGCCAACGAGACAGTGTCCAAGTTCAAAAATTATCCGGTAGAATGCCTTGCTTTTATTTTGTCACACTCGCAACTGTTAATTAATAACATTAATAATATGCATGTCAATCTCTCCTGGCTCAAAGTGGAGGAGAGATTGACTTCATCACTACTTGTATTTGTGAGAGGTATTGACATGTTGAATGCACGGAGCTGTCTGTTTGAGCCTTTGCAGCAGCTAATGGGGATCCATAATAAATACAAATACAAAACTGTAAGCTATTTTCTGTAATTGGCTCCCATTTAACTTGTAAATAATGATCTTGTTGTGAGTTTATTTTCCTGTAATAATGAAGACAAATTAGCTAAAGTAAGACGTCGTCAGTTATTTGAACTGGCTAGCCAGCTAACTTAACATTAGCTAGCTAGCTAACAAACTAGAACCAAAACATTCACGGGCCATTTTCTCAAAAGTGAGGTTACAAGTTTATCAACTCTCAAAGCACAATTACTTTCCAATTGTTCCTCAACTGTAGTGTATGATATACCATTTTCTAGCTCTGAGTCTTTCCTTTTATCCAATGTAAAAAACACAATTTCATATTGTGCTACATATGACCGAATCGAGCCGGTCGGTGACAAATAGCCTACTCACTAATGTATACAGGAAACAAGGAATTAATTGAAGAGGGGAAGATGATAATGGCTTTATTTTTTTTAAACGTTTGTTTTCTATTTTGATATATATATATGTGATTAATGTCAATGTCAATGACTAAATGAGATGTATTAAAGCATGCATGCAGTCTTTGTAATTAAATTGTTAAATCATCACTGTATGTCTAATAAAACACTGTGTTTATTTAATGAAAATAACTCCAAAATATTTGTCATCGTTTATTTCCCTGAGATATTTACATACACAGACCAGATTGGCTGATAGGATGGTCTACAGCCCACCCCTTTACCTAGATGAAGAGTAATTTGTCTATTATAATCAGATCACAGTGTGATGTTATGATGTAGGCCAAAAGTTCCATTCCACCTGAACAGGCTGAAATTCCACACAATTTGTCTTAATATTTGTACATTATTGTAATGCGGAAACCCCTGAATTTCTGAAGTGATGCAACATAGTATTCTTGAATTGGGTGCTTTAGCTTTCACTGACAAATCTGCTGACAGGAAACACTGTTCATTTCCCCTCATTGGGTTTCATTTACTGTACATCAACACATTCCTCCGGAAATGGTTCATGTCCATGAGTAGTTTTCAATGCTTGAGATATTATTGTGTTATAGTAACTGACTTGAGGTTGTGTCTGCAACTTTGTGGATTCCTTATACGTACAGTACTAGTACAGACCATTGGTTTGGCACAGGCTGTTTCCCAGTCATGCCAATTCAAATAACATTTAATTGAGTTGAATTGAAAGCGAGAAAGATAGATACTCACAGCTCTCTATCTCCAGTGTGCAGTTTTGTTCGTCCAGCGGATATCGTCTCAGGTCCATCATACAAGCTGCTGTAGTGGTGATCCTGAAGGGAAAAAATACATTGTCAAGAGTCAGTACAGACCAAGGATGTCATATCGAAGGTTCAGGTGGTACTGCCAATGGGATCCCAACTTCACCCTGTAATTGCTTAAGTGGAGCTTTAGGTCCAAGGAACCTGGGCTGAGTAGCATGAAGACATTCATTATTGCCTACAATCAAAATCTCAATCAGTATCTGGTGCCTGGGTCTAGCAGATAACTACATCCTCGAAGCAAGGGCACATTTAGCTACTTAATGGCTTTTTATATGAGCGTCAGGAGGTTCTTCATAATCTTTTGCTCTCATATCTTGTCAGTGTACAGATACAGTTAATAGTGTGAAGAAGTCGATGAAAACCATGAGCTGATATTGATCCCCAGTTAAATCAACACTGGGTAAATCTCTAGATTATCTCCACCTTTTTTAGCAGCTATAGCACTGCTGCAGCAGCACTTCCAGCAAAATATTAGACGATTCCAATAAAGAGCTAACTCATTTTCAAAGTTTCCCAGACGTGACCAAGAAAGAAAACACAAACAAACTGGGATTGAACAGCAATGGACTTTGCGGAACTAACAATAAATACTGTAAATAGAACAGTTGAGTAAGCCTACAGCTGCACGCAAGTCAATATTCACTTTTCCTCTAGCCTACTTTCATTATACAGTAGCCTTTGATGTCAGATAAATAAGCACTGCACGACTACAAAACCACTAAACAAGCCGTACATGATTCTGCATCAGTGGGTGCAGCCCATGGACTCAAGGATTAAAAGGCCAAACCTAATCCTTGTCCTAGATGGAACATTCTTCAAATAATCCCACTATACAGGTTCCCCTTACCTGAAAGGTGAATCACAGGCTAGCTCGCTGCAGGGACTACCAGGCCAACCAGGACAGCTACTGATAACAGCCCCACACTATCTATCTTTTAGAAAAATGTGTAATTTAAGCTCTTATCCAGAGCGACTTACAGAGGTGATTGCATACAGTTTCCATACTTTTTCATACTGGTCCCCTGTGGGAATTGAACCCTCAACCCTGGCATTGCAAGCACCATGCTCTACCAACTGAGCCACATGGGACTGCTATCAACACACTGCACTAAATCACTCGGTGACATACTGTAACCTCTGGCTACTGCTACACTACATTAGTATGCTTGTAGGAACTTCACATAGATTACGGGGCTCCAAATCGGGTCCTGAGGAGCTAGGTGTGCAGGCTTTTATTCCAGCCCATTACTAAATGAAACCAATTCAAAATATCAACTAATTATGGTCTTCAGTCAGGAGCATGATTAGCTGAATCAGGTGTGTTACTGAAGACCTGGAATTAAGCCCTGACAACCAGTAGTTCTCCAGGACCAGTTGGAGAGCTCTGATGTAGTCGGATCATAAGTGACCTTGTGGTCTAACTTAGAGGCAATGCTGAAAGGGAATATATTATAAAAAATTACCTTAGTACATCAAACACGTTAATATGAAAGCAGAATTGGCTTGAGGTCATAGGTGAAAGCTTGCTCTATGTACGTCAAAGGGTAGGCCTAAGCATTCATGCTAGTAATTGTAAAAACTCTGGCTTGCAGTCCATCTCTCATATTCTCACTGACACAGAGCCCACTAACAAGACATAGATATCCCAGGGAGACAAGAGATGAGGGTGATAGTGAGGAACTCTTTTCATCTTGTAAAGTTCTCAGCTGCCAGGATTGGTTGAGTGGGAAGAGTGCCTTAGGTGGAAGTCTACTGGCACAACTCAACGAGAACAAAGAAAATGGATGACGTGAATACCTTGTGAAGAACTCATTGAGATCTCGAAGATAACTTCTCTTGCCCTCTAGTCAGTGTTGTGAAGATAACTTAATGACTGGAAATTAACTTGAAAAACAGAGCTGCATCGTGCAGTAGAACATTTGACAAATTGTTCTCTGCAAATGTGTAGCCTATTGCAAAAACTGTCTTAAGTGTGTTTTAAATATTTACTGCCTTAATATCCAGAATATTAACATACCTGTCCATTTCTTCTCCTGCAGTGTTCATTATCATCAGCATTAAAGCTCAAGTCCTTCAAATGACAAATGGAAATCATATAACCCTGGAGACGTGTGGAATGTATCTAGTTATAGGCCCCAGGTGCCAAACCGCCATTAAACCTGAGCGCTATAATTATTTTAGAGGCCAAATACTGGTAGGCATAAAGTACGGTGTCCAATAAAAAACGCAGATTTTGACCAATGGGTAAAATAATATGTTAATTGTGTAGATAATCCTCTAAGAAAACCAATGATCCAAACCTCATGTCTCCATCATAATCCGTCTTAAAAGTTATTGGAGTTTTTACCCTTGCAGGATGGCTAAAATTAGGGTGACAAGAGTAAAAAAAGTGGTAAAAAATAAGGAAAGTTTTACAGCATCACGTCAGCTAGGCTGGATGCTGTGCGAGAATAAAGGCTATCTGACAGGCTCACTTTCCCGCAGGACATAAAACAATAAAGAGGTAAGATAGATTTTGAGACATGACATTTGTAGTATTTTCATATTTTAGTATACACTTTCATATTAATTCGAATTTCCTGTTCTTTTAGAAGACTTCTCACAAAAACAAGGGTATCTCTGTAAAATTTCAACGGAGCACTGAGCGTACCGCAAGCTTTTTATTTTCAAATCCTTTTACATTAGATTCAGTGCGTGTCATGCTAATTTAGCTTTTTGCGACACGCGGAAACAACTTTGAAGACGAACACCACAACATGTAAAATCCTCAAAAGTTGCTGTGAAAAAGCTGCACCGTTCTGTCAACAGAGCTCGGTGCATATTAACGGATGTATTAGGTTACGAAATCAGACTTTTTGGATATGCTGTTAAAGAAACGTCACAGAAAGACTCAAATGAACAATTCAAAACATGAATAATCATATTTGTCTTTGTAAAATATATTTTATAACGTAAGGTAGTGAAATTTCATCACCAAAGCGGGTCTTCACCCAGTCTGAGCAGAGTAGGTGGACACCCTACATAAAGATCTATAAATGAAAATCTTCATTCCATCTGGGGTGACCTGTGACCCACAGGGTGCTTTTATAGCAGCTTAAATTAAAATTTCCAGAGGTATAATTATGCATACAGCCGACCTGAAACTTCTCCTCCCTCATCCCAGCGGGCAAAACTAGGCAACACTGGTTGAAATGACTGTAATTTCAACCAGTTTCTTGTTACAATGAGGCAATTTCAAACAGTTTTGCCCGCTGAGATGTTTAACACTATAGTCTGCTGACTCTGATAAAATAAACAAACTCACATTTTCCACAGTCTGTGTTTGTACACACTCCTATTTGTAAGCCAAATGTCTGACCTACTGTGATGTTCTTTTAGAAAACACAATGCACTCTGAACGCATATTTAATGGATATTTAGGGTTCTGAATATTAGGCCGCCTTAGTTTACCCACACGGAGTAGAATACTTTGAGAAATGTGTTCAAATGGTAACTTTGGAGAGTTGTGAAACATTTCTGCAAGGTCTTGTGTGACCCAAGGGGGACAGGGCACCTTTAAAAGCAAATGACTCTCTGTTTCTGTATACTGAGGCTTAAAGGGGAACACTCTGCCCTGTTGAAACTGGCTCAGAAACCCTGGGAGAGTTCTAGTTTGTGAACTTCAGACTCAAATACTGAATATATTGTATGTTTAAATTATAATTAGGTTGTTTTCAATATTAGTTATTGAGTGCCAACACAGGGGACTTTTTATAATTGTACAAGAGGCCTGCCAGAGATTACGCCAATACCATTTCCATCAGCAACAGGAGCATGATTCTACACTCTGTAAGTAAGACAGAATGGTTACTTTGCTTACAACTAGGGACCAGAGTTGTTCTTGATCAGGTTGCGTGGTCAGGAGAAACTCCTGGCCGGAACAAAGTCAGTCATCCACACAGAGAGCAGGGCAGTCTTTATCCTACTAGAACTGGTCCGAGTCCCACACTGTAATATCAGCCATGCGTGAATAGATCAGGTCAGCGTATTCATCAGGCAGGAGCAGGAACAGAAGGGGTTGATAGATGGTGAGCAATAGGGAGTCACTCTCTCTAGCTGTGGTCTTGCGTGAGAAGAGAAGGTGGACGCCCACAGTGGGTGCTGCCAGCCAGCCACGGATCTGCACGGCACCATGGGTAATTGTCTAAGCCCACCTGACGACACTGATAAATCCCGGCCAGCGGAGAGGCTCATTTTGGAGCCCAATCCTCTGTGGTACGGCGCAGAGCTAATCACCTCCTCCCCGCCTCCTTCAGAGCTGTCCCTCTACATCATCCACCACCGTCCCCAGACTGCAGCCGAGTCGAGGCGAGGTCGACGCATCCTGGGCACTGGGTACAACATCCTCCATCTCTAAACACAGTCTGGAGATCTGGGCCAAGAATCTACTATAAGTGGGTATCTTGGTCAACCACTAGATGATTTCAAGTACCAGTAACTGGGCCATCTGGGTGCGCATGGGCCTTTGCTTCATATTTCCCATTAATCAGAATGACAGGTGCTCTCTCATACCCTATTTCAGGTAGCTACATAGTTGGTGGTAGCGAGCAGGTAATTATTAGCTAATTTGCCACAAATTAAATATGTATTACCATCGAATTATATTATATTCTTGAGGACATTCATGGGGCATACTCATAGTGGTGTCCTTTAGAATAGCACATTTAGTGCACACATTGTTCATCATCACCGTCCTCCTCTACCAGAGAGATAATAGGCAACTTATTTGAGATCATGAAAGCAGACCAAAGAATGGTTGATTGACGCTCTCACAGTGGTAGCAAAGCAAAAATACTTTTGCATGAGTAATCAGCTGTCAAACCTGGATCATCACATGATGAAGGGTGTCAAGTGTAACATTTACATGCCACAGAACGTCCCTTTATAGTACCTGTGATGAGCAAAACATCTCATCTCAATGCACTGAACACCTACTCTACTGTATTGTACCTATATCCACACTGGACTACATAGTGAGAGGGATTGGGGTTCTGTGAAATAGATCATCAGGCAGTGAAGTGTCCCATCAGATACTCTCCCATCGGGAAACAGAAAACCAGGCCTGCAGATTCTCCATCTGATGTCACTCCGCCTGTCAATTGCTTGTGTTTATTTCTCTCAGATACTGTAGCACTGATCTACAACACTAGAGAAAAGGTTCCAGAGATCAATCACAATTTGATACCTTAAGCTATCATTAATCTGATATAGGCACCATCCTGCCAAAATAGATACGGTAAACAGAAGCTTACAGGAGGGAGTATGGCACTGATTTGAAGCCACATACAGATTGGGGTTGTATTTCTGCGTTAATCTTATGTCAACTCAAGGCGCCAAGTGAAAGCAGAAGGGTGCCATACAGTACAGCGAAGCTCTGTTTCTGTGTGTGCAGTAGAAGTTAAAGGCCCAGTGCAGTAAAAAACATGATTTTCCTGTGTTTTATATATACTGTATTTCCAACCTATGAGGATGGAATAATACTATGACATTGTGAACATGATGATAATGCCTTTTTATTGTAAGAGCTGTTTGAAAAGACCGCCTGAAAATTCAGACTGTTTTGGTGGGATAGAGTTTTGACCTGGCTGATGACATCACCAGGTGGTAAATTAGTTAATAGACCAATAACGAAGAGAGTTCCAAACCTCTCTGCCAATAACGGCTAGTTTTCCAATTTTCCCCTCCCCACTCAGACCACTCCCACACAGTCCTAGCAAAAAATTATTGCATGAGAAATTGCTTTTTGCTAAGAAGCTATTTTTGTTTATTTTTTACCATTTTAATTGAAAACAATCACAGTAAGGTACTTACTTAATTCTTACCCAGAGATATTGAGATAAAAACGGCTGCATTGGACGTGTAACAGGCCAAACTCTCGCATAACACAGAGAGTCTTGTCACAAAGCCAGTTAATATCAATGAAGAAATGGAGGGAAAAAATATGTTCCTTGCTGTTTCAAATTACACACTCCAGAGGTTTTGCACCCTGGAGTGGGCATGTTCCTTAAAGCCTCCGAGGTCGAGATGGATGTTCTCTTTCCGCCTGCGGTCAACCTGTCTTTGTCAGCAGTAATTTCCCTTTGATGCATCTGCTGAAGGTTTCTGACTTCCAAGTGTTTAACCAAGGAGCAAATTGCCGGTTACTTGCCAGAAACTTTCTGATCACTGTGTCAAGATGGATTCAATGGAGTAGAACTTAAGCAAGCGCCTTTGGCACAGTCTACAAAGGAATGTGTCAACATACAGTACAGTGGTAGGCCAGTGGTGTGTGTGTGTGTGTGTGTGTGTGTGTGTGTGTGTGTGCACCTGAATGTGTTGTGTGTCTCTGTGAACATTTGTTTTAAGTATTAATTGATGTACAACATAATTTTTCACGTTTCCAACATAACCCTCGGTTGCTTGGTTACTGACTACAAGCGGTGCCAAGTGAGCCCCATATGGCTGTCCACCTACTGTGACCTCAAGTGCCAGGCGGCGCGATGGGACTCTGGCACAGGCTCAGTGCACATTGTGGCAGGGGTATGGGGTCTCACTAGGATCCAGCACCCCCCTGGATCTCCAGAAGTTTGAGGTCAGAGCTGATGGCCTCAAGGAGGAGGAGGGACCAGGGCTGGGGGGGAAGGAGAGAGAGAACAAACAGTTCCATCCACACGTCCCATCAGCCCACTCCTACTGCTGTCTGTTCTAGTTTCACACACAGGCATCAGCACGTCTCCCCTGGACATATTTTCACACAATATTGTGCTCATTGTGTGTGGTCACCTTGGGTTTCCTACTGCTGGTCTGTCCTGATGCTGTTTGGGACATGGGGTTATGTTATTTAGGCAACACAAAGTTGTCCAATGCTCAAAGCATCATTCCCTGTTCTATGAGAGCAAACACATCGTTATTACAGATGTAGGATCTTAATTTGAGCCAGTTTGCTACAGCAGGATAATAATTCTGCAGCAACAGGACATGAATTATTATGTGGATTACAATTAATGGACATTTTTGTAGTCTGACATTTCAAAGAGGAAATTACAAACTTCAGATGCCTTTTTAAACCTTAAATACACTACAAGTTTTACATTTCCTGAATTGCAGGAAAGTTCTCCTGCAACAGGATGGTCAAATTAAGATCCTACATCTGTAACATCTGTTTATGAAAGAACATCAAATTCTGTATTCATTAACATTTTCACTGTGCATTCTGTCATCTTCTAAGGAGTGTGAGCACCTCAAGACACCTCTGGTGCTGGTCACATGCAGTGCTAGCAGTACCATCAATTCTCAGTATACTTTTCTATACTTCTTTTGTTTTTCTTGGAATAATGTGCTTTGTGCGCCGCTGCAGTGACTCAGACAACAGCTACTTGAACAAAGAGCTGTCACGCCCTGGCTCTGGGACTCCGTTATGTTGAGCCAGGGTGTGTTGTTTCTATGTGTTTTGGGTTCTAGGCTGATTATCTAGCTCATGTGTTTCTGTGTTGGCCGGGGTGGTTCTCAATCAGAGGCAACGAGTATCAGCTGTTGCTTGTTGTCTCTGATTGGGAACCATACTTAGGCAGCCTGTTTTCCACAGTGTGTTGTGGGATCTTGTTCCGTGTATGGTTAGTGTCTGTTACCAAGGACGTCACGTATCGTTTTGTTGTTTTGTTCGTGTGGTACTCTAATAAAATAAGTATGTTCGCAAATCACGCTGCGCATTGGTCCACTGTGTTCGACGATCGTGACAAGAGCAATCATGTTCTAAACCACAGACTGTACTGTAGCCGATCGAAGCTTGTGCGAACTTACAGAAAGGCACCTTCCTTAACTTTGCAAATTCCATTGTTTTCTCTTTTCAATTACTTTCCTTTGAAAACTCAATGAGAATCTTTATTGTTGGGTCGGAGCTAAATAAATGCCCTTGAAGGAGTGAATTTCAATTTTCAATATCAATCCAGGCTGCAAGTTATATCGGTAGCAAAAACACTCGTCTCTGCATGTCAACAAAAGGTGCATTATGAAAACACACTGGAGCATAAAAGCCTGTGTTTGCTTTGTAATCACTCTTCAGGCGAATTGGCAGCTCAATGGCGAATAAATTAGTTTGGCCAATGTGAAAATGTAGAATATTTGTGCACAGTGGCTGCGTCAGCGATTAGGAAACACTAGACTCGCTGAATCCAATTAAGATTTAAATGAAAGAGGCAGTAAGCAGTTGAAACAATAACAAAGCAAACTCCCCACCCCTGTTTCTGTAAAAAGCTGAGAAATGTTACCACTCTGAAAGGACTGACTAGTCATGACATCACACTTATAGTTTTAACCATGTTTTGAGGCTAATCAAATCTAATCAAATTGTATTGGTCACATGCGCCGAATACAACAGGTGCAGACATTACAGTGAAATGCTTACTTACAGCCCTTAACCAACAGTGCATTTATTTTTAACAAAAAAAGTAAAATAAAATAAAAAATAAAAATAAAAAAGTGTTGAGAAAAAAAAGAGCAGAAGTAAAATAAAATAACAGTAGGGAGGCTATATATACAGGGGGGTACCGGTGCAGAGTCAATGTGCGGGGGCACCGGCTAGTTGAGGTAGTTGAAGTAATATGTACATGTGGGTAGAGTTAAAGTGACTATGCATAAATAATGAACAGAGTAGCAGCAGCGTAAAAAGGATGGGGTGGGGGGGGCAGTGCAAATAGTCCGGGTAGCCATGATTAGCTGTTCAGGAGTCTTATGGCTTGGGGGTAGAAGCTGTTGAGAAGTCTTTTGGACCTAGACTTGGCACTCCGGTACCGCTTGCCGTGCAGTAGCAGAGAGAACAGTCTATGACTAGGGTGGCTGGAGTCTTTGACAATTTTGAGGGCCTTCCTCTGACACCGCCTGGTATAGAGGTCCTGGATGGCTATAGTGTTTGTTTACATTTACTTTGTATACAAACATTGGAGTAAAACAAGCCTATATTTTCTGGGTTGTGATGGGGCACGACAGTTGAACTAAGTTCATGACGCATTTTTAAGTTATATTCTTTAAGAATCAATGGGTACATACTGTACCATTCATTCACAAGTCCCAAAATTGATGGAGCAACTGCAGATGTCCCCTTTAAAAGCATATATGAAAAGATCCAGCAGAACTATTGTAATCCATATTGTGTTTTATGTGGACACTGCATGTAGAGGAGGCTGACCACTAAACCTAGGTTGTCTGTGCATTATTCCAAACACTTGTGTATAATAGGAAACTTTGCAGTACAATACAACGACTCAAAGCCCTGGCCTGGCTTCGTGAATGGGGAAGATATAATGCAGCTTTAGTAGTAGTGCTGCATGTAATCAGGAAGTAAGATGGGGAGGGGATATACGATAGCAGACAGGGGAAGACAAGGTTTCCACTTCCCCTCCTCTTTCTCTCTTGTCTGATAGGACAAGTCAGTTCAATGAGATATCAGATGGAGAGATTATTCTGAACTCCGAAAGGCTAATAACTTGAAGCTATCTAGCCTCAGCAATAATGTGGCTTCTATGGTCGACAATCAATGAATCACTCCATGAAACAATTGGCTAATTGCTCTTTGTTGCAGAGGAAGAGAGAGAAGGAATTACATAACGTGGAGTGTCGAACTAAGTCTACCAGCTCACTAAGTTGTCTTCATTGGTTAGAGATAGGCTTATCAATGGTGTGGTTTTGTACATGGTTTTGTTACATACTGGGGTGGAAGATAACCACATAAGAAGCCATATCCCAAGCTTCAATTCAGATATCTGCGTAATTCTCTTAAGTAATGTCAAGTCATTCAAAAAAATATATATTATGAAACATTACCTCAGGCTATAGAGCACGGTTCCATCTGGATGGAGTCGAATCATTCTGTTTTTCACTGTGACACCATGGACAAATGACTTCTTGTCATTTAGGAAGTAGGTGTCTGGGACCCACAGCTGATCCGCTACCCGGTTATCCAGGGTGAGATTGAGGGGAATCTCCGAGTAGGATAACCGCTTGTCTCGCCAAGCTTGCTGGAAATACATAGTCAATGTATAGTCCTGGAGAGAGAGAGAGAGAGAGAGAGAGAGAGAGAGAGAAGGGGGGAGTGGGGCAGGGAGGAAGAGCGAGCGAGCGAGCGAGCGAGAGAGAGAGAGAGAGAGAGAGAGAGAGAGAGAGAGAGAGAGAGAGAGAGAGAGAGAGAGAGAGAGAGAGAGAGAGAGAGAGAGATAGATTACTGGGCCCCAGGGATCAGGATGTCTAGTCTAGAAAAAAACTGCCATTTGACAAAATTTGTTCAAAGATCTTCCCACTACCTTTCAGATCACTTTCAATATTAGATGATGTTAACTTAAAAGCAGAGGGATCATGTCAGGTAAAGGGTGACTAAGTGGTTCAGGGAGGAGAGAGAGGGAGAGAGGGTGAAGAGAGAGGGAGAAAGAGTGTGTATGAACCAGGGGAGATTAATTCAAGTTAACTCAAAATGAGTGTGGTGTGGCCTGTGACCATGACAGAATGATAGACTTCTCTGTGACCCCTAAAACATTTATTTTAGCAAAACATTCATATTTGTTTTCAATGTTGTCTGCAATGGCGTAGTACTACTGTAAACTTGCATAACAAATGCCACAATGTCCAAATAAAAAAAGCATGTTTTGATTTCAGTAGCAAGAGCCTAGAGTTTCAGAGCATCCCTTGGCATTGTGCATTCTCATCAAGTTGAGTAAAATAGACGGCTTTGCCTAAAAGCTGTCTGCACTGCACTGTAAAACAATGTTTCAGTAAAAAATTTGTGTAAATACACTATATATAAAAAAGTATGTGGACACCCCTTCAAATTTGTGGATTCGGCTATTTCAGCCACACCCGTTGCTGACAGGTGTATAAAATCGAGAACACAGCCATGCAATCTCCATAGACAAACATCGGCAGTAGAATGGCCTTACTGAAGAGCTCAGTGACTTTCAACATGGCACCGTCATAGTATGGCACCTTTCCAAAAAGTCAGTTTGTCAAATTTCTGCCCCGCTAGAGCTGTCCCGGTCAACTGTAAGTGCTGTTATTGTGAAGTGGAAACGTCTAGGAGCAACAATGGCTCAGCCGCAAAGTGTTAGGCCACACAAGCTCACAGAACGGGACCGCCGAGTGCTGATGCGTGTAGCGCGTAAAAATCGTATGTCCTCAGTTGCAACACTCCCTACCGAGTTTCAAACTGCCTTTGGAAGCAACGTCAGCACTGTACTGTAAATCTGTGTACTGTAGATATATTGCATCATCAACAAGTTTAATAGAAAAACAAGCAAAAAAAGATATATATTGACTAATTCAGGTTTTTTACATCCTCAGTAACTTAGCCTAGTGCAGACTCCTCATAAGAAAGTTTATTGACTTATGAGTTAATGCAAATGATTACCAATATTCTCCATAAAACAACATTTGACAAAATAAGAGCTTTAGAGCCCTTTGCATTTCAGCTGAATAATCATGTGTGGGGTTAGCCAGGGAGTATTGCAAAATTGTCAGAGTGAATTTGGAAGAAACAGCCAAGCCAGCACCCTGCTCCTGCCACGCTAACAATAAGAAGCATAGCAATCCATCCATCCATGAAAAATAAACTTGGGGAAACTTGCTGTCTCAGGGCACTTTTGTCATGACTGGCACATCTTCTCCCAACACAGGATCTCAGGCTGAACATTCATTTTCGATATTGTTGGTTGCGAATATGATGACATCTCTATATCTACTGGGCTAAACGGACCGACTGGGAAGGGGGGGCTTGAAAGCAAAGATTGTGCCAGTGAGCCATCGTCACGTGACTCACGCCCAACCTTTCCCTCCATTTCTCCCGACATTAACTCAGTGTTTTGCTACAAAGTTTGTTTCTAACATGTTTGCTGCCATAACTACTGTATGTTATCGCTAGTCCCATCAACCACTGTGTATAACATTAAAATAACAAACGATAAATCATTATCAGCATTTTATCATGTTTGTCATTCCTTTTCCGGTTAGTGATGTCATTGTTTATCATAAATCACCTGTTTACATTGAGTAATGTGTTCATTGTTGGTCATAAATCCCCTGTTTATATTGAGTAATGTGTTCATTGTTGGTCATTGTTATGTGAATTGAGCAATAGTATTGCCTTTGAGGTGTGTTAACACTGTCTATTGAAAATACTAATACCTGTTCTAGGTGTTAATGGTTTATGCCAGGTTAGGGCAGATATGTTTATCATTCAGGGGTGCTGCTTATGAGGTAACATGCTGTTACAGAGCTCTGCCAGTATATATGCATCTACTCAGCTGTGTGAGTTAGGCGTTTGCCACCATGTTCCTGCATTTGTATATTTTGTAAATAACCTCTGTATCCAGTTTTCATCATCACCTGTTATTGTGTATAATATTATAATATTATATAATATAATATAAATAATATTATTATTATTATATTATTTATATTATATTATATATTATTATTTATCACCTGCACTGTTAAATAAATACCACCTATTTCTGCACCTGATCCTCTAACCCAACTGCTGCTCCAAGCCCAACTAACCAGTCTGCTCGGTCCTGTATTAACACGGGGCCAAAGGTAAGTAAGGGAACAGGACAAGACACTGGTGAGTCTGCTGATGGTTGGTGGCGGTTTAGGAGAACATACAGTACTGCACTGTACTAAACAGGCCCCTGCACGTGCAGCCTTCCAACACTTGAGATAAATCCCAGTTGATCAGACATTATGTAGTTTATGAAGACTCCATGGCAGCAAAGCCCAGCACATGTTGTTAGGCACGTGAGAGTGAACGCATTTCCCTCTCCACTCATCAATATACACTAGCATCTAATCAGGCTCTTCACTATGATCTATTAAATATCAGGCATGGGGTTCTTCTCTCTTTCTGATGAGAAAGTCTCAAGATCATGGTGCATTGAAGTATGAGCTCTCCCTTTTGGATTTGACTAGACTGATCTTTCATATCAATCCATGTACTGTATAGACAACACATTACAGTGATATATTGTGAGACATGGGATATGTATTGGCTCTAAGGTCTGCACTTTACCACATTACCATGTTCAGTGTTGCAATATTAGCAAAATAACGTGTTACCACATTATTAGCACTTTCTATGAAACCCACACAGAAGTGATAGAAGATGGTATGAACAGGCATTGTGTGTTTGTGTGTGTTTGTGTGTGTGTGTGTGTGTGTGTGTGTGTGTGTGTGTGTGTGTGCGTGCACCTGGGGAATGGACCCTTAAGGAAAGAAAGAAGGAAAGGGTCAACTGCATCTTCTCTCAACTGGTATAATCAGGATTACACCAGCAGTGTTCACATCATTATGAAATCTACTGCAATATGAAGCAGGCTGGATTACACCAGCAGTGTTCACATCATTATGAAATCTACTGTAATATGAAGCAGGCAGGATTACACCAGCAGTGTTCACATCATTATGAAATCTACTGCAATATGAAGCAGGCAGGATTACACCAGCAGTGTTCACATCATTATGAAATCTACTGCAATATGAAGCAGGCTGGATTACACCAGCAGTGTTCACATCATTATGAAATCTACTGCAATATGAAGCAAGCTGGATTACACCAGCAAATCAAATCAAATCAACTTTTATTGGTCACATGCGCCGAATACAACAGGTGCAGACATTACAGTGAAATGCTTAGCAGTATTCACATCATTATGAAATCTCCTGCAATATGAAGCAGGCTGGTGTGACGGATTAGATAATCACTGTAGGCATTTCCTGCAATACACTGCATCGCTACACACCCCTTCACCCATATGTATCATTAGGATGATAGAAACCTTTAGTAATTCTAGTAGAGGTAGCTTCTCTCTCCCCTTAGAGTTATCACAGAGAGGAGTTTTCACAGCTGTCAAACGTTTGGACAGACCCCACACTTGAATAAAGAGTGCAGTATGGCTGTGGCTTGTTAGGCTGAGGGATAAAGAGTCCCCCTCGTCATCTCATTGCTGTTATTGTCTGGAAACAGTGTTACCTGAGAGGGGAGGATTGCTTAGCAGGATGGCCCTGCTGATGTACCACTGGGGGCAATTTACTGGGACTGGAGTAAAACACGGACCTCCTCAAAGGAGGAGTGTTATAGCCTCCATCTCTCTGGAGGAGTGTTATAGCCTCCATCTCTCTGGAGGAGTGTTATATCCTCCATCTGTCTGGAGGAGTGATATAGACTCCATCTCTCTGGAGGAGTGTTATAGCCTCCATCTCTCTGGAGGAGTGTTATATCCTCCATCTGTCTGGAGGAGTGATATAGCCTCCATCTGTCTGGAGGAGTGATATAGCCTCCATCTCTCTGGAGGAGTGTTATAGCCTCCATATCTCTGGAGGAGTGATATAGCCTCCATCTCTCTGGAGGAGTGTTATAGCCTCTATCTCTCTGGAGGAGTGTTATAGCCTCCATCTCTCTGGAGGAGTGTTATCGCCTCAATCTCTCTGGAGGAGTGTTATAGCCTCCATCTCTCTGGAGGAGTGTTATAGCCTCCATCTCTCTGGAGGAGTGATATAGCCTCCATTTGGCAAATCTGACCATAACTCTATCCTCCTGATTCCTGCTTATTAGCAAAAACTAAAGCAGGAAGCACCAGTGACTCGGTTAATAAAAAAGTGGTCAGATGACGCAGATGCTAAGCTACAGGACTGTTTTGCTAGCACAGACTGGAATATGTTCAGGGATTCTTCAGATAGCATTGAGGAGTACACCACATCAGTCACTGGCTTCATCAATAAGTGCATCGATGACGTCGTCCCCACAGTGACTGTACGTACATACCTCAACCAGAAGCCATGGATTACAGGCAACATCTGCACTGAGCTAAAGGGTAGAGCTGCCGCTTTCATGGAACGGGACTCTAACCCGGACGCTTATAAGAAATCCCGCTATGCCTCGGACTAACCATCAAACAGGCAAAGAGTAAATACCGGACTAAGATTGAATCGTACTACACCGGCTCTGACGCTCGTCGGATGTGGCAGGGCTTGAAAACTATTACAGACTACAAAGGGAAGCACAGCCACAAGCTACCCAGTGACACAAGCCTACCAGATGAGCTTAATCACTTCTATGCTTGCTTCGAGGCAAGCAACACTGAAGCATGCATGAGAGCACCAGCTGTTCCGGATAACTATGTGATCACGCTCTCCGTAGCCGATGTGAGTAAGACTTTTAAGCAGGTCAACATTCACAAGGCAGTAGGGCCAGACGGATTACCAGGACGTGTACTCCGAGCATGCGCTGACTAACTGGCAAGTGTCTTCAATGACATTTTCAACATGTCCCTGACTGAATCTGTAATACCAACATGTTTCAAGCAGACCACCATAGTCCCTGTGCCCAAGGACTCTAAGATAACCTGCCTAAATAATGCCTACAATAATGCCTACCATTCAGCTGTTTTTCTAACCTCATTGTCTGAAGCATTGGCGTTAGGTAGTAAGTGGCTACTGTGCTTGAAATTTAGCTAGCTTGTTGCTACCTGGATAGCTACTAAACAATGGCTGGAACGACCTAGCGAACAGACACGAACTGGCTGAGTCAATTCAGTGGCTAGCTTTGCACTTGGCTAGCTAACAGTAGCTGCTAGGGGTAAGTTATAACCTACATTTGTGTTTTGTTTTTACATACTGGTAGCCAGAGTCATTCAAGGGAATTCGGGACATGGGTGACTAGTTAACGTTAGCTTGGCTCTCTCTGTGTGTTCGTGCCGTGGGTTTCTTCTTTGTCTGAGAGCAATGTGGCTAGCTAGTATGCTAACTATTCTAGCTAACTAACTGGCTGAATAAGTTGACGACGGACTCGCTCAAGCTGTCGGGACTAACCCACAATGTTAGACACGGACACGAATGATCTGCTTGGCGTGTTGACACACTGGTGGTTTGTTGTGGCCGAGTATTGGTACTAAACCGTGTTGTTGGAGTCCGGCATGCTAGTTGGCTGTGGCGTCATATGACTAGGTGCCCTGGACGATTTTCACGGAAGAATACTGTACCAAGTTAGCTAGCTGAATTAAACTAAGTTAGTCTCTTCCTAGAAAACATTGAACAACTGTAGTTTACAAGAACTATAGTTTCTGAGGTGGAAGTTGGGAGAGCTATATTTGGGTGTTTCAGTGAAACGTAAGTGACGGAGGCCCCGCTCTCTCCTTTCCAAGATGTTTAGTTCATTTGACTCATTTCTCTCTGCCTCCTTCTTTCCACTCCTCTCCTCTTTTGACCTCACCCTCTCACCGTCCCCCCCTACTCACAAGGCAGGCAATACGCTTGACCTCATCTTTACTAGATGCTGTTCTTCTACTAATCTCACTGCAACTCCCCTCCATGTCTCCGACCACTACTTTGTATCCTTTTCTCTCTCGCTCTCCTCCAACACTACTCAATCTGCCCCTATTCAGATGGTAATGCGCCGTCGCAACCTTCGCTCTCTCTCTCCCGCTACTCTCCCCTCTTCCATCCTATCATCTCTTCCCTCTGCCCAATCCTTCTCCCTCCAATCTCCTGATTCTGCCTCCTCAACCCTCCTCTCTTTCTGCATCCTTTGACTCTCTATGTTCCATATCCTCCCGGCCGGCTCGGTCCTCCCCTCCCCTCCTGCTCCGTGGCTTGACGACTCATTGCGAGCTCACAGAACAGGGCTCCGGGCAGCCGAGCGGAAATGGAGGAAAACTAGACTCCCTGCGGACCTGGCATCTTTTCACTCCCTCCTCTCTACATTTTCTTCATCTGTTTCTGCTGCTAAAGCCACTTTCTACCACTCTAAATTCCAAGCATTTGCCTCTAACCATAGGAAGCTCTTTGCCACCTTCTCCTCCCTGCTGAATCCTCCTCCCCCTCCCCACCTCCTCCCTCTCTGTGGATGACTTTGTCAACCATTTTGAAAAGAAGGTTGACGACATCCGATCCTCGTTTGTTAAGTCAAATGACACTGCTGGTCCTGCTCACACTGCCCTAACCTATGCTTTGACTTCTTTCTCCCCTCTCTCTCCAGATGAAATCTTGCAACTTGTGATGGCCGGCCGCCCAACAACCTGCCCGCTTGACCCTATCCCCTCCTCTCATCTCCAGACCATCTCCGGTGAACTTCTCCCTTACCTCACCTCGCTCATCAACTCATCCTTGACCGCTGGCTATGTCCCTTCCGTCTTCAAGAGAGCGAGAGTTGCACCCCTTCTCAAAAAAACAACACTCGATCCCTCTGATATCAACAACTACAGACCAGTATCCCTTCTTTCTTTTCTCTCCAAAACTCTTGAGCGTGCCGTCTTTAGCCAACTCTCTTGCTATCTCTCTCAGAATGACCTTCTTGATCCAAACCAGTCAGGTTTCAAGACTGGTCATTCAACTGAGACTGCTCTTCTCTGTGTCACGAAGGCTCTCCGACTGCTAAAGCTAACTCTGTCTCCTCTGCTCTTGTCCTTCTAGACCTGTCTGCTGCCTTTGATACTGTGAACCATCAGATCCTCCTCTCCACCCTCTCCGAGCTGGGCATCTCCGGCGCGGCTCTCTCTTGGATTGCGTCCTACCTGACAGGTCGCTCCTACCAAGTGGCATGGCGAGAATCTGTCTCCGCACCACGTGCTCTCACTACTGGTGTCCCCCAGGGCTCAGTTCTAGGCCCTCTCTTATTCTCGCTATACACCAAGTCACTTGGCTCTGTCATATCCTCACATGGCCTCTCCTATCATTGCTACGCAGATGACACACAACTAATCTTCTCCTTTCCCCCTTCTAATAACCAGGTGGCGAATCGCATCTCTGCATGTCTGGCAGACATATCAGTGTGGATGACGGATCACCACCTCAAGCTGAACCTTGGCAAGACGGAGCTGCTCTTCCTCCCGGGGAAGGACTGCCTGTTCCATGATCTCACCATCACGGTTGACAACTCCGTTGTGTCCTCCTCCCAGAGTGGGAAGAGCCTTGGCGTGACCCTGGGCAACACCCTGTCGTTCTCCGCTAACATCAAGGCGGTGACCCAATCCTGTAGGTTCATGCTCTACAACATTCGGAGAGTACGACCCTGCCTTACACAGGAAGCAGCACAGGTCCTAATCCAGGCACTTGTCATCTCCCGTCTGGATTACTGCAACTCGCTGTTGGCTGGGCTCCCTGCCTGTGCCATTAAACCCCTACAACTCATCCAGAATACCGCAGCCCGTCTGGTGTTCAACCTTCCCAAGTTCTCTCACGTCACCCCGCTCCTCCGCATCTGCTACAAGACCATGGTGCTTGCCTACGGAGCTGTGAGGGGAACGGCACCTCCGTACCTTCAGGCTCTGATCAGTCCCTACACCCAAACGAGGGCATTGCGTTCATCCACCTCTGGCCTGCTGGCCCCCCTACCTCTGCGGAAGCACAGTTCCTGCTCAGCCCAGTCAAAACTGTTCGCTGTTCTGGCACCCCAATGGTGGAACAAGCTACATCACAACGCCAGGACAGCGGAGTCACTCACCACCTTCCGGAGACACTTGAAACCCCACCTCTTTAAGGAACACCTGGGATAGGATAAAGTAATCCTTCTAACCCCCCTTACCCCACCCCCCAAAAAGTAAATGTAAATGTAAAGGACTACCGACCCGTAGCACTCACGTCTGTAGCCATGAAGTGCTTTGAAAGGGTGGTCATGTCTCACATCAACACCATTATCCCAGAAACCCTAGACCCACTCCAATTTGGATACCGCCCCAACAGATCCACAGATGATGCAATCTCTATTGCACTCCACACTGCCCTTTCCCACCTGGACAATAGGAACACCTACGTGAGAATGCTATTCATTGACTACAGCTCAGCGTTCAACACCATAGTGCCCTCAAAGCTCATTAATAAGCTAAGGATCCTGGGACTAAACACATCCCTCTGCAACTTCATCCCGGACTTCCTGACAGGCCGCCCCCAGGTGGTCCTCTGTAGCTCAGCTGGTAGAGCACGGCGCTTGTAACGCCAAGGTAGTGGGTTCGATCCCCGGGACCACCCATACACAAAAAATGTATGCACGCACGACTGTAAGTCGCTTTGGATAAAAAAATCTGCTAAATGGCATATTATTATATTATATTATGTAACAACACATCTGCCACGCTGATCTTCAACACGGGGGCCCCTCAGGGGTGCGTGCTCAGTCCCCTCCCATACTCCCTGTTCACCTATGACTGCATGGCCAGGCACGACTCCAACACCATCATTAAGTTTGCTGACGACACAACAGTGTTCACCGACAACGATGAGACAGCCTATAGGGAGGAGGTCAGAGACATGGCCGTGTGGTGCCAGGATAACAACCTCTCCCTCAACGTGACCAAGACAAAGGAGATGATTGTGGACTACAGGAAAAAAAGAGGACTGAGCATGCCCCCATTCTCATCGACGGGGCTGTAGTGGAACAGGTTGAGAGCTTCAAGTTCCTTGGTGTCCACATCACCAATGAACTATCATGGTCCAAACACACCAAGACAGTCGTGAAGAGGGCACGACAAAGCCTATTCCCCCTCAGGAGACTGAAAAGATTTGGCATGGGTCCTCAGATCCTCAAAATATTCTACAGCTGCACCATCGAGAGCATCCTGACTGGTTGCATCACCGCCTGGTATGGCAACTGCTCGGCCTCCGACTGCAAGGCACTACAGAGGGTAGTGCGTACGGCCCAGTACATCACTGGGGCCAAGCTTCCTGCCACCCAGGACCTCTATACCAGGCGGTGTCAGAGGAAGGCCCTCAAAATTGTCAAAGACTCCAGCCACCCTAGTCATAGACTGTTCTCTCTGCTACCGCATGGCAAGCGGTACCAGAGCGCCAAGTCTAGGTCCAAAAGGCTTCTCAACAGCTTCTACCCCCAAGCCATAAGACTCCTGAACAGCTAAACATGGCTACCCGGACTATTTGCACTGCCCCCCTACCCCCACCCCATCCCCCTCTTTTACGCTGCTGCTATTCTGTTTATTATTTATGCATAGTCACTTTAACTCTACCCACATGTACATATTACCTCAATTACCTCGACTAGCCGGTGCCCCCGCACATTGACTCTGCACCGGTATCCCCCTGTATATAGCCTCCCTACTGTTATTTTACTGCTGCTAGTTATTTGATTTTATTCTTTAAAAATAAAAATAAGTAAGCATTTCACTGTAATGTCTACACCTGTTGTATTCGGCGCATGTGGCAAATAACATTTGATTTGATTTGATCTCTCTGAAGGAGTGTTATCACCTCCATCTGTCTGGAGGAGTGTTATAGCCTCAATCTCTCTGGAGGAGAGGAGTGTTATTTGTATTTGTATTTATTATGGATCCCCGGGGTCCAGAAAAATTAAGGCAGTTATACAATTTTAAAAACATTACAATACATTCACAACAGATTTCACAACACATTAAGTGTGTGCCCTCAGGCCCCTACTCTACTACCACATATCTACAACACAAAATCCATGTGTACGTGTGTATAGTGCGTATGTTATCATGTGTGTGTATGCATGTGTCTGTGCCTATGTTTGTGTTGCTTCACAGTCCCCGCTGTTCCATAAGGTGTATTTTTATCTGGGTTTTTTTATCAAATGTTGCTGCTTGCATGAGTTACTTGATGTGGAAAGAATTCCATGTAGTCAAAGCTCTATGTAGTACTGTGCGTCTCCCATAGTCTGTTCTGGACTTGGGGACTGAAGAGACCTCTGGTGGAATGTCTTGTGGGGTATGCATGGGTGTCGGAGCTGTGTGCCAGTAGTTCAAACAGACAGCTCGCTTCATTCAAAATGTCAATGCCTCTCACAGATTCAAGTAGTGATGAAGTCAATCTCTCCTCCACTTTGAGCCAGGAGAAATTGACATGCATATTATTAATATCAGCTCACTGTGTAAATCTAAGGGCCAGCCGTGCTGCCCTGTTCTGAGCCAATTGCAATTTTCCTACGTCCCTCTTTGTGACACCTGACCACATGACTGAACAGTAGTCCAGGTGCAACAAAACTAGGGCCTGTAGGACCTGCCTTGTTGATAGTGCTGTTAAGAAGGCAGAGCAGAGCTTTATTATAGACAGACTTCTCCCCATCTTAGCTACTGTTGTATCAATATGTTTTGACCATGGTAGTTTACAATCCAGGGTTACATTTTAGTCATTTAGCAGACGCTCTTATCCAGAGCGACTTACAGTTAGTGAATACATATTTTTTTTTATACTGGCCCCCCGTGGGAATCGAACCCACAACCCTGGCGTTGCAAACGCCATGCTCTATCAACTGAGCTACATCCCTGCCGGCCATTCCCTCCCCTACCCTGGACGACGCTGGGCCAATTGTGCGCCGCCCATGAGTCTCCCAGTTGAGGTTTAGGGTTTAGTGAATGATTTGACCCAAATACAATGCTTTTAGTTTTTGAAATATTTAGGACTAACTTATTCCTTGCCACCCATTCTGAAACTAACCGCAGCTCTGTGTTAAGTGTTGCAGTCATTTCAGTCGCTGTAGTAGCTGACGTGTATAGTGTTGAGTCATCCACATACATAGACACACTGGGTTTAATCAAAGCCAGTGGCATGTCGTTAGTAAAGATTGAAAAAAGTAATGGGCCTAGATAGCTGCCCTGGGGAATTCCTGATTCTACCTGGATTATGTTGGAGAGGCTTCCATTAAAGAACACCCTCTGTGTTCTGTTAGACAGGTAACTCGTTATCCACAATATAGCAGGGGGTGTAAAGCCATAACACAAATGTTTCTCCAGCAGCAGACTATGATCGATAATGTCAAAAGCCGCACTGAAGTCTAACAAAACAGCCCCCACAATATTTGTATCATCAATTTCTCTCAGTCAATCATCAGTCATTTGTGTAAGTGCTGTCCTTGTTGAATGTCCTTCCCTATAAGCGTGCTGAAAGTCTGTTGTCAATTTGTTTACTATAAAATAGCATTTTATCTGGTCAAGCACCATTTTTTCCAAAAGTTTACTAAGGGTTGGTAACAGGCTGATTGGTTGGCTATTTGAGCCAGTAAAGGGGGCTTTACTATTCTTTAACAGATGGCTACGTCCAATGGTTCATTGTGGCCCTTACCGCGGTCATAAAACCAAACCTCCTCACATCAATAGTATGACTATGCAATATGAAGTTAGATCTACAGGTTTAATTTTCATTTCTACCTTTTGAAAGTTTCCCAAAAAACCTTTCTCCTCTCAGACTCAGGGGAAGTGCTTCAGGCATGCCCTACCTCAGTAAGTGGCCACTGCAGCCTAAGAGGCTTCCACAGAATGCTAACTGAAGAGACATGTAGAGACACAGGCCAGACCAGAATACCTAAAGAGTGCTGTGCAATTAGAAATGTTCACTCAGCTGCTGACAGGAAAGTACGGATTCTCACATTCATTACCAATACTATTATAGTCGTGCCGGTTGGCGCGACTATAGTAAGCATTGGTTGAAGCTCAATTCGCAAATCAACTTGATTGGAGGGTCACAACACACTCCCCGCCTCTTGACATGATCAGTGCTTGACTTGGGCCGGAGCTGTCTGGAGAACCGTACCGGCATCTCAGTTTTTTTGGGAACTGCGTACCGTCTCCTTTATAAAACAAAGTGGCCTATTACAGGCCCGGATTCACACACAACAGCAAAAAAAGGTTGATCGAAGTGGAATTAAGGTGGGATCTGCATTGAATATCAATGGAGAGTGTGCATTCATATCCTGATTCTGCTCTGTTCAAGCTTATTTGACACTAGTCTGTGAATCCGGTGTCTGCGTGCCAGTAGACTGTTGGAGTTTGAGAATGTGCAGACTGAGAATGCGCCAGCATGAACACGCAGAATGCGCTGTTCCAAGTTGTCAAATGAGGGTTCTTACGGTCATGAAAACCCTGGAAAAGTCATGGAATTGTATTATAGCGTTTTCCTTTTTAAATATATTATCAATCACTTAAAAATCTACATATGAGCCTTGATCAGAATTAGGTCTACCCTTCAGCGCATCTGTGTGCACTCTGCATCATCTGCGTGTGTGCCATTGCGAGTGGGCCATTGACTGAGGAGAGAGATATTTCAGCAGTAGTTAGCCTATAAAATAATGATAGACTAACTAAATAGACACTTCAAAACATAACTAGCCCTGCTCCAAGCTATCTTGCTAGTTAACTGTTTAGCTATAGGCCTAAGAATTAATGTCGTCGACTCATTGTCTCCTTTCCACCGGCACTGTTGAGAAATAAATATGACACCGTTATTTGAAAGCTGGGATTCCCCCCTATTAAACAGTAGGCTATGTAATTCCGACAACATTAAAAAATATTCTAAGAATAGCCTAATTGGCAAATAACTTCCATGCTGTGCATAGATCTCCCCTGAAGCATTAATATTTTTGCCTTACAAGGTTATAGATAAACATTTCTTAGTTAGCTACCTTGCTTTGAAGTAGCCTACCTTCTCCATTTGATCCGTGATTCATTGAATGAGGGAATAATTATATAGACATAAAAGTATTTGGTTGTAATGTTGCAATATTTTATATCAAGCGTGGCCAACGATCCTCCAGGAAAACTACTGGGTGTGCAGGCTTTTGTTCGAGCCCCGCTTGCAGCCTAAACATTAGCTGCTCAACAGGACTTTGATAGGCAGAGTCTGGTGTGTTTCAGGGCTGGATCAAAAGCTTTGGTTTTTTGCCCAAGCACTACACAGCTGATTGAAATCATCAAAAAACTAATCGTGCACCCAGGGGGGCCGGGACCGAGTTTGGGAAACCCTGGTCTGATAAACCGACATGAAAAAAGAGCTTTCATCCCAAATCAAGCACTGAGTCAATCTGAGTCCTCTGTCAATGACATTATCTTCTTGTCATTATAATCCAAATGTGTGCTGACTGATCAACACAGTGTCAAGTTACTTTTCAATTTGTTCCCGAAAACCTGAAGTCGCCATCCACAAGTAAAAAGTAGCAGGGGTGCTGGTTGCACACGAAGCATCCACGTAAAACAAAAACAACATCATAATGATAATTGCTTGCTTGCGCAGTCCTAAAGAAAATGCCATGCTTGCTAACTTGGTTAGCTACGTGATTAAATGTGACTGTTTTCAACACATCAACTGTTTAAAAGAAGTAAACGTTCAATCAGTACTGAGTGAATTAACTAAAAAAAATGGAACGAACGTGTGCTGTCATCACCAGACTTTTCCTAGCGTACCGGTTAGCATCACCGCACTAGGATTTGAAGGTCCTGGGTTCGCCTAACGGAGGGGACATCTTGACCATTCTCTTTCATGTATAGTTTTTGACACCCCCCTCCCTTTCCCGACATACACACACACATTGGAGCGCACACACATAGCGTGTGCTTATTTTAATTTATTAGGTGTCTCTTAAAAAGAGACTTTGGGTTCATTGGGTATTATTGAGTGACAAGGGACAGAGAGTGTGACGTGTACTAGTGCGCGCTTCTTGCTACTACGGAGGAGAGAATGGTGGAGAGACCAGCTCTCAAACTCTCAAGGAAGATGTCGTTGCCCTCATCCGTTAGATGCACTCCATCCCTACGGTACAAATGCACGCTATAAGTTGCACAGGTTGTAAACGTTCCTCCTTTTCAGGCGCCACGTTCTGTCATTTGAGAAGCTAAGAAATGTGTCAAGCTGGCCCACGTGGAGCTGACAAACCACTTACACTTATTCATATGCACACAGTACATCAAAACCTATCAGTAGCACTTATGTATGTTCTGTTCCACATCTGTGAGTACTCCCATCTGTTTTCATATTTATACTGCCATTTATAAATGTGGGAACCTGTGCTCTTTTACTGGAGTTGGACAGCTGTGTACAGCATTACTAAGAACATTTGTAGCTAAAGTATTTAGAGCACCTATCCAATGTCAGATTTGTAAATGTGTATTCTTAAAAGTGTTTTGTACTTGTCTAATGACTTTGTATTGTACATGTGTTTCTCAGCAGTTTGTCATTTGTCACCTTGTTTGTATCAGGAGTTACCGGTAGGTAACCAAGCGGTTAAGAGGTTGGATCAGTAACCAAAAGGTTGCTGGTTTGAATCACTGAGCTGACTAGGTGAAAAATCTGTCGATGTGCCCTTGAGCAAGGCACTTAACCCTAATTGCTCCTGTAAGTCATTCTGGATAAGGGCGTCTGCTAAATTATTGAAATGTACTAGGCCTTTCTTCAGTAAACTTTAAAGTACATTTTCATGTAAATGTGACTCGTTTCAGGAAACTAGGCGTATGTCACACGTCACTACTTCACAGAAGCAGAATTTGAACTTAATTTTTATTTATTTTTTATCAAAATGCGGGTTTTTTTGGCAGAAATTCCTTCAGGAACATGTGAACTTTCATGTGCCTTAATAACAAACTTGTATTCCATCCATAAATACGAATACAATTCTTAAATTACGAGCTTAGTTGGTGTTACGGATACAGGTATCCTGTGTTTTTGTGTGTTCCTACTCTTTCTGCCCTAATCACAGGTGTCCTGTATGTTCCTGATTGGTGGTCGTTGAGGTGTCTGCTGATTGGACCAATCAGTGAACATTCCTGTTAATTGCACCACCTGTTATTCGTTTGTTCAATCACACATCCCATTTTATAAAAACCAGACTTGTGTTTGTTGAGAGAGAGAGACTTTTTCCATATGTGAGTATGGACACGGTGGTGTCCTGTGTGTTGTGTACTCGCTAAGTTGCTGATTACCCTGTTTAGTAGCTTTGTGTGTTTTTGGGAAAAGGGGGGTTTAAGCTAGTTGCCCTTGGGCGTACATTACCCGTGAGGAAGAAATCTGTCTATAAACACCAGTTAGACCTGAGCGGACCACCCACTGTATTTTTGTATGGTAGCAGTAGCCTAGCGGTTCTTCAGGCAGGCTAGATCAGTTTAGGGGGTTTTACACTATTGTTTCATTTCTTGGGTCCTGCTCAGCCCTTTTTCCCAAACCCTTACCGTGTGTTCATAAATAAACACTTTGTGTTTGACGGTAGTTCATGGTAGTTGTGTCTTATTTGTTCTCACTATTCCATGCCACACTTATAATTTACATGAATTTATGTTACGGGTCTCATGTCCATCCACCCTAGATGTTTAGAGCCACGGGGTTCGTAACATAAAGTGGGGGCTCGTCCGGGATCCTATTTATCCCATGCTACTCGTGCAAATTAGTAAGTGTCTGGTTCAGTGTTGAGCTTGGCAGCTGTACTACCTGTTTTTGTGTGTGTTCAGTAGTCGACGGCTCGTGTTGCTAGTAGGATGGCTACTTTTGAGTTGGAGGCATTTTTGGAAAACCCTACGTGGGAGGTTTTTGATAATTGCCGTAGAGTGGATCTACAGGCTTTGGCTGACCACTTTTCTGTACCCATACCGAGGGGTTTAGTGAAAGCAGAAGTTAGGGAAGTAGTGTTAGCGATATTGTTAAACGAGCGAGTGCTTGAGTTACCGCCGCCTGAGTCTGCTGCTCCTGTAGGGGATATGGTTGCTGTTCCTGTAAGCCCATCAGTGTCTGAGGACGAGGCTAAGGCTCCAGCCACATTGCCCCGTTATGACCCACTCTCCCCACTGACTGACAGTGATGCCAGGATGGATGTCCGCTCGACACGGCTCCAAATAGAGGCGGAAGAGCGGGCACAAATCAGGCAAGACAAGCTGGAGATGCGTAAAATGGAACTAGAGGCAGAACAGGAGACACGTAAGATAGAACAGGAGACGCGTAAGCTAGAGGCAGAACAGGAGACGCGTAAGCTAGAGGCAGAACAGGAGACGCGTAAGATGGAACTGGAGACGCGTGAGGCTTGATCAAGAACTGGAGACGCGTAAGATGGAACTGGAGATGCGTAAAATGGAACTAGAGGCAGAAACAGCGAGGTTAGTCTCTGCTCATACTATGCCTGCTAGTGAGCCAGCCTCACCAGCGGTGTCGTCTGCTACATTTGATATTAGTAGACAGATCACCTTGGTACCTGTGTTTAGGGAGTCAGAGGTTGATTCCTATTTCAGTGTGTTTGAGCGTATAGCGGTAGCATTGAAATGGCCCGACGAGGTATGGTGCCTATTACTTCAGTGTAAGCTAACAGGTAAAGCCCAAGAGGTTCTGGCAGCGCTACCTCTTGAAGACAGTTTGAATTATGAAGTGGTCAAAGCTACTGTTCTTCGTGCCTATGAGCTTGTTCCTGAGGCATATCGACAGAGATTTAGGTCTCATAAAAAGTCTCCTACTCAGACTTATGTGGAGTTTGCTAGAGACAAAGGAAATCTGTTTGACAAATGGCACAGTGCTAGTAAGGTAACTGATTTTAACTCTCTACGGGAGTTAATCTTGTTAGAGGAGTTTAAAAATTGTTTACCGGAACGCATTGTAGTTTATCTGAACGAACAGAAAGTATCCTCACTGTCGGAAGCGTCTGTATTGGCAGACGAGTTTGTGTTGACGCATAAGAGCGTGTTTTCGGCTCGTACGGAGAGCAGGGCTGCGGAGTTGCTAACTTCTAGTCCTAGTCGACCAGCAGTACATCCAGCACGCCCAAAAGATGTGCGTCACTGTTTCTATTGTCATAAGGTGGGACATTTGGTTAGTGATTGCTTTTGCTTAAACGCAAGCCGGGGATGACTCAGCACGCCAGGCCGCCAACGGGTGTTGGGCTGATTCGTACGGTTGTAAGGGCCGGAATCAAGACAGAGGCCTCATAGTGAATGTGGTTTGAAAGGCCCTGTCCCAGATCACAGTTATGAACCGTTCATTTTTGAGGGGTTTGTTTCTATATCAGATGACGAAGCGTCTCAGCGTCCAGTTAGAATCCTCAGAGATACTGGTGCGGCGCAGTCGTTCATACTAGCTGATGTGTTGCCCTTGTCCAGTAATACATATTGTGGTTCCAGTGTGTTAGTACAAGGAATTGAAATGGGTTTCGTCCCAGTGCCATTGCACTTTGTGAACGTACACTCTGAGTTAGTCAGTGGATTGTTCAGAGTGGGCGTACGTCCTATGTTGCCAGTAAAAGGTGTGACATTTATAATGGGCAACGATATTGCCGGAGGAAAGGTAATACCCATATTGGAGGTATTGGATAAAAGTGACCAGTCTCTCTCCGAGGAGCTGGCACAGGGTTATCCAGATGTGTTCCCCGCTTGTGCTGTCACACGTGCTCAAGCACGACAAGTGGGTGAAGTGGTAGATTTGTCAGACACGATTCTATTCAGAGAGTGTGACCCAGAGGATAGTTCGAGTGCTACCTCTGGTAAGCTGGTGCAGTCTGACCAACAGCCCAGAGAAAGGAAGAAGGATGTGGAACTTGTTGCTGAAGCAATACAGTTACCAGTTACTCGTGAGCAGCTGATCGCTAACCAACAGGTTGACATTAGCCTGGCTAAATGTTTTTCTAGTGTTGTCTCAAAAGACGAGCTAAAGAAGAAAAACATGGCATACTTCATTGATGGTAATCTCCTCATGCGTAAATGGACATCCCATGTTGACGCTGGCGGAGATTGGAATGCTGTTTACCAAATAGTGATTCCTACAGCCTTTTGACAAAATGTTTTATCCCTCGCTCATGATCACCAGTGGTCCGGACATCTGGGAGTCACCAAGACTTATGATCGTGTTTTGCGACATTTCTTTTGGCCTGGTTTAAAACAAGATGTGGCTCAGTTCTGTCGGACTTGCCACACCTGTCAAGTAGTTGGGAAACCGAACCAGGTTATTTCCCCGCGCCTCTTTGTCCCATACCGGCCATAGGTGAACCATTCGAACATGTGATGGTTGATTGTGTTGGACCATTACCAAAAACAAAATCTGGTAACCAGTTTATGTTGACAATTATGTGTGTGGCCACCAGGTACCCAGAGGCAATTCCTCTGCGAAGGATTACTGCTCCGGTGGTGAGTAAAGCGTTGATCAAATTCTTCTCAACTTTTGGATTACCTAAGGTGATACAAACTGATCAGGGTACGAATTTCCTTTCTAAACTTTTCAAACAAGTGTTAAAATCCTTGTCAGTTACACACCGTGTGTCAAGCGCATATCACCCAGAGTCTCAGGGTGCGCTTGAACGTTGGCATCAGACCCTGAAGTCTATGCTCCGTAAATATTGTTTGGAATCTGAGAAAGATTGGGATGAGGGAGTTCCTCTAGTGTTGTTTGCTGTCCGTGAGACAGTACAGGAATCCCTAGGGTTCAGCCCAGCTGAACTGGTGTTTGGACACACCATGAGAGGACCTATGAAAGTCCTTAAGGATCAGTTTTTGTCACAAGAGTTGTGTGTGAAAGAAAATGTGTTGGACTACGTTAGTCGCTTTCGTGAGCGCCTACATGCTGCCTGTGCTCTAGCAAAGGAAGCGCTGTCTTCCTCACAGAAACGGATGAAACGACACTATGACACACAGGCTGTTTCTCGTTCACTGCAGCCAGGTGACCGAGTTCTTGTGTTGTTGCCTGTGCCAGGAGCGTCATTGTCAGCACGTTTCTCTGGTCCTTATGTCATTGAAAAGAAACTAACTGAAACTGACTATGTGATACAGACTCCTGATAGAAAACGCCAATCTCGGTGTGTGCCACGTTAACATGTTGAAGACATACCACAACAGACCCGTTACTCAGGTAGACAGTCCAGAGAAACTGGCCGAGTCGGCTGTCTCTGTTGCTGCTACGGCTGTAGTGGGAGGTCATGTTAATGATGTGGACGGAGATGGTTTGGAGTTGCGCAATACTCAGCAGCAGTGTGCTAGATTGCCCAATTCAGAGATGCTGCTGTCTCTCCCGTCAAGCCTGATTCATTTAACGGACAGACAGTCAGATGATATTGTGAGACTATTACACAGCTTTCCATGTCTTTTTAATGATGTTCCTACATGTACAAATGTGTTAGAACATGACATTAATGTTGGAAACGCTGCACCTATCAAGCAACATCCTTATCGTGTCAACGTCGCTAAGAGAAAGATAATGAGGGGTGAGGTCGGTTATTTGCTGGAGAATAACCTGGCTATGCCAAGTTCAAGTCCTTGGAGTTCTCCGTGCATTCTGGTTCCTAAACCTGATGGGACATCCAGATTATGTACGGACTATCGGAAAGTCAATGCTGTCACAGTGCCCGACTCGTTCCCGTTACCCAGACTGGATGACTGTATTGATACTGTTGGTGCTGCTACCTATGTAACCAAATTAGATCTTCTAAAAGGTTACTGGCAGGTGCCGTTAACCCCACGTGCCTCCGACATCTCTGCATTTGTGACCCCAGATCACTTCCTACAATATGCTGTCATGGCATTTGGGATGCGGAACGCACCAGCCACTTTCCAACGCCTGGTTAACACAGTATTGGCTGGAGTTCCTAATTGTAGTGCTTACCTTGATGATCTGGTCATTTATTCAACTGAGTGGTCTGATCATGTTAACACTCTAAGGGTAGTGTGTGAACGTCTAGCAACCGCTTCTCTAACCCTGAACTTAGCAAAGTGCGAGTTTGGGAAGGCTACTGTTACTTATCTTGGTAAACAGGTCGGCCATGGTCAGGTGCGCCCTGTAGATGCCAAGGTCTCAGCTATAAACGCATTTCCCGCACCTACCACCAGAAGAGAGCTACGCCGTTTTTTAGGGATGGTTGGCTACTACCGTAGTTTCTGTAAAAATTTCTCTGCGGTAGTTGCTCCATTAACGGATTTGCTCAGTCCGCGAGAAAATTTGTATGGTCTGAAGATTGTTGTACTGCTTTCAACACTGCTAAAGCACTCTTGTGTAGTACTCCTGTTCTTGCTGCGCCAGATTTTGAGCGGCCGTTTAAACTGGAGGTAGATGCAAGTGCCAGAGGTGCTGGTGCTGTTCTACTGCAGCAAGACCAGAGTGGAGTGGACCATCCTGTCTGTTATTTTTCACGGAAATTTAACAAATGTCAGACAAACTATTCCACCATTGAACAAGAAGCTCTAGCTTTGTTGTTAGCTCTGCAGTACTTTGAAGTTTATGTTGGTTCCAGTGCATTACCAGTGGTAGTGTATACTGACCATAACCCCTTAGTTTTTCTCCACCGGATGTACAACCAGAACCAACGCCTTATGCGTTGGGCACTTGTCGTGCAAAATTATAATTTGGAGATCCGCCACAAAAAAGGGGTTAGATAATGTGTTGGCAGATGCTTTGTCTCGTGTGTAATGATCTAGGTTTTTTTTGTTATCCCGATAGGATGATTTGTGAATTTGGGTGTTGTGATAGTATCGTGTGTCGCAAACCATTTTGGTTTGCTCTTTTAAGGGTGGGGAGTGTTACGGATACAGGTATCCTGTGTTTTTGTGTGTTCCTACTCTTTCTGCCCTAATCACAGGTGTCCTGTATGTTCCTGATTGGTGGTCGTTGAGGTGTCTGCTGATTGGACCAATCAGTGAACATTCCTGTTAATTGCACCACCTGTTATTCGTTTGTTCAATCACACATCCCATTTTATAAAAACCAGACTTGTGTTTGTTGAGAGAGAGAGACTTTTTCCATATGTGAGTATGGACACGGTGGTGTCCTGTGTGTTGTGTACTCGCTAAGTTGCTGATTACCCTGTTTAGTAGCTTTGTGTGTTTTTTGGGAAAAGGGGGGTTTAAGCTAGTTGCCCTTGGGCGTACATTACCCGTAGGAAGAAATCTGTCTATAAACACCAGTTAGACCTGAGCGGACCACCCACTGTATTTTTGTATGGTAGCAGTAGCCTAGCGGTTCTTCAGGCAGGCTAGATCAGTTTAGGGGTTTTACACTATTGTTTCATTTCTTGGGTCCTGCTCAGCCCTTTTTCCCAAACCCTTACCGTGTGTTCATAAATAAACACTTTGTGTTTGACGGTAGTTCATGGTAGTTGTGTCTTATTTGTTCTCACTATTCCATGCCACACTTATAATTTACATGAATTTATGTTACGGGTCTCATGTCCATCCACCCTAGATGTTTAGAGCCACGGGGTTCGTAACAGTTGGTTTAGCCATGGAAAAAGACAGGAACCTTCCCACTAGCCATGATTGGCTGTGATAATGTATGGGCTGAACATGCCAGGAGATGAGTTTGGATTGGTCTGCCATGTAGCACGCTTCTGTCTATAACGTGAGCTGTTAAGTATGTGTTGACAGTCCTTTCTACAGCGCCATTTTTGAAAGATATAACGTTAGCCATCGAAATCTACAAAAGTTTTGCTACTTTTCTCAACAGCATTGATGCCCTGGATTTAGCAGGCGCTATCGACAGATCAGTAGGAAAAATTGATGGGCTACTTTCTGCACAAGCCACGGTCAGTGTGAACCGGAGTGACTTGACACAAAGCTGGCCAAACAAGATGTAGCTATAAAACAAAACAGAACTAAATGGTTCCAGTCTGCCGTGAAGCATTCATCCATGTATACGAGTAAGAGTCTAGCTACATTTTCCAGATATACTTTTCTAATTTCCAGTTTACTCCATATTGGCTTAAATGTATTTCAGTTTTTTCATTTCCCTCTGGAAAATCAGCTTTTAATATTAAATTAATCCTAATAACAACAATTTCTGTTGCCATTTGTCATTATTGTGTACTTTTACTTTACTTTTATAGTTGTGTTATGCTGTATTATAATTAAGCAATAAGGCCAGAGGGGGTGTGGTATACGGCCAATATACCACGGCTAAGGGCTTTTCTTATACACGACGCAACGCGGAGTGCCTGGATACAGTCCCTAGCCATGGCATATTGGCCATATAGCACAAACCCCTGAAGTGCCTTATTGTTATTATAAACTGGTTACCAACGTAACCCATGGTATACGGTCTGATATACCATGGCTTTCAGTCAATCAGCATTCAGGGCTCGAACAACCCAGTTTATAATGTAGTATAATAACGTTGTATGATCATCTTCCACTGTAAAAACCATGGAAAGTAGAAACAAAAAGTATTACAATAGACCAACATATCTACTGTAGTAGGTCAAAGCGGTGTGCTGGAAAACGTTGGTAGAGCATGGGTGAAGTAGGCATTGTGGTGCTCATGTGATTTGCCTTTCTTTTTAAGCTTCAGACCAATGCCTACTTCTCACTTAAAACATATCTTTTTTTTTAAATATTCAACAGGGATTAATCAAGTGTCCACATATATCATTGTATAACCCTGTTCCATATCGCCACAAATTGTATTTCAGATACAGTATATCCTCTTTCCATGCCATTGCTGCGTTTTGTTTCCGTTGGACACGGAGATTGAAAACAACAATGACAACAACAAAAAAAAAACACGTCGAGTAGGCCTGGCACGACTGTCCTCAGTGTTGGGCCAAAAATGCTGCAGGCACAATTTGTTTATTAGACACAGCCTCAGGGGAGAGATGATGTCACTACCTCCCCCCTCCCCTCCTTCATTTCTTTATCTCCATTTCTGTGACTTTCCATCTCTATATATCAGTGGAGAAACCTCTTGTGTCATTCCACGTGCCTCTGTTGAAGAAAATACATCTTCGGACAATTTCACAGCAAGTGTGTGAACTCTGATCATTATTACTTAATGAATAGGGAGCCAAGGGAGCTACACTACCCATAAACCATAGCTGGTGTTTTTTCTTTAGGGGGTAGATCAGCTTTAATATTTCAGATATATTGTAACTTCCATCAATGTAATTGTCTGCATCACTTCCAATCGCCCATATGTTTTTTTTCTCGCAAATATATATATACACATATATATATACACACACACACACACACACACACATACATACACACACATATATACATACATACATACATACATACATATCCTTTTTTAAATTATATTTCCCTTCATTACTTTCCAACCCCACCACCCCTTCCCCAATTGGAGTAAACTAGTGAACAACAACACTTAGGCCTCTACTTCAAGCCCATACATACTATATACATTTTATGGACAGTCAAAGTCTACAATAATTATATTTTGTTTGATTTTACTCCTGAACTTCCTCCGATCATTTTCATGATGTCCATCTGGTTTGCTTCTATATGCCATATTTTTCTAACTGTGCTCTTTCACAAAAGCTCTCAACCTATAACCTATATACTTATTATGGACACAGTATGCTTTACATTAGTTATCTTGTTGTTATTAGTTGTTGTTATTAGTCCCATCCGTCAGCTCCATTCAACACCTCCCTGGTGTTGGATCATGTTGGAAAGTGCTAGATGGTTTTGAAGGGTTTATGACAAGAGCTGAGTTGGAATATCTTACATGGCATGGCAACCAAAGCCTGCTGGTATGTAAGACGGGGATTTTAATATTTTGGTTGTAACACGGGATATGGATATGTCTCTTTAAAGGATTTCCATAGGGGTTGACCTTAACAAAATGCCTGAATCCTAAAGCAACTTCAAACTCTTCTCCTGTTTATGGGATATCATTAGTGAGAAGACCAATCATTCAACCAGATGTTCACAGAATGGTCTGATGTTAACCCACTTCAGTCAATGGAAAAGCTTTTTAAAAAAGGCACATCCCTTCACTACCTTACTCCATTCACACAGCCTAGCGTATACCGCAGCACCGCTGACTATCCTAATAATAGACGACAGATGTATAACCATAGCTGTATACCGTATATCCACCCAGTACCCTGGGATACTTGTATCTCGGTATGTGTGGGATTCAGACTGTCTTTGAACAGCTTGTCCACACTGCACAGAATATCTGCAATGGACTGCCATGTGTTGCCCCAATGCCCTGTGAAATAGAAATGCTGCTATTGTATGACAGGGTGAAGTGGAGAAACCAACCACAACCAATCTCAGCGTATTGAAATGTCAGAGCAGTCACAATGCAGAGCCATATATTTAGAAAAATCGAAGTACATGGCTCTGGTCTCAATGCAGTGTGTGTGTCATGTTCATTTACAGGATGTTTCACTCCTCAGTTACTGAGAATCGAGCAACAAAAGAGC